>NC_045432.1:31985970-32291970 GCF_902635505.1 Sarcophilus harrisii
ATACCAGAGGTATTAAACTTATGATAATTATTACTCCTGATGATGATAAAGGTTGAAAATAAATGCTATTTTTCTTGGATACATTTCTGAGGAACCAAGCTATACCAGCTTATTTAGGAAAAACAAGAATCAAAGGGGATGTTAGGATTTAGAACTAGAAGGATCTTTGGAGGTTATCCTATCTGGAGGTGTCAAACATGCTGCCTACAATACTCCCAAACCTAATCAGAAACAGATTAAAATGTAATTGGGAAATATTTAAGCAAATAAATAACAACACAATAGGACAGAGATAATGTTACTATGTGCTTCTGTAAGTCGATATGCAGCCCTCAGGGATCGTTATGAATGGTTTAATGGCCTTCATTGATGCAGTCCAACTGCATTCATTTAACAGACTAGAAGAATGAAGCCCAGAGAGTTTAAATAACTTGTAAAAAGTCACACAAATAGTAAACAGCAGAGGTAGGATTGAGACCTGGCTCCTCTGGGACCATATCCAGCGTTTCACTATGTCACAGGATGTTAGAAGTGGAAACTTCTGAAGAGATCATCTAACACAAGCCCCCAGTTTTACCGATGAGTAAACTGAGTCTCAGAGATGCTAAGTAATTCAGCCAATATCACAGGGGTCATCCTTTCTGACTTTTATAGGAAATCAAATAGATGATGAGCTGTTACCTGAACCAGTGTGGTGAGTTTTAGAAGTGTCTGTCAGTCCAATGGATTGCTGGTTCTCTATATAATAATTATACGGTCCAGACTAGGTTTATTTTGAAAGCTCCAACTTTTTGTCACGTCTTTCAGACATGTTTACCAAGTGGAACAAGACCGAACATGTCCTGCAATGATGAGACTCTTTGAAAATGATACTGAGGATGTAGACAGGACTACAGGAAGGAAAAGCTAGCCAATATGCCAATTTCCAGATGCTAAAGATTGCTTTAAAAATAGATTCTGCTTTAAGGCTACCTTCCCTTTAAAAAAAAAAAAAGAAGAACATGAGATTTTTCTTCAGAAAAATCCTGATAGACCTTGGAAAAAATTCTCTCAAATTTATCTCACTACACTATACAAATTCCATGGATTTACATTTCCTGTAAGAAGGCTTTCCTGATCCCCCAGATGTTAGTGCTTCTCCTCCCTAATCACTCGGCATTTGTGCTTTTATTTTGTGTATTTGCTATTAGATGATCAAGCTGTATCTTCTTCATTTGGCTCCTTGAAGATTGATGCCTTTGGATCCCCAACACCTTGCACATGGACTGGCCTATGATAGATGCATGCAATAGTCAACAACTTGTTAAGTGATTTACTAATTGACTAGTTTACAAAAACTGAAATCTTGGTGGCTGAGAAAGTTTCAGAGAGTTTTCTTTTTCTTTTCTTTTCTTTTCTTTTTTTGGTGAGGCACTTAGAATTAAGTGACTTGCCCAGGGACACACAGCCAGTAAGTGTTAAGTGTCTGAGGTCACATTTGAACTCGGGTCCTCCTGACTTCAAGGCCAGTACTCTATCAACTACAGTGTCTCTCAGAGATTTTTCAATATCTTCCTTCCGAGTCTTCTAAACTTCCATCCCCGCTGCCCTGTGGGACTTCTACATACCTTACCCTCACCTGTGGGCTCTACATGAGATTTCAAGTTGTCAGAGGACTATGAAGTTGTTTGATTTGTATATTTATTTTATATGCCTATATACCTGGGGGCAAAAATTTCTCTGGGTTAAAATTTGTCAGGCACAAAAGGATCATGAGTAGAAAAAGTTTAAGAAGCCCCGATCTAGTTTACCTCATTCAAAGTCACACAGATAGGAAGTAAATATGAAAGCTTTGAAGCCAGGATCACTGACTCCAATCCCACTATGCCACATGGGTAGCTAGAAAAAAGACTAGGAATGCTCAACAACCAAAAAGTAGCAGGGGAGGAGGGGTTGAACTACTGAACTAATCCATTATCATGGCTAAGGTTTCTTCTGTATGTGTAAAACAAGAGTGAAACAAGGTCACTCGAAGCCTATTCTCCTTGCTCTGGGCCCATCCAGGGCATCACTAAATTACAAAAATTCATGAGAGTAAACTAGACGAGTTAGAATATGGCAAAACGATGGCCAATAAATTGGTCATTTCATTTGACAAACACATTAAAAATCAAGTCAGTCCCAAGTTAAGCTAAACAGGTAGAAGAAGAAAACATTATCATTCCACCTGGAGGAGTCACAAGCCTGTAGTTGAAAATGTGGTCAGGCTCTTCTATATCAGAGCTTCTTAACCTTTTTCCAGTTGTGAGTCCTTTTTGCTAGGGAAATTTGGGAGTACATAGGAATAAATAACAATAATAATAGTAACAATAATATGATAATTATAATAAATGATAAAGAAATTTATTTTAAAACAATTTTTATTCGTGTATATACATATGTACATATATACATGTATATATACATAAAATATATGTAGAATGTGTGTTAAATTATATGTATATACATATAAATTTATGTATAATGTATGCTAATTATATGTATACATACATTGTACATATAATTTCATATATTTATGCATACATATATTTATATACGTTATAAATATAATGTTATTAAAATTGAAAGCAAATTTGCATTCCAATAAGATGAATGTGATTGTTTATTTTTATATGAAGAATTAAATGTTGGTGAAATATTTAATACCTTTTACTGCTGCCAAATTTTTCATGACTCCCATTCCATTCCATGACTTTTTATGGGGTTGTGACCCACAGTTTAAGAAACTTCATTATATACGACAATATTGGTCAAATTCTGAGCGGTACTTTTGCCAAAAAATTTGTGTATGTGTGCTTCCTTTCAAAGAATCTCAATTGAGAAATATGTCAATATGCAGGAGAAGCCAATACTCAACTAAATATGTTGTTTTAATTCTGAAGGATTTTGTTCAGATCTGCTTTCATTTGATAATTGATATCCACATGATCCACCCAGCCATGGAAAGTCAAGAATTGATGTCATTCCAAAGCAGCTCTTAAAAATATAAACTTTGTAAGAGCAGCCAGGGACTCTGTACACAGTGCCCGCCTTACATGAAGCCAGAGGAGCCTTCGTAAAGAACCCTCAAGGGTTCCAAGAAACTATTTCTTTCCCTGATGCGCTAATGTCTAAAATGTCACCCATAGGAGTTTCATTCATTTAACTCAAAGCATTGAGGCAAATTTCAATACTAACCTAGAAGGAGGGGACTGTACTCTATAGTGGAAAGCAAACTGCCCTTGGAATCAGAGGATCTGACTTAGAATTCCAATTTGACCCTGGACTATCCTGTAGAAATTACTTCATCTCCTTGGGCCTAAACCTTAGCTTCTTTATCTGTAAAATTCAAGTGTTGGACTAGATGACCTCTAAAGGTCCCTTGCAGGTCTAGATTTCAGATCACTCTTGGGAAAGGTAATACCTTAAGCCATATTCCTCTACTTTCACAATGTCAGAACAGGAAGACACCTTTGAGTTCCTTGCATCCCCTAATTTTTTGAGAGGAAGAAACTGAGACCCAGAAAGGAGAAGTCACATACAAATCATCAAAGTAGTTAGTGAAGCTTACAGGATGATGCATCTTGGGCTAGTGTTACTCTTTAAGATACAGTTTCCTCTTTTGTAAAAGGGAAGTAACAATTCTTGCAAACTAGTTACCTCAAAGATATCTGAGGAAAGCTCTTTGTAAACAGAAAGGGGGAAAGAAATGGCACTCATTATCCTTTTGGCTATTATCTCATTCTCATTTTTTTCTATTGGAAATAGAAATGGTCGAATGACAAAACACTATTATGCTATTGTTTTTTCATATTTTATATTCTATGGTTTGTTGTCATCATTCCCAGCTTTATTGTCATCATCATCCAGGCACTATAGCATGGTGGCTAGTGAGCCTTCCACAAAGCCAAGAAAACCTGGGCTCAAGTCCTGCTCCTGGCCCATCCTGCCTGGGTAACCTGGGGCAAATCACTTAACCTTTCAGTTCCCCCGCCCCTGCCCAGCAACTCTTTAAAACTTTAAACTGGGGCAGCTGGGTAGTGCAGTGGATAGAGCACCAGCCCTGAAGTCAGAAGGACCTTAGTTCAAAGCTGGTTTCAGACACTTAATACTTCCTGGCTGTGTGACCCTGGGCAGGTCGCTTAACCCCAATTGCTTCAGGGAAAAAAGACTGTAAGCTTCAGAGCAGGTGCCAACCTGATTAGCATAAGATTTCTCTATTAATGTAACAAGACACCCTGTACTTTCTTCTATAAGTATGATTACTGTGATTAGACTTTCCAGTTCTGCCAAAGGCCAAAGTAATTCTTCCATATTCTAGCAAACTGTGAACTTGCCCCTTGGAAATAAATTTTCCAAATGATAATACCCACTTCAAATTAATTCCCTATTTGCTATCATATTAACATGGTCAATAGGCACATCTTTAATTTTTTAAACTAAAATTAGTGTTAAAACATGGAAAGAATCCTCCTAATTTTAGAGTTTAGTTAGAAAATGAATCTATTTGCATTTCACAGTCATGTGGAAACTTCACACATTATCTATTTCACACCAGAGACCCAGGGTCAACAAATATATACCCATGTTCTAATAACTCCAAGGACAGAAAGCCTTGACGATACCACCGATGTGATTTTGTGCACGAAATCCTCACATGAGAACACCAAGGACCTGTGATATCAGTAATGGGAGGAGGACCTGACCACTAGTATGTGTAAGAGCTGGGACTTGAACCCAGATATTCCTGAGTACAAGTCTATCGATTTCTAATAAGCCATGCTATTTAGCCAACCCCTTAAAAATAAGGGAAGGGAGAAGGTTGGCAAGGAAACTTGAATTTCATGAATTTTCTACATCACTAGATGGTCTTTAAACTCTTATAATGATTTAGATAAGAATACCTCTTCTTTGCAGAGGTATACAGATTAGATCATATTTTGTTTTGTTTTTAATTAAATTTATTTTTTATTTTTTAAGTTATAAATATATATGTTTGTATACATGCATATATTTGATAGTATTTTATTTTTCCAAATACATGCAAAGATATTTTTCAGGACTCACCTTTATAAAACCTCATGTTCCAAATAGACAGCACAAGAAAAATCAGATCAAAAAAGGGAAAAAAACACGAGAAAGGAAAAAAAAGTCAAACAAACAAATAAGAACAACAATAACAAGGTGATAATACTAAGCTTTGATCCACATTCAGTGTCCATAGTCCTCCTTCTGGATGTAGATGGCTCTCTCCATGCCAATTCTATTAGAATTGCTCGGAATCACCTCATTGTTGAAAAGAGCCATGTCCATCACAGTGGATCATCACATTATCTTGCTGTTGTGGACGATGTTCTCTTGGCTCAGCTCACTTCACTTAGTAAAATTAGATCATATTTTAGAGACACTGGTCAGATTTTCTACTAAAAGGAATCTTATGTTAAAATCAATTCAATTAGACCTCTATTAAACAAATACTATGGCAGTTAGGTAGATCTGAAGACTCATCTTTTTGAGCTCAAATCTGGCCTGTATGACCCTGAGCAAGTCACTTAACTCTGTCTCAGTTTCCTCATCTGCAAAATGAGTTGGAGAAGAAAATGGAAAACCATTCCAGTGTCTTTGACGAAAAAAACCTCAAATGGAGTCACGATGAGTTTGGGACTACTAAAAACAATTCAACAACAATAAACAAATATTGTGTGCAGAGCCCTATGAGGTACATCACAGAAACAAAGCTTATGTGAAAACACAATCCCTGCCCTCATGGGGCTTGGGGACATTGATATCGAGTAGGGAGATAGAGAAGAGGAAAGTAATATTTATTAAGCCCTACATTCCAGGTATCAAACTGTTTTATAAATGTTAGATAATTTGTTCTTTTTAACAACTTTTGTGAGGTAGCTGCTATTATGCATCTCATTTTAAAATGGAGGAAACTGAGACAGACAGAGGTTAAGTGACTAGGTAACGATAATATGTACAACTACCCTTTGGGAGTGGTATAGTTACTTTCCTGGTTAAGTGAGGAAAGGCAATGACAGCTAGAAAATGAATATGGAGCAGAAAAACTAAGAGAAAAAGAAAAAAAAATGACAGGAAGAAGAGGAACAACTCTGGAGAGGATGGTGCACTGAGAGAGTTCTCCCTCAACACACATTAGAGATAAGATACAGAAAGAGTATATAGAAGGTTCACCATTTAAGCATGCTTTCTTGAGAAATTTCTGACAAGGGGGCAAGCTAGAAGGTACTATGATGGATACAGCACCAGCCCTGAAGTCAGGAGGATCTCAGAGCAAATTCAGCCTCAGACACTTAACACTTCCTAACTGGGTGACTCTGGGCAAGTCACTTAACTCCAATTATCTTGCCAAAAAAAGAATAAGAAAAGAAACAGAGAGAAAAAAAAAAAAAAGAAAGAGAGAAACTACTGACCCATCAGCCATGTTATCAAACTGGGAGCCCAAGTTAATGAAAGCATGCAATTGATTTCTCTGTTTAATGAGTTTAACAGATGGGCAGCAGACCACACCCTGGGGTTTGGGTGTGAGTCTGTTTTGTTATACTAGAGAAGCTCTAAGTGTAGCTGGGGGTTTCCATGCATCTTTGGGACAAATGGCAGCTTCTTCAAGGGCCTCTGTTTTCTTCCTCCTTTTGTTAACACCATGTTTTTTCTGTGGAAATGTGAACTGCACACTCCTAATTTGCCTAAATTCCCTGTGCAGGGGCTATGAACCAAGGCAATGAGAATCCCACAAAGCAAACTCATTCACTTCCTATCTAAAGGGTCTCTAACACAAGTCACAGTGAAATAAAAAAACCATCTCACAATTGTTTTTTTCATAGAGAAGATGGTACAATGGTTAGAGTGTAAGGCTGATTCAAGAATCCTGGGTTCTAATCACATCTTTACAGCTTACCATAAATAACTTGATACTTAACCACTCTGCAACTCTACTTCTTCAACTGTAAAATGTGTTTAATACATATTAATTCATGTATCACCTACCTTACAGGTTTGGTGTGACAAAGGTACTTTGCAAACCTGCCAGCACTGCGTAAATAGGGACAGTTGATGTCTTCTGTGTACATCAGACCTTTCAAGGATCCAAGCTTCTTAAAGCAAGTCTTACCTGCCTAAACAGATTTAGCCTGTGCATGAGTGTGCCTGGATATACCTAGACCTCTAGACAGCTCAGGGAAAGAGCTTAAACGAAAATACTTCTGGAGGCTTACCAAAGAAAAGGTTAACAAAAGACGTGATTGTCCCTACGACAGGTATGGAGGCAATTAATATCAACCCCTATAATCGACAAGCACATAAAACATCGGAGAGAGATTTCCCAACTTGGTTGTCAAAAGCATAGGGATTTAAAAAAAAGAAGAAGAAGAAGAGCTGGGAAACCATTCCTGAAACCCCCTGTCATAATTTGGGGGCATTTGAATGAATTGTATCCATAAATGAGGACATCAGAAATGGTAACCAAATGATGGGGACCAGCCATGTGCTTGCTGCACATGGGGAGAGGAAAATGACATGGCTGACCTTAAAATGCAACCCTCCTTTTTATAGATCAGTCTGTTTGTGTTAGGAATGCCAATCAAGCAGTGCATGAATATATTTCAGCAGCTATAAAATTTGATTAAAATTTAATGTAGCCTCACTCCTTCTCCAAGTCTGAATGAATTTAGATGGCCAACTACCTGTGAAATGGTGATTTTGCTTGTTAATTGTTCGTGATCTTTATCAGATGGGAAGTAACTTTTACTTTGTTCAGAAACTGATGGCTAAGGTAGTAACTGGATAGGAAATTTATCACTTTCATACTCCCTATGCAGTTTCTAACTAGACCCGGGTTATTTATGATAAGAATTACCTTTCTCTTCTGGAAGGTCAGAACTCACACAAAAATCATTTCAAAGCACATTATATCCAGAATCCTCATCTGTGAAATGGGAATAATAGTTCTAACCTACTTCTCAAGGGCAGTGGGGGAATTAATTAACATTTCTAAGTTATGCTAAGTACCACTGAGCTCTTTCAAAAGAAACAAAAGCAAAATATCATTTCTGGTTATTTACTACAGGAGTCTGCCTAGAGAAAGTAAGCAATAAATCAATAACTAATTATAGACATATAATGTTTGTCTTCCACAGAGCTTAATCCCTCTGGCTAAGATACTGCCTGGGTGAGCTTCCCTCGCATCTTATGCACATGATTGGCTCTAGAGTCTCAAATGTGAGGAGAAAAAGAAAGAAGACAGGGCCATGAAAGAAGGGGGGAAGTTGGATGGGAGTGAAGGCAGGATTACAGCTGTTACAGGGGTTCTATTTCCTGACCCTCAAATACCGAACAGACACCATACGCCTGACACTGTGATGAGTGCTATTAGGGGACTAAGGCACAGCCTCTGCTCTAAGGGAGCCTAAGTTAGACTTGGGGAGACAAAATACATGGAATGATTAGAGGATGTCAGCACATATAAAGTGATAACTTTAAGAGGGTTCTAAATTCTGGAGAAGAAGGTTGCTGTGGACCAAAGTGGTCAGGAGGGAGGTGTGACTAGGAAGGACCTTGTTCAAAGGGTGGAATTTAGGCAGGAAAGAGGGCCCTTGGACAAGGTTTCTTCTTTAATCCTCCCTAAACTGCATACAAAACTGCCTTGTTCTTTTACACAGCAGCCTAAGAAGTGAGTCAAAAATAAGATCTGTTATTAGTTCTCCCTTCATCAAAAGAGTATTGAGAATAGACAGTTGATAAAAAGTGTACAACAGAAAACAAAAGAAAACATACAAGGAAGAAAAAAAAAAGATGGACAGTTATTTTTAATTATTTTATTATTATATATGCTTTTATTATTTTTATATGCATATACTTCATTATTATATAAATATAACAACATATATTAATAAAATAATAAAACATACATAATAATAAAATATATCATGTTTATATATTTTATTATTATATGTGCTTTTGTTATAATTATATATTTATTATTATATATGCTTTCTTGAAATGGAAATTTATTGTTCCATATTTTGAATCCCCTTGTATGCTCTGCTGTGTACATGGCCATGTTTTTTTTCCTTTTTCTATTTTCTATTTAAGTTTTAAATTAAAAATGGGGAAAATAAATATATATATA
The DNA here is from genome assembly GCF_902635505.1 of Sarcophilus harrisii. Lineage (NCBI taxonomy): Eukaryota > Metazoa > Chordata > Mammalia > Dasyuromorphia > Dasyuridae > Sarcophilus > Sarcophilus harrisii. The sequence goes on from NC_045432.1 coordinate 31,995,140, forward strand.
TATATATATGGGGGAGAGAGAGAATAAAGCATCAGGAAGACCTCTGTTGAAATTCTGTCTCTGACAGATTGGTTGTGTGATCGTGGCAAAATCATGTGCCTCTTTAAGTCATTTGCCTTGGAGATTGAAAGTAAATCACCACATGCTATGTTTACTTCTTTTTTCTGTTTTTTTTTCCTCTCCATGGTTTTCCCCTTTTTGCTCTGATTATTCTATCCCACCATGATTCATAAAGCAATGTGTATTAAAAATAAATAAAGATTGAGAGTGAATGGAAGCAAAAAAAAAGCCATTTGCCTCTCTCAGCCTTTGGCAAAATGGGAATCATAGGATTGTGTTAAGAATAGAGTAACAGACTTAGGCAGCTAGATAATGGAGCAGATAGAGCTCTGGGCCTGGGTCAAAAAGATCTGAGTTCAAAGCTGACCTCAGACACTTACTAGCCGGTAAGTGACTCTGGGCAGGTCACATAAGTGCTGCTTGATTCAGTTTCCTCAACTATAAAATGGAGATATTATAGCACCTCCTCAAGGTTATTGGGTTATTAAGTAGGCACTTAGCAAATCTTGTTCCCTTCTCTCTCCCAGTAGTCTACAATCCCCAGCAGCCCAAAGAGCTTTTGGATAGATTTCAGGAGGCCCATGAACTTGGGTGGTTAACTAGTTATATTTTAATTTTCCCTAGCCAGGATGTTTAGCACTTCCTTCTATTATAATTTTTAAACAACTACATATCACCACTACTCTTCTGACAAGGGGTACACAGGTTTTACCAGACCTGTTAAAGAGTTCATGATATGAAAAAAAGACTAAACAATTCCTAAGGTTTGGCTTTAAATTTTGCCTCTAGCACTCACTAGTGCTATGACTCATGGGCAAATTTCTCAACATCTCTCAAGATCCTCACCCATGGAAAACTGAAGGAATAATACTTGGAGTACTTACATCACAGGCTTGTTGTAAGATTCCAATGGGATATATATCTGTAAAGGACTTTGCAAACCTCAAAGAGCCAGAGTTAATGATGTTGCTGCTGTTAATTTTTTTCTGTTTTACAGTAGGTCAATCAGATAATGTATAACAATAGAAAGAGCATTCGATTTATAAAAAGAGGCCCCGGGCTCAAATATCAGCTCTGTGACCACAGGTAAGTCAGTTCAACTCTCTGAGTCTCAATTCCCAGCTCTACAAAATGAAGGGGTTGAACTACAGGGTATCTGAAATCCCTTCCGGCTCTAATGATAAAAATTCTATTATTGACCCAAGACAAGTCGCTTTAATTCTGTGGGCCTCCATTTCCTCATCTGTAAAATGAAGGAGACATCTTCCAACTTTAAAGCTATGATCCTATGAGATTGTTTTGTATACTTTAGAGTATTCTATTAATATCAGTACTATTATTATCAGCCTCACACAGTCTCACCTAAATCGGAGCCAACCATGCATGGAGTAATGCTAGGCCCAATACAGAGATTATATGGATTTGGTCATCAGTTTCTAGAAGTTTATAATCTAAGATGGTTCACATGGATGAAAGGGAAGTGATACACAGTTATCTATATATGTAGTAAGGGTTGATCAGGGAGCCCCTGCTCAGTCTGATGACCCCCCCCTTCCCACAGCCCCGACCTTCCCCCATCCCTGGCTTGGAAGTCCAAAGGAAAGAAAGATCATACAAAGAATAATAATAAGGGGGAGAAGAATATTTCACTGCTCATCCTTAGAGACTGAGAGAGGGCAACTGGCTTTGACAAAAGCTTATTCCATGTAAAACTGTGAGAGTAACAGAATAATACAATATACTATTATATTACAGGTGATGGATGCCTCACAGCCTCCATTTCATCACAATTAAGGCTTTCCAGAATTGTTGTGAGAAACAATTATAGCTCCCATTTTGAGAGTGCTTCAAGGTTTGCATACTGCTTTGCTTCCATTTATTCAATTGATCTTCACAACACTTCTATATGGTGAGTGCTATGATTATCCCAATTTTATCAATGCGGTGAGGAACTTTCCTAAGAACAGCTGGATCGTGACTTCCAGGAGCCATAACTGCCTCCTACTGAGATAGACTTGGCTCTTCTCAACAATGTGGTGATTCAAGACAGTAGACTTGGGATGGAAAATTCACATCCAGAAAGAGAACTACAGAGACTGAATGTGGTTCAAAGCATAAGATTTTTATCTTTTTGGTTTTTTCCCCTTTCTTGTGTTTTTTTTTTCCTTCCTTTTGGTCTGATTTTTCTTGCACAACATGACAAATATGGAAATATCTTTAAAAGGACTGTACATATTTAATCTGGATCAGATTGCTTGCTGTCTTGGGGAGGCAAAGGAGGGAAGAAAAAAATTTAGAACACAAAGTTTTACAAAAATGAATGTTGGAAATCATCTTTACATGTATTTGGAAAATAAAATACTATTGAAAAAAAATTTTTAAATGGTACCTCAGAGGATGTCAGGGCCATAGGACATCCCAAGAGAAATGATCCCAGAATTCAATCTAAGTACAAAGGAGAAGGAAACTAACTTCACAAAAAAAAACATAACTTAATTTCTAGCTACACAGTAGCCAATGGAATTTTTTCAGATCTACCAGGAAAGAGAGAACATTAATGAAAAGTTATTACTACTCCAGGGTCAGAGAGGATAGGGTTAGGAAGGTTACATTAAGCTTATAATAGGTTTAGAACATAATAGACTGAACCTGTCAGGGAATGGTGAGGAAGAGTAGGGCAGTCCTGCCACCAACTTGAAGCTGACATATCCTGAACTAAGGATAAGGGAAGCTGGTTCTGGTTGACCTGAAACACACAAAGCTTTGTCCAACCAAAATCAAATGGCCTGAAATTAAGACCTGAGTTAACATGTAAAAAGACAATGAATATGGACAAACTTGAACAGAGGGAGCCAGAAGATAGAGAGAAAGAGTAGTTCTATATCCCTATGAATGTACATAGAAGAGGAAGGTGAACTCAATCACTACAACTATGAAACTTATTGTTTGGAATATAAATATAACCCTCCTGTGTGTTTTCTTGTGATTCTTAGTTGTAGTCTCTGTTCCACAATAGGATTAGGGGAAAATACGTGCAACCTTCTCCTCCCACCTAGGTAGGGGTTTAGGATACCAAGTATAAAATGGATAGGGGGTAGCACTGAAAAAGAGTATCGGGCCCCAGAAAGAACAATCAAGAGATATGTTGATTAAAAAAAAAAAAGAGATGTCATAGGTAGTCCATTTTACAGGGATATCCAAGAGTTCTTTTAAGCTGGGTATGCCAATTCCAAGCTCCATCTTTAAGGGAACACCTGAATCTTTTGAAATCTCCATTAAGAAAGGAAACTACTAAAAACCCTTTCTTGATGTCATTGACTGACTGAACCATTGACAGGACCCATGTGACATATTACCTATCACATGTCCCTTTGAATTATGTTTCATATATTAATAGAATAATACAAAGTGGAATTTAAGAACAAAAGATTAACAGTTATTTTCAGAAACTGAAAATAACTTTGATTTTTTGTTGTTTTTTGGTTAAAATCAAAACATTCAGAGATCAACCTGGTTTCATACAAAATAAAATATCGTTCGACAAACAAACAATATAATCGATCTTATACTCTTCATCACAGCTTAGGTAAATTATATTCTAAAAGGATGGCAGCAGCTACATGCAAATAAAGCTTGCAAACCTTTAAAAATGTTAGTTGCTATGTAAAGGTCTCAGTGGAAAAGAGATTTATAGATATAGATATACATGTGCATATATACATATAGACATATGAATATGGTTGTGTGTATACATGCACATAAACACACATACACAATCTTTTCAAATTTTCAAATCAATATCCTTTCTATACAAGCTGTTAACTTGAATTATCTAGAATTGCATTTACTATAAGAACATATTCTTTGCAATTAAATTAACAAGCAGTATTAAACCGGCTTGATGTGTTCCCTAATATTTGGCTATTCTAGTATTTCCCAAAGGAACAAAACAGTTCCATCTGCCTCTGGATACCCATACGGGAAAACTAGAACAAACTCAACTGCAGCTGAGGTCACAGTGAGTTCATTGTCCTCAGCATTGCCTATATCCCAAAGCGACTACTCCCCAAATTAAGTAGCCTTATACTTGAGTATGTCATTTAGGAGTTACAGTTGTGCTGGATATTCCTAATTAGAAATGACAAGGCCCCCACAACCACAGTTATACTCTATAACTCCTGTGCTGTGCACACAGCACAATTTACAAATAGTCTCTTTCCTGTGTGGGATTAAAGTAATATCTCACAGGCGATTAGATGGTATGGACCCTTTATACCTCGAGGTGCAGGGAAATGGATGGGAGCAATTTCCCCCTCAATAGACAACGATAGATAAGCAAGCAAATATACAAACTGGCTTTAAAAGGTCGGCCATAATCAGTTGTCTTGCCCTGCTGGTGACTTTATTTTTTTAAAAGGAAAAGAAATGGTCTATTGGATATTATGATGATGATATTTTTCCATTTACTTTCCAATGTTTTCAAAGGATCAGGAACATACAACCTAATTTATTTTGAAATCAGATTTATGCTCACACACATCAACATGTTGGGACCAAACTAAACAAATCTTCCCTTTGAATAACCTTGCTCTTCCTGCCACCCCTCCAAGTTCCTATGTGTGAATTTCTCAGTTTTTCTTCCTTTCTTTACTAATGTATTTATGAATGGAGTTGCTTTGATTCAATACTTTTACTGCTCTAGCTGAATTCCTGGCATCATACCTCATCTGGATCAATCAGAAATATTTTTTCAAATGAATAATACACAACACAGAAAATGTTGAGAGCTTTGTAAAGGTCAAAACACGAGGCTGGGCTTCACCCCAATGACCCTTGGATGATTTGATTCTTGTATTATTCATAATGCCATGGTCACTCTTGGGTATATGTAAGGTAGAGAAGAATTAAAAAGAGAGAGAGAGAAAGACAGAGAGAGAGAGAGAGAGAGAGAGAGAGAGAGAATACTAAATGGCATAGCTTTCTCATTTCTCTGAGCCAAATATTTCTTTGCTGACCAATTCAGGCCCCTCAGGCTTTAAGCTTATTCAGAAACACATTGCCTGCAGCCGTGCATAGAGGGGGAGTGAGGTCACTGTCCACTTGCCCTTACTTCAGGACCTTGGAGAGGCAACCTGTCCCTTTGCTGGCCAAATGTAGCCCAGACTTGCAGGAAGAAGGCAGCACATACCCTTTGGAATTAGATTATGTGCTCTGAAGAATATGAATCTATCTGGATTGATGGTACATTTGTGTGTACATTATCTTTGCCTGTGTACTCAGATGGGGCACCTGTCTTCAATCTTGCCCAGGTCTGACAGCCTAGCTCATGAGCATACAAATTGAGCAAGTTTCCAATGCAAGCTAATCAAGTTCTCCCTGACAACCTCAGCAATCTTTCTGTTTTAGGTATGGTGACATATTCGTCCTCCTCGATCAAGTCATGACTAATGGATGAGAATGTTAACATCTTTCATCCTTTATATATATCCGGAGATAATCCAGAGGGGGAGAGGAGATAGAGTGCTCCACATTAGGACTGGTTTTGTTCATTCTTCAGACAATTAAGGGGAGACAAGTGAATATGAAATATTGCAAAGTTAATATTTATTTTCAGTAGTAACACTTTCACTGGAAAGCCTCCCTTTGGCTCAGCAGTTTCTTCCCAACTCATTTTGATAAGGTATTACCTTTGGAATAAGTAACTGCAATATATGATCTGATTAACAATAGTACAGAGAAATAGCCTTTGGGGAATGCAAAATATATTTGACATATATGTTCTTGTGCTCATCTAACTATTAGCAAGAGGTACCTTTGATATCCAAAGGAGACACCAGTCCGCCACTGGACAATTCCGGAAGCTCCTGTCCATCAGAATTCATGGAGGGAAGTGCTAGAGTACGCATGTCAAATGAGGAACAAGATGTCGATATGTGTGTGATTTTGTCCTGTTTATTTAAAAAGAGCTCCCTAACATCCTCTGTGGTTATCTCATTTTGGTGTAGAGATCATCCAAAGACTATTTCGCTGGAGTACCACATTTGGCAGGCCTGAAAAGACTCTGAATGGGAGTCCAGTGTTAGACTCCTTTTCTGTCTTTCAAGAACCAAGCTGAGTAAATCTAGAGAGGCTAACTCCTAGAAGATGTGGTAACTTAATGATGAGATTTTTCTATCACAAAATCTCATTAAGATCATTCACTAAGGCTTCAATCTGCCTCAAACACAAGGAGCTCTAATGCAAATGATATCATGGATGTTTGAAGTTGTGATGCAATTTAAAAGTAATATAAACACACCTTTTCCAGACTTGATAACTTTCCCCCACTTTTGTGGGAATATATTTTTTCAGTGCAGCTCTTAATGTTAATGTAAATGAAATGACAGGTGTTGCCCGTAGTGGTCTTTCATCCTAGATGTGGCAAATCAGTCTATATTTTTCCTTTGATGATTTTGTGGGAGATTTGACTAGAGAATCACCTTAGTTTCTCAGTTTAGACTTCGAAATGACACCATTAGCATGCTCAATCTAATATTTGAGCCTCACCTACATGGAAGGCAAGGAAAAACAATGTTTATGGACCAAGATCAAGGATTTACTAGAAGTCTTTTCCAAATGCTAAAGCCTGTTGATTTAATGGATCAATGATATTGCCTCTGTTGGATTCTGAGTAAGCCGCTGAGCCTTTGGAAATCAAGTGTGTTAACAGAGGATCTATATAAGACTGTGTTTCCGTAACTATCGATGCTTTTCATAAAGAACTTCCCAGTGGGCTTTGTATAACCTTTGTAGGTACCACTCCTACAAATTAATCCCTGCCACGAAATAATCAAGCTATAAGTTTGGGAGTCAAGGTCAAAGATAAAAACACAGGATGTCCACAGTAAGGGCCAAGTGCGCCAGCATAGTAGGGAAACATCTCCATTGGCCCTTGTTTTGAAGGGAAGGGAAATATGGATGGTTAAATAGGTTTTAAGATGATAGAATTTATGATAGGGAAGATGCTGATAGTCATTAGGTAGTGTTTTAGAGCTCAAATGGACCTCAGAGATCATGTGGTCCCATCTCCTGAATTTTATAAAAGGGAAAATTGAGACCTAGAGAGGAACAGTGACTGGCCTGAGGTCACATAGGTGGTTGCTGTTGTTCATTCTTCATTCTGGAAGAGGACCAATGACATCATAAGAGTAGATTGGATTAAATGAGGCAGAGCTGAACAAAAGTCATCAGCCTCATTCTCTCTTCCATAGTCACCAAAGTCCAGTGGCAAGACAAAGGTCAAGATGACTAGCCATGGCTCAGAATGCAATGGCTGACTTTGGCCTTTCTCCGCAGCTAGATTGTCAAGAGAGTTGGGTCTGGAGTCAGGACGACCCGAGTTTAAATATGGCCGCAGAAATACTAGCTGTGTGTCTCTAGAGACCTCTGCCAGCTTCAGAGAAAGGAAGAGAAGAAAGAAAGGGAGGAATTGAAGAAGGAAGGCACAATCGGTGAAAACAAGCATTTATTAAGCACCAATTTTGTCTTATGTGCTTTACAAATATTAACTAATATGAGATAATATTATATTATAGTGTATAACAGTAAGAAGGGTAGAAGATTTGGAGTCACAAAACCTGGATTTGCATGTCAACTGTTAATTCTTGTATTATATAAATACTCACTAGTAGAAAGGGTGTTTAAATGCAGTTCTGCCTCCAATCCTTTCTGTTTCATGACATCATCTACTTTTAGATGTGAATAAAACTCAGATTGAACATAGGATTTGCTCATGGCTCATTTTGTACTTTGCCACACACATAGCTTTGATCAAATTAGACAGCTTATGTTTCAGAAAATAACATCAAGTAAGTTTTACTCCATAAGGAAGGTTTCTTATTTTCAGTTTTATATTCAGTGGCCCTCCCCAGAGGTGTGAAGAAATGGCAAGAGTTATAGTCATTGATCTAACCTTCCAAGGAGAAAAACTAGTGAATTTCATAGTAAAAATAAGGCCCCTTCCATTCCCTTCTTCAATATTCATTGATATAAACTTGCAAGGAAAAAAACCAGTATATTTCATAGTAAAAATAAGGTCCCTTTCATTCCCTTCTTTAAGGTCCCTGGGGAAAAAAATCAATGGAGATTGTTCTTGAACTTATGGTGATGCTATCATAGACAAGTAGAAACAGATAATTTAAGGGCCATATTTATCAAAATATAATTCAAGCCCTAAAAAGAAACTATCTTGCCATTATTTTAAATATATATATATATATATATATATATATATATATAGATATAGATATAGATATAGATATATGTGTATGTGTATACACACATACATGTATATGTCTGTATATATCTAATTAGATAAACAAAAATAAATAGATAGATAGATAGATAGATAGATGATAGATAAATTCAATTACAAATATATTGGATTCCTGGCAAGCAGATGAAGAAAGAAAAGTGCCATGTGAACATCTCAGAGAAATTGAGATTTGTATACCAACATCTCAAAGCAATGATGCATTTTTATCACAGAGTATAGATCCCATCTGAGTGCTCTCCTTGCCAATATACTGAATGTGGTTTGGTGGAAAAACATTGAACTGGGAGACAGAAGACCTGGGCCCCTCATTTACTGGGCAACTCTTGGAACATAACTTACCCTCTTGGGGGGTCTCAGTTTTTCTTCTTTCAAATGAAATGTACTAGATGATCCCTAAGAATGCCAGAACTGGAAAAGATCTGGGAGTCTACAAAAGGTAGAGTGATCTTGCCACCTGTTCTATAAAATGTTCCCTGGTGTCCTTGATCCTTAGTGGTCTTCCGCCTTGGACCTCTGATGGCACATTGTTTTGACTCTCTCTAATGTACTTAGCATGGAATATGTGGATTGGAGTTACCTAGGTGTCTAATCCCCTGCTTAGACTGGGAGGTCCTAGAGGTCAGAGACCAAGTCTTAGTCCAACTTGTCCACCTTTTTCAAGAGTTCTAAGAAAGACAGAGTTAGGTTGTATCTGTAGGTTTATTACCCTTAAGAAGGTGGACATGTATACATGGGAACATAATTAGAATTGAACTTGGGATGGGCATAGGCAGCAAGGGTTAAGTCAGGGTAAGAGGGCATACATAGTAACTGCAAAAAGATAAAAATAAAGGTCAGGGATGGGATGGGGGTAATTATCTTTTTTTTTTAATAGCCTTTTATTTACAGGTTATATGTATGGGTAACTTTACAGCATTGACAATTGCCAAACCTCTTGTTCCAATTTTTCCCCTCTTTCCCCCACCCCCTCCCCCAGATGGCAGGATGACCAGTAGATATTAAATATATTAAAATATAAATTAGATACACAATAAGTATACATGACCAAACTGTTGTTTTGCTGTACAAAAAGAATCAGACTCTGAAGTATTGTACAATTAGCCTGTGAAGGAAATCCAAAATGCAGGTGGGCAAAAATATGAGGATTGGGAATTCAATGTAATGGTTCTTAGTCATCTCCCAGAGTTCTTTCGCTGGGTGTAGCTGGTTCAGTTCATTACTGCTCCATTGGAAATGATTTGGTTGATCTCATTGCTGAGGTTGGCCAGGTCCATCAGAACTGGTCATCATATAGTATTGTTGTTGAAGTATATAATGATCTCTTGGCCCTGCTCATTTCACTCAGCATCAGTTCATGTAAGTCTCTCCAGGCCTTTCTGAAATCTTCCTGTTGGTTATTTCTTACAGACCATATTCCATAATATTCATATACTACAATTTATTCAGCCATTCTCCAACTGATGGGTATCCACTCATTTTCCAGTTTCTAGCCACTACAAAGAGGGCTGCCACAAACATTCGTGCACATGTAGGTCCCTTTCCCTTCTTTATGATCTCTTTGGGATATAAGCCCAGTAGTAACACTGCTGGATCAAAGGGTATGCACAGTTTGATAACTTTTTGAGCATAGTTCCAAACTGCTCTCCAGAATGGTTGGATTCATTCACAAGGAGTTGTATCCTTGTGTCCATTGTATCCAACAATGTATCAGTGTCCCAGTTATCCTGTATCCCTTCCAACAATCATCATTATTTTTTCCTGTCATCTTAGCCAATCTGACAGGTGTGTAGTGGTATCTCAGAGTTGTCTTAATTTCTCTGATTAATAATGACTTGGAGCATCTTTTCATATGACTAGAAATAGTTTCAATTTCTTCATCTGAGAATTGTCTGTTCATATCCTTTGACCATTTATCAATTGGAGAATGGCTTGATTTTTTATAAATTAGAGTCAATTCTCTATATATTTTGGAAATGAGGCCTTTATCAGAACCTTTGACTGTAAAAATATTTTCGATGGGGGTAATTATCAACCACATCCCTGGGCTGGGTTGTTTTTCAGAAGTGGGAGCTGACATAAGTCAGTCTGGGCTGGTAATTTGGAATATAGCAGAGGGAGTCTAGATTCTGCCAATACCATAAGGAACTTCTGGTACACAAGTACTCTGATGCACCCAGCTTAAGGAATGCTCAGTTTTATCTGTTGCTCAGCTGGTGACAGTCTGGTCTCTTCTGGATGGTAAAAGAGCTCAGAAAAAATTAAGGTGATAAGTAAAGTTGAAGTGGGTGTGGTCCCTTTAAGAATAGATTATTCCTTTCTTTCTGATTCCCAACCCCTCCTAGTTGATCAGTCCAGGACCTTTTGATTCACAAATCCTGGTCCCTTTAAATTCCAATAGAAGATCTGGGCATGTCCCAGCCCCATCCGGATCTGAGCCAACTTGGATCTCCACCCACAGATCCCTTTAGCTAAATCTCTCTTTATAAAAGAGTTAAGCTGGAAACCTCTCTTTACAGAAGGTCAAAACATGCTGCACCCCATGGACCCTCTGTCCCCTAGAATCCTGTTTCCAGTGTTCTCTTATCTCTACCTTCACCTGTTTCCTTAACTAGACTTTAACCTCACTTCCAAACCCCATAATAAACCTCTTTTATCAATCTAGCCTTTCGGGCCAATAAATTCCTTTATTGGGGACTCTCACACCGCTACTAGACTTCATTTAATTCCATATCCTTGCGCCAAATCCAAAGGAGTCGCAGGGGAACCCTATTTGACTCCCTGTACCCCAGACCTGCCACTAGACCTCAATTAAACCCTAACTTCATTTAGGTACCTCATATGTAGACCTCATCAAAGTCATTAAGCACTCCATTTTCATAAACTTTGTTTCCCCCTCACCCCCAAACCTAGTGCAGTGTTCCACAGACATTAAGCATTTAATAAAATGTGCACTGTTTCAAAGGCTGTACAGTTATTAATAGCCTATAAAGTAAGACTCCAAAGTCCTTAAATCAAAAGAGATGTCATATTTTAAGTGTACCCAACAGATGATCAACTCTGATAGACATAGCTCTTTTCAATAATGAGATGATTCGAGGCAATTCCAATAGACTTGGGATGGACAGAGCCATCTGCATCCAGAAGGAGAATCATAGAGACTGAACATGGATCAAAGCATAGTATTTTTGCCTTTTGTTGTTGTTTGTTTGCTTGGTTTTTTTTCCTTTCTCATGTTTTTTCCCCTTATGATTTGATTTTTCTTGCACAGCGTGATGAATATGGAAATATGTTTCTATTATTGTACATGTTTAACCTATATTGGATGACTTGCTGTCTAGGGGAGGAAAGTGAGGGAAGGGAGGGAGAAAAATTTGGAACACAAGGTTTTGCAAGGGTGAATATTTGAAAACTATTTTTGCATGAAAAAAGAAAAAGCTATTTTCAAAAAAGTTAAAAAAAAAAAAAAAGGACACAATAGTAGGGCTGGATGGCTAAGGAGGCATCTTTCCCCATCTTTTTTCCCCTGCAGAGTGCAGGAACATTGTAAATGATGTAAAAAAAGAGAAAAAAACCTATTTTCAAAAGTAAAGTGGAAAGACTCCTCAGTCAAAGCTGATTAGAGGGCATGTCTACACATGTCTTTATTAGAACCCTGACTTTGGTGATCATTTCAAATCAGGACCAAAGAAGGATCCTGATTTCTCTTCTAATATACAAATAACCAATTTACCAAGGACTCTCTCACTGCAAAGTTCAAACCTGTTTGCTGAAGGTTTCCCATTGAAAAGTTGCTTAGCAGGTATGTACAGGGGGATATAAGTCTGCAGCCTACACATGACTAGCCACTTTTTTAATCATAGTATACAAATACAATGCTTTAATATCATGTTGATTCTCATTAAACCTCAATGATTTAGAAGAAGGGACATGGTACTGTTCAATGGAAAGAGCCCTAAATTACAATCAGGAGACCTCAGTTCAAGTCCCAGTTTAACCATATACTCTGCCTTTGTTCCTATTTTTTTTACCTCCTCTAGGGGATGCTGCTATAGATAATGTGCTGGACCTGAAATCAGGGAAGATTCTTTTTCCTAAGTTCAAAGCTGCTCTCAGACACTTACAAAACTGTATGACCCTAGACAAGTCCTTTAACCCTGTTAAATGACTCAGTTTCCTCATCTGTAAAATGATCTGGAGAAGGAAATTGCAAATTCCACTATCCATTCCATTGTCATTGCAACAAGTTGGACACAAACTGAAAAGACTGAACAACAAAGGACTTCTCTCTGGTGATTGTACTCGTATCCCCATGTATCTTTAATCCTTCCCTTCAAATGGCTCCTGCCTATTAGCTACATGTGAGGTTTCTGCCATTCTTTAAAAGAAAAAAAAAAGAATCCCTTTCCTCAAGGCTTCTACATTATCCAAATCCCGTTTCTTTGTACTCTCTTTTATTGCCAAAATCTGTCAAGTCACTGCTTTCACTTCCTCACTACCAATATTTTCCCTTACAATCCAATCTCTACCCTTACTACTCTACTGAAGCCCTACTGGAGGTCATTGATAACTACCTAATTGCTAAAGACAACAGGCCCCCTTTTCAGTTCTCAGCCTCCTTGACTTCTCTGACTGTTGACTTTTCTCTACTCTTTTTAGTTTTCTGAGGCAGCTGGTAGCCCAGTAGAAAGAATGCTGGGTCTAAAGTCAGGAAGATCTGAGTTCAAATTTGGAAGTAGATACTTACTATGTAACCTTGGGCTAGTCATTAACCTCTGTCTGCCTCCTTTTCCTTAACTGCAAAGTGGGATAATAAGAGTACCTACCTCACAGAATTGTTCTGAAGATCAAATGAGATGCTATTTGTAAAAAAAGCAGTATAATTCCTGGCACACAGTGGGTGCTATATACATGCTTCTCTTTGGCAATTTTAGAGCAGAGGTGTCAAATATGTGGCCTACAACATTCCCTGATAATATCTGCTCAAATCAGATTAAAATGTAATAAGGAAATATTGAGCAAAATATAGAAAAATACAATAAAATATCAATAATATCAGTATGTGGTCTTCTGATTCCATTTGCTGCCACTTTAAACCAGTGGTGTCCAGACAAAAGGGAAAATGGAGCCACTAAACCTTACATAAGGATCCCAGAAGGGAATAAGTATATATATGGTATCCACTTTGTGTCCAAAACTGTGCTGAGGGGTATTGAGTGATTTTTCACAGGACTTGAATTCAGGACTTTCTGATTCTCGGGCTGGTTCTCTCTTGTCTAATTGACTTTCACATACATTATAAAGATAATATAAAAATCCCTTGACACATACAATCATAGAAAGGTCTCTCTTCATCCATTCTCTGATTATATGAGGGAACTATAAAACATGCCTTCAATGTTTACCACTACCAGAGAGGATATTCAATGCTGAGTTCAAACAAAATGGTAAAGCCCTATAAATGGTAAGGTCCTCCAGATACTTCTATGATGTTGAGCTCAATATATCAACCACTAGAATATTAGAAGTTCTACTCAGTGAGATAGACAGACACTTCAAAAGAGATTACCCCCCAAAATCCATACAGGGAAAACCCCGTGGAGAAATAATATGTATTGTCTTTATAAATTATAACTGGCAGCCCATCAGCACACAACTCTTGGACAGACACTGTAAATGGACAGCGAGCTAAGAGGAATCATAATCACATTTAGGAAATTGTGCAGCACTTTCAATCTTTCTGAGCTGTTCTCTAACACAAAACCTCATCGTTTTAATATAAACAATCTTTTGGTGATACAATTCATAGAATGCTACAGTCTTAAAAGGATCAAAGTTGCCGATGACCCAAAGGACAATGAAGAAATGTACAATAAGCCGTAGCATATCACTAATGATGGCTTGTGTGCCACAAGATGTCATTGGGAAAATATATAACCAGTCCTGTGGTAAGAGTAAAAGATAACATATGGATAATCCCAGTGGCTGGGTAATATTAAAAGTCATCGAGAAAGACCTCTGGCATTGAGGGTTGCATGGTATGAGAGGGCATGGTTGGGTTGCTAGCTATCCATTGGAAGGAACGCCTTCACTGATCTCATGGATCGCTTGAAATAATAAAGTGATTATTTATTGTTTTTTTTGAGAATGTCACAATTGACTGACATCTTATGTCTCAATTTCTTAGTGATTTACTCAATTAATCAGAATAATTCTCCGCTACCAAGAGATGTCATGTTTAGAGAAGTCTATCAATATTCTGAATGAGAGCTCTACTTTGTATGGAGCAATGCATCTTGGTGCTGAGACCACAATGTTATTTTACCTCCAGTCAACCTGCCTTTACATAAAGACATAAAATGATATGAGCTAAGTGCTTCTGTGCTTACTCCAGTAAAGCAGTTTGAAGAAAAGGTTGGGGGGGTACGTATATATTTAAATATATAAAATAACAAATGAGACAATGCTGCTCTTTACAGAAGTCCTTTGACTAAATAATCAAACATACTCAAAGTTATATACATAGGCTTCACTAGATCCTCTTGTCTTAAGTACTGCAACAACAGAGTTCTATTAGAGAAGTATTATTTCGTGCATCATTTCAGGTTTTTTTTTTCCTAATGTGGGTTTCTACAGGGCTAAAGTCAAAGGCAATTTGCAACTCCAAGAAATTAGCAAAAGTTCTGCATTTTAAAGTTGACATGCCTGATGAGAATATAGTTTCAACTTAACTTGCACTCTAACAGTTTATCTTTCTGTTTGAATGAAATTCCCTCTGGCAGTTGAAGAACACCTTACCCCTAGGAAGTAATTGGGAAGAAGGTCAAGTTAAATTCCCAGAAAGTCTGAATTTTAGGATATGTGAAAAAAAGATAAAATGTTGACAATAAGTTAACAACAATACAGCTCACAGTCTTTTTTAGGAAAATAAATTGAACTGAATATAATAAGCATTACTGTTTTCCATGCATTGAGCTAAACAAGCAAAATATTCATTTCAGCATTGACTAAGGGCCAGAATGCAAGGGTACAGCAGATACAAAAGATATGACCTAGGACCTCACTTCCAAAAGCTTACATTCGTATAGGGGAGATATAATCACATAGAATTTCTGAGCTAGCATGGACCTCTGAGGCTATGTGGTTCAAAGCAAAGATGCCCAAGAATCTTTTTCCCCAAAAGATACAGCAAGGAATCATCTCTCTTTCTTTTGGACAGCTCCAGTTGCAAGGGAACCCCATTCATCCTAATAAAGTCCATTCATTTGAAAAGTTTTAGTTGTTGGCAAGTTTTTCCCCCTCTCTCCACACAGAAAAAGAAATCTGCCTCCATCATATTCATCTGTTGCTCCTGGGTCTGCCCTCAGGGTCCTAAGAGAACAAGAATAATTCCCCTTTACATGACATTACTTCTGATATGTGGAGACACCTCCATGTTCCCTCAAATCTCTCCTCCAGGCTAAACCTCTTCAGTTCCTCCAAATCAGGGGTCCTCAAACTAGCAAGCCAGGTGTGGCAGCTGAGGACGATTATCCTCCTCACCTAGGGCTAGGAAGTTTCTTTATTTAAAGGCCCACAAAACAAAGTTTTTGTTTTTACTATAGTCCGGCCCTCCAACAGTCTGTGGGACAGTGAATTGGCCCCCTATTTGAAAAGTTGGAGGACCCCTGCTCCAAACAGTCCTCATATGGACGTGACTGATGATTCATGATAGATTCTTCATCAGGGATGGGGAAAGCTGAAAATTGTATTTTAAGATTAACTTGGTAGCTTGCAACAAGATGGAAAGGAAAGGGCAGAGACTAAAGGGACAAGATCAGCTAGAAGGCTGCTGCAGACGTCTTGATGGGAAGTGATGAAGGCCTAGACCAGGAGGGCAGCAGTGAGAATGGACAGGAAGCTTTCAAATAGTTTGAATTACCAGTTCCTCTTGCCTGTGTTGGTTAAGGCTGTGTCCTGCTATCATGTGCTTGTCTTTAAAGGCCAGATAATGTTAAATTTACATCTGTATAGAATAAACCACCAGAAATTCAAACAGTGATAAATGTCATCCTATCAGGCCTGGTTCGGCTTTGAAGAGCTTTTCAGTCAAAAGAAAAGCTAGGGTTTCCCCTGAGATCATATTTGATCCTCAAATCTTTCTGTTCCCACCGAAAAAGGAAAGGAAAAAAGACTCCCCCCTCTTTTCCCAATTCTATCTGCAAACAAGGCAGCACCTAGACGGAGAGGAAAGGCTAAGCGAGGTCAGGAAAGAGAAGTCACTGATAAGAACTCCTATTCATGTTCAAAATTATATGACATTGTGCTCAGAGAGCTGGAGATGTATTAGATGACAGTGTTCTCCTTTTATCAAAAGAATAATGGAGACCACAGACCATCAACAAAGGGGCCTGTGTACTTTCTGAGCGATCCACAAATGCCAGCTACTTGCTAGGGTCTAAGCCCAATCACAAATCTTCAGCCATTCGACCGTGGCTAGACCACCTTGTCCGAATGCTCACTAAGGCTGTCCCCTATGCCTATGGTATCCTTCCTCTAATCTGCTTCCTGGAATCCCTAATTCCTTTCAAGGTTCAGCTTACAATTTATATTCTTTTTTAAAATCGTATTTTATTTTCCCAAGTACATGTCCAGATAGTTTTCAACATTTATTTTGTAAAACTTCATGTTCCAAATTTTCTCCCTCCCTCCTTCACCTCCCTCCTCCCCAAGAAAACAAGCAATCTGATATAGATGAACTACGTGCAATTCTTTTAAACATATTTTCATATTTGTCATGTTCTGCAAGAAAAATCACATCAAAGGGGGAAAAATATGAGAAAGAAAAAAAAATGCAAACAGCATGTTATATACTTCATGGACTCTTTCTCAATTCCCCTACACTGTTAATGCTCTCCCCCACATACTTGCTTTTTATTTTTATTTTGTATACATAATTTTCTTATCTTTCTTACTTATCTGCATAAATGTTATTTCCTTTCAGTGAAATATAATGTCCCCGAAGGCAAGGACTACATTATTTCTTCTCTGCACCCTCAGTACCTAGAACATGGTAGGTGCTTAATCGGTGCTTGTTGAATGGAACTGAATCAGAAACACAAGCTATTTCTTTTTTCTTTCTTTTTTGTTTTTGGCTGAGGTGATTAAGTGACTTGCCCAGGAAGTGTTAAGTGTCTGAGGTCATTTTTGAACTCAGGTCCTCCTGACTTCAGGTCTGGTGCTCTATCCACTGCACCACCTAGCTGCCTTAATAGAAGCTATTTCTCTAAAGCCTTGAGTAAAACCCTAATTAGAAAGGTCAACCTCCTGACAAAGAGCATTTAATGAACCCTCAATCAATCAGATTTCTTCTTTCTCCCCTCATTATCTGCAATCTCTGCAGTAGTCTTCACCTCTCACAGCAGGATGTCAGTATTACTATTACAGTCTCTTAGTGGGAATAGCTGGGAGGGGGATTCATGTTGGGGTGAGGGAAATAGCTACCAATTCTCAGGAAAAGGAGATTGTGAAACCTCATTTTCTCTTTCTCTTGTCTTTTTTTTTTCTTGTTGTATAAAGACTAACAATCTTTTTTAAAAATTATACCTTTTTATTTACAAAACACATGCATGGGAAATTTTTCAGCATTGGCCCTTGCAAAACCTTCTGTTCCAAATTTTCCCCTCTTTCCCCCAACCCCCTCCCCTAAATGGCAGGTAGTCCCATACATGTTAAAATATGCTATATATTTATACAGTTATCTTGCTGCACAAGAAAAATCAGATCAAGAAGGAAGAAAAAAAAACTGAGAAAGAAAACAAAATGCAAGCAAACTATAACAGAAAGAATGAAAATGCTATGTTGTGGTCCACACTCAGGTCCCACAGTCCTCTCTCTGGGTGTAGATGGCTCTCTTCATTACTGAACAATTGGAACTGGTCTGTATCAATTCATTGTTGAAAAGAGCCAAGTCCATCACAGTTAATCATTCTATAATCTTGTTTTTGCTGTGTACAATGATCTCCTGGTTCTGCTCCCTTCACTTAGCATCAGTTCGTGTAAGTTTCTCCAGGCCTCTTTGAAATCATCCTGCTGGTCATTTCTTATGGAACAATAATAGTCCCTAGCATTCATATCCTCTAACTTATTCAGCCATTCTCCAAATGATGGACATCCATTAAGTTTCCAGTTTCTGGCCACTACAAACAGGGCTGCCACAAACATTTCTGCACATGTGGGTCCCTTTCCCTCCTTTAAGATCTCTTTGGGATATAAGCCCAATAGAAATACTGCTGGGTCAAAGGGTATGCACAGTTTGATAACTTTTTGAGCATAGTTCCAGATTGCTCTCCGGAATGGTTGGATCTGTTCACAGTTCCACCAGCAGTTTTCCCACATCCCCTCCAATATTCATCATTATCTTTTCCTGTCATTCTAGCCAATCTGACAGGTGTGTAGTGGTATCTCAGAGTTGTCTTAATTTGCATTTCTCTGATCAGTAATGACTTGGAGCACCTTTTCACATGACTAGAAATAGTTTCAATTTCTTCATCTGAAAATTGTCTGTTCATATTAAAAGGGTAACAATCTTAACGTGGGGAAGAAGAATGGTGTTTCATTGTGGGCAGGGCATTTTTTCATTCGGCTGTTCCAAATTTCCCAGAGACAGCCTTACAGTTAGGTTTGTGAATCACCCGCAGTAGCTTGGGATTATCCATATGGACCCTAGTCTACTTAGGAAGGTACTTATATTCTGCAATTATTACGAGAGGAGCACTGAAATCTTAAAAATCAATGGAAAAAACAACATGAATTTCCTTGGAGAGCATGGAGACTTGATTGTTCAGCTTTTAAAGATGTTGACAAGCTGACCCCAATCTATCTTTCCAGCCTCATCATAGATAATTTCCTTTCTTGCACTTTCTGGTTCAAATTGGTCTTTCTCCCTGTTCCTCAGCATATTTTCATCTCCCATTTCCATGTCTTTCCACTGGCCACCTCCCTGGTGTGGAAGTCACTCCTTTTTCACCTTTGCCTCCCTGAATGACTCACAGAACCATCTTCTACACAAAGCCTTTCCTGAAGTAACTCCTCAATTTGGCATTATTTCTTTTTTTTTTCTTTTTGTTGAGGCAATTAAGGTTAAGTGACATGCCCCGAGTCACACAGCCAGGAAGTGTTAGGTGTCTGAGGCCAGATTTGAATTCAGGTCCTCCTGACTTCAGAGCTGGTGCTCTATCCACTGCGTCACCTAACTGTCCCAATTATTTCATTTTTTGCCTTTGTATCTCCAATAACTAGCACAATATCCTCACAACCAATGGAATCTCCTCCTCCTTGTCTCTGACTTCTCTCCATGTTCTAACTCAAACCCTGATCTTACACCAGAATAAATATATTCCAGGGCAGCTAGATAGCACTATAATGGATAGAGCACTGACGGTGAAGTCAGAAGAACCTGAATTCAAATCTAGTCTTGGACACTTCATATTTATTAGGTGTGTGACCCCAGGCAAGTCACTTAACCCCAATTGCCTCAAAAAGCCAACAACTCCAAAACAGAGTAAACATAGTTTTAGTCTCCCTATTAGCAAGTTTGTGCATGAAGCTTCCATGGAAGTCATACCTGCAGACTAGTGGTGGGGGACGAAACACACACCCTAAAATCAACCTAAGCACATCTGAGAAATGAGGCCTCATTTCTTTGGCTCAGATACGTGAGTTATTCAAAATTGTGGAAGTTGTATGAATTACTTATACATTACTCCACTAGTCTCCTATAGCCAGCTACCTCATTGTAATTTGAAGGTCACCATGCTAAAGTTGTTCTTTTTCCTTAATAGAACATGGGCTAGGGTCATGGAGCAAATATGATGGGAAATGGGCAGAAACTGAAGAAATTAACTGAAAATTTCAATCATCCAACTATACTCTGGCTGTGTATGTGTTGAAAGCGGCTCATTAATATGGAATTTCTGATCAGCTGATTTAAACCTGACTCCAATTCCTCAGGCTTTTGTTGACTTTGCCTAGAAGGCAGGAAGGAAGGCAGTGAAAAGAAGGGACACAGTTTTCTTTGGTTAATACATAACTTAAAATGAGTCATTATTATTCCACCTAGAAGACTCAATCTGGAGCTGAAAGGGATCTCAGAGGTTATTTAAACCTACGAGAGGAGGTCCTATGTAAACTTTGGCCCAGAAAATGGAAGAGATTTGTCTAGGCTCAGAGAGACTCATAGTTCTAGAGCTGTAAGGGAACTGTGAGGCCATCTAGCCCAATTCTCTCATTTTATAAGGCCCATGAAGATGAACTGATTTGCCAAAATCAGACTAATAGTGTCAGAATCAAAATCTGAATTCAGTTTCCTTGAATCCACATCCCATGATCTTTCCGCTATATTCCATAAACCTTGAAAAGTCTTTCTCCAAGAAGTACCAGCACTTGCCACCCACATCTTTCTCTATTCCTGATTTGGTTTTCCCAGGACTGATATCGCCACTATCACCCAAGGAAGCAGTAACTGACATGAGACAGATCCGAGTGGCACATAGATGTGTGTGCTTTACACATCTCTATTGCCACAAAAAATATTTTTGAAACTCAAAATGTCATGTTTTCAAGTTATTCTCAGTGCTGCTGGCAGTTGTCGATGTTTTCAACATTGATTCTGGGGCTGCAATGTCTGATGAACAACTCAAACAAGGCTGTGGGATTTGGTGGCCCGTTTGTTCTTTCTTTTCAATGATTTTGGCTAGCAAACAAAACAATCCTCATAAAAGTGGAGATAAAAGAAAAAAAAAACCTATAAACCCCTCAAAATCCTTAGCCTTTTTTTTTCCTTTTCCTATTCCCTCTGTAGATGGGAGTCAGATTTAAAGAGTCTAGATTTGGGCTCCAGTTAACTCCAGTTTTGAAGCAAAGTCAAATGTGAAGAAAGGAATACTAACCACACCCTTTTGCTTAGGAAATTCTTAAACAGCCCAGGGACATTCCCTTCCTTGTCCTCTTCCCTCTTCCTCCTCTTCCTCTTCCTCCTCCTCTTCCTCCTCTTCCTCTTCTTCCTTCTCCTTCTTCTCCTTTGTCTCCAAGTAGATGCAAAGATAGTTTTCAACCTTTATCTTTGCAAAATCTTGTGTTCCAAACTTTTCTCCCTTTCTTCCCTCCTCCCCCTCCCCAAGACAGCAAGCAATCTCATATAGGTTAAACATGTGCAATTCTTGGAAACAAGTTTCCATATTCATCATGCTGCACAAGAGAAATCAGATTAAAAGGGGAAAAAAACCAAGAAAGGGAGAAAAAAAAAGCAAGCAAAGAAGAACAACAACAAAAGGTAAGCAATTGGTCTTGAGGAGTTTTCCTGTCTGCCTTTGGCAGACTTGTCACATGAGGCAAATATGGAAAGTATGTCTATTTTACACCATTTCACATTTGTTCCTTATAGAATGAATGCTTTGGTGAGGAAATAGAAATAAATAAGATGACGTTTAAGAACGTTCTTGATACTAGTGCCCCACCTCAACAGTACCCTGGCTTTTTTTTCAGGGATTCTTTTAAATACTGTGTGTTTTAGAATTCATTCTGCTAATATAATTCCAAAGCACAGTTGCATCTGCTGGATCACCAACCAATGTCCAGATACAATAGGTTAACACAGCAGTTCTCAAAGTCTGGTCCAGAGCATCCTGGGAATCTCTGAAATCCTTTCAGAGTCTACAAATTCATAATTAGTTTTTATTTTTAATGTGATCAATATCAATAACTATAAACCACATAAACAAAAACTCTTTGGACAGATCCTCAATCATTTTTAATAGGATAAAGATACTGAGAACAAAAGCCTGAGGAACGCCAACTTTTGTCAGTCTTATTGCTCTTATTTTAAAAGTTTAATTTCTAAACTGAATACACAGAAACATATCTGTTGTTTATGGCATTCTGTAGTGGATGTGAGAACATGGGTTCATATATATGTATATGTACGCATGTATGTATGGATGTAATCCCTAATTCCATTCCCATATCTATATCTCCTCAAATCATATAACATATGTAAAACATTTGGCAAACCTTAAAGTGTTATGTGAATGCAAGCTATTGTTATTATTAGCTCTAGATTTACATATCTATCTATATCTCTACATCTACAGTTATAGCTATCTCTAGATTTATATTTATATCTCCATCTCTATATGTCTGCATCATCTATATCTATTTTTATATCATATCCGTTTCTTTATGTATTGAAGTAGTTTCATATAATAGATGGACAGAGAGATTAGAAACAGACAGACAGAAAGAAAATGAGATTAGAAACATATGGGATGCATACGATCTGTAGGAAACTGAGCAAGTCACTTACTCTCAATCAGTTCTCTAGGGTAAGAAACCACAGATGAATTGGTGGAGATTTTCTTTGCTGGGAGTTCCCTACATTGATAAAATCACAAATCTTCTTTTCTTTCTATTAAAACCCCCTTCAGGATGGATTTATAGGGGCACCTAAGTATTTCTAGCAGAGAATCTTGAAGAGATATAGTTATTAATAGAAGCATAAACACAAGTTGAAAAGAGATATGGCTTAGCACAGCGGCATCAGAGACACGGTTCACAGACTGCATGCAGCCCACAGCACTCCCAAGTATCCCAAACTGGGAAGATTAGTACACATGAATATGTATTATAATTATCTGTATAAATTATTATTAATAATATAATTAATAAGTATTATTAAATGTTATTGTATATTATATTGTTGTATATAATTCTTAAAATAAGCATGCAAAAATAGTCGAAAATTTAATAAAACCTAGGTAATATTAACATGTAGCTTTATAAGTCAACATGTATACCCTGGGGATCTTTATGTATAGTTTTGAGTTTCTACTTAAGTTTGACACCATCGGCACAGTGCACTTAGAGTCGGCCTCATAATTGGAAAGAGTTGAGTTCGAATTCCACAATGATAGATATTGGCTCGGTGATTCAAGACTCCGGGCCATTCTCTACTGTAATGGGCTGAGGTTTGAGTTGAGGCACTGAGGTCCCAAGTACATGAGGCTAAATAGTAATTGGGCTATACTCTATTAATATACATGATTGGATAAAGAATGGTCCCTGCCCACTCTCCGTGCAAGTCCTGATGTGTTATATAGGAAATGACGATTTTGGTGGGTGGAGGCAGAGAGAGACAGGAAGAGAAGCTGGGAGAGATTGGGCCTGGGTTCCATAGTCCTAGCTGCTGGTCGTGTGGCTGCTGATCTAGCTAGCTTCTTGACTCAGCTGCACACATTGCTATCGCCGATTATCTTCCACCTCTGATCCTTCTTCACTGAGAATAAAGACTGACGATTTTCCCCTAACCTGAATTCCTGACTCCTGTTGATTTAAAAATACACGGTCTTCACACTCTACCACTATTTACTGACTTGCATTAGTAGATGAATATCCTAACTTGAGAATTATCTGTGTTAATGAAGACACAGAAGTAATATCTATCCCCCAAAATACAGATATGAAAAAAACTCTGTTATCTCACCAGCAACAGGTCCAAGGGAAGCAAAGCTGAGAAAAAATGGCGACTACTATATATACTATATAGTTCAATCGTATTCTGGGTTGAGAATCTAAATGCTATAAGTGATAGTTTTATTTTTAGTTTTTTTTTAGGAACCAAATACTTTGAAATTATACTGATAAAGTTAGGAAGAGATATAATAATGCTAATACAATAACTGGCACTTATATGGTACCTACTGTGTACCAGGTGTTGTGCTAAGGACTCTATAAATATTAGAATGATATTGTTTTTATATTGTTTAATGATATGATTTATTGTTTTATGCATGGAGCCCCTATTTAGGGTAGAAAGAGTCAAAGAGGGCATGTGAGTAGGAGCTGATGTATCAAGAAGAGATTAAAACAAGAGGAAAAAAACGAGCTGAGAGGCAGCAGGAGAGAGTCTATATAGAGTGTCTGGAATAACAGTCACTAGGGGTAAAAATAGATGGGATTTATATAGCATTTTAAGAATTAGAGAACACTTTACATACACTGGAATTCAAGCAAAGGACCTGAGTTGGACTGGGCTCTGCTATTACTTGTTAGCAATGGATAAATCAGTTACTTCTCTGGATCTCACTTTACTTCTCTGTAAAATGAGAGTTGGAGGGGGGCAGCAGGCGGTGCAGTGGATAGAGCACCAGCCCTAAAGTCAGGAGGACCTGAGTTCAAATGTGACCTTAGACAGTTACCACTTCCTGGTTGTGTCACCGTGGGCAATCACTAAACTCCAATTGCCTCAGGGAAAAAAAAGAGTTAGACTAGATGACCTTTGAGGTCCCTTTCAACTCTAAATGTATGATCCTCTATGTGACCTTGGGCCTATTATGTCATCTCCCTGGACCAGAGTTTCCTTATCTATAAAATGAAGAGTTTGAAATCAATGGCCTCTGAGGTCCCTTCCAGCTCTAGACTGAAGAGCTAAGTTCCAAATGACTCCCTCACCACCCCCAAATAAACTCGGGGAATAACTTCTTCTCTTTTTTTTTTTTTTTTTTTTTTTGCTGAGGCAATTGGGGTTAAGTGACTTGCCTAGGGTCACACAACTAGGAAGTGTGAAGTGTTTGAGCTCAGCTTTGAACTCAGGTCCTCCTGATTTCAGGGCTTGTACTCTATCCTCTTGTGCCTTCTAGTGGCTCCTATCCCATGGCTTCTTAAAGCTTTTTCCACTCATGACCCCTCTTCATCTGAGAAATTTTTCTATGACCCCATACAGGTATATAAAAGAGGGCTACAAGTCAAATATTTGCTGCTAATAAATCTTAATTCTGCAAACACTACATATTCAATTACGAGACTCTATATGGAGTTGTGAGTTTAAGAAGCTGTGGTCGATTGTATGGTTCTAGGACACTGGCCAGATTTATCTGGGGCCTACTTTTATACTAAAAATAGATTTGAAATTTTAAAAAATAATAAAACTTTATTTAAAATACAACAACTATTCTCAGCCCACAAAAACAGATGGGAAAAAATCAGCAGGGTCAGCGGGATCTGGACCTTAGGCCATGGTGGAAAAAAACCCTGTAGAAAATGCTATCTTCAATCTGGTTAAGATCTAGCTCACTGTCTCAAGTTGGATTTGGTTTTTTTGTTGTTGTTGTCTGTGGCGTTGTTAGATGATGCTTTGGAAGTGGGCCACAGCTGGTCACAGCGATAGAAAAGAAACACTGACAAACAAAAGCAACTGGCAAAGCTCTGCCACGGAGACTGGCACACGGGGTTCATTATAAACCTGGGGATGATAGGTATTTGGAGATTTCTTCTGGGTGAAGCAGGAAACAAGTGGTGTGTTTGCAGGAGATACCACAAAGGTGGCCCACAATATGGAAAATGCCACTCAGAACCCGCAAACTGCATTTGTAGTTTAATGAACACACCACAAAGAGACGGCCCAGAGAAAGGACCGAGAGCAGGTTAATGATGCAACTAACAGATGGAAGAAAGCAACAAATATCTTCGGACAAATAGCTCACAAATACACATCTGAAGCTTCTTGAAGACAGGGGATGCTTTTTTTTTTATCACTGTATACCTAGCTCCCAAGACAACCTTACACATAGTAGGTGATTTTACTTTTTTTTAAGGTGGGGGAGGGGTACAGGAGGATGAGGAAGTTGGATACTTTTCAGACATGGGGTAGACGGCCATGTCTTGACCCAAGACAGAAAACTGAGAGATCACTACCAGTAGTCTGGCTTCTTTCCCTGTCTATCCCATCAACAGCAACCATCATAACTAATGGCTACTGGTATCCTTTCCCCCCTGTTCAGTTCTGCCCCTAACATCATGCTTCTCCCTCCTTCTCCACCGCCATATTTTCAGCAGGAGAGAAATTTCCTGCTGAAGTGTAAGAAGTCCCAGCAGACACTTTCTCCTGGCTGTAGGCACACTTCTGGCTTCCTTCCTCTCCCCCAGGCCATCCGCCAAATTGGTTTATTGCCTCATTTACTGCCCCACCTTCCCCCATCCCTTTGCTACTGGTTCCCTTTAGACATTAGAGTTCTACAGAGAAGATTTGGAAATAACTCATTGTCATGCAGTTGAAGTAGAAAGCTCTTGTGTCAATTAAGAAGGATAAAATTCACATGTTATAGATCCATAGGGATATAACCATGATTTCCTTTAAAATCAGGACCGGAATAGACTCTGATATTGATAGATATTGGCTATAAGTAGATTCAGGGACCAGGAAGGCAAGGAATACTTACTTCCTATGAACTAGCATAATAGAACCAAAATATGGAAACTAATGGTACCAATAAAGCTACACATGACTAGGTTTCTTCAAAATCTACAAATTCCTGGTAAAAAAAAAAAGTATGATGGAGAAATGTTCTGAATTAGAGCTGGCTACACATACACATACACATAGAGAAAAGATAGGGAGCGATGTTGAGGTGATCTAAATATCCATGTCTTGACTTCATTTATATTTCATTGTCTGAAAGGACTTTGGGGACAATTTAGTCCAACTTCTACCACAAAAATCCCTTTTTCAATAAGCACAATGGCATAGTGGATAAAATCCTGGACTTGGAGTCACAAAGAACTGGATTCAAATCCTGCTTGAAACACTTCTGATTTCTGAATTTAGTGACCCTGGACATACAAGTCGCTTAACTTTCCTTCATAGGATCTTTGAGGCTAATTTGAGTATTTATCATAATCAAAATGAGTCGGTTGCTCAAAGTTGTCCTTAAAAATAATACCGCTGTTACTGCACGCAAGATCCTTTTGGCTCTGCTCATTTTAGTCTTCATTATTTGGTGGTGTTCTCTCCATGCTTTTCTAAAATCATTGAGCTCATCATTTTTCTAGCAGAGTAACATTTCATTTGAACAATGCTACAATTTGTTTAGCAATTCCTCAATCGATGGGCATCCCACAATTTCCAGTTCTTTGCTACCTACATTGCTTTTTTGAGCCTCGATGCAGAATTTTACTTTTATCCCTATCAGACTCATCCTTTTCATATTCAGTCCATTATTTGAACTGCAGTTTTTGCAACTCGATGTGTTAGATAGCTCTCTCTCTGCTTTGTGCATCTGCAAATCTGGCAAATATCTCTTCTGTAGCTTCATCCAAGTCAGTGAAAAAAATATTTTTCAAATGGTTTGGGAGTGGATCAGCATAGTGACTAAAAGTCATCTTTTTGACATAGAAAGGTCTTTGATTGTTTAAGTGCCTTATATTAAAAGACAGGGTTTTCTTCCCAACTAATTAGATATAAGCTCAGAAGGAGAAGCTGTATTTCATATTTTAATGAACAATTTTGGAATATTTGGATACACAGAAGAAGTTAGGGTCAATTCATCTCCTCACAGATGGAGATGGAGAAATTGAGTTACTCTCAAAGGCTACATTTTAGAACATCTGGAAAAGACAATGGCTTTAGACTCACAAGACCTGGACTTAGACATGTATTCTATAGATGGGGCACTGCTGGGTCTGGAATCAGGAAGACTCATCTTCCTGAGTTTAAATCTGACCTCTGACACTTAATAGCAGTGTGACTGTGGGCAAGTCATTTCACTTTGTCTGAGTTTCCCCATTTATAAAATTAGCTAGAGAAGGAAATGGCCAACTATTTCAGTATCTTTGCCAAGGATATCCCAAATGGAGACAGGGAGAGTTGGACATGACTGAAAAACAACTGAATAACACCAGAACACAAACCTAAGACTCAGTATAAGCACTGAACTGTATAGTACTGCGGGGGTGGGGGGGACACAAAATATGTCATTGTTTGGGGAGCTAATCCTACACAAAAAATAAGATGAAACACAGTCGCCAGTCACAATGGGAGACAAATTACTAAAGGACTACATATTCTTAACCATTAACGACTGATGACATACAGATGGAGTGGTGAGAGAATAAAATAAAGGAGCAAGCCATGTGAACAAGATTGCCCCTGCTAATAATAACAATGGATACACATATAATTCTTTAAGATTTGCAAAGCAATTGACATTCATTATTTTAAGAGCTCCTTTGAGATGTGTGCTATTATTATTCCCTTTTTAAAGATGGGCAAATTGAGGTTCAGAGAGCTTGTGACTTGATAGAGATCCAATGGATGGTCCGCATCTGAGGTAAGATTTGAACTCAGGCTTTGCGGAGCCAAAGTACAATGGTTTTATCCCAAGTCACTCAACTTTTCTGTTCCCTTAGTTTGCTTCCTTATAAAATCCAAGGGTTGGGGTAGATGAATTCTAAGGTCTCTTCCAGATCGAAAATCTTACAATCTAACAAAAGAAGAAAGGGGGTGGTACATGAGCAATATCCAATAAAAGAAATCGAGGGCCTGCTTCCTACTTATTACATTCCCATTTCTAAATTATGGGGAAACACACAAACACACACATGTGTATGCCCTCACATGTACACACAACATCTCTGATCACTCAGTACCAATAAATATAATTACTCACAGTCCTGGAGAAGAACCTTCCTGGATTAAGGCTTGGTTGGCTCCGAGAGCCCGTTAGGGATCAACAGCATTTTCATAAATGGTTCTCTGGGGTTTTGGAATTCATTTCTGGGAACTATCTGAAAATCACAGGTTTCAGAGGGCAAGTTTGTCCCCTGCAGTTTATTATCTCTGAGTGCTATAAAAGATGCACGTATGCACAGATGCAAATTGAAACAGCTAAGTTTTTTCTTGCTTAATGAAAGCATAATTTGGCTAGCAGAGCACGGAGAAGAATCTGAGGGTACCGGAGCGATGTACTTTGTTTCTTTCCCAGTACAAGGGAAGCTAATTCCTATCAGGGAATGACAGTGAGCAAGCTAAGATAACTAAAGGCACTATATATGTCACAGGAATCACAGAGCTGCTAGCTGGAAGAGACTTTATAGATTGTCTAGTCTATCACCAACTCATTTTACAGATGAGGAAACTGAGGACTGAGAGAAGAAATGAATCAGGACTGAGTGTTTATTTGATAGAACACTGAGGATTAGCAGAGTTTCACAGACTTAGAGCTGGAAGGGACTTGAGAGGCTATGTAATCCTCATTTTACCATGAGGCTCAGAGAAAGAAAATGAGTTATCCAGGGTCACACAGACAGCAAGTGGCAACACTGGGACTGGAACATTGATTCCAAATCTTCCCACTGAACCACACTTCCTTCCTACCAAAAATGGCTAAATGACCTTTCTGTTATGTAGCTTAGTTGAAAATGCAGTTGATGCTGTGATGACCTGTGTTGATGTTGGGAAGGGGGACCTCTAAAGTCCCAAACCAGTGTCCCAAGGTGTCTCCAAAGAATTTGCAGGCTTGAATCCATCTCCTGGTTAAGGGGTAAAATTTTTATTGAAAATAAAGTACGCCTGGGGCAATTGGGTGGTACAGTAGATAGAGTATAAGCCCTGAAGTCAGGAGGACCCGAGTTCAAATCTGATCTTTGACACTTAGCACTTCCTGGCTGTGTGACCCTGGGCAAGTCACTTAACTCCAATTGCTTCAGCAAAAACAGAAAAAGAAAGTAATCTACATCATTACTAGGCAGACTGAATTGTAAGGGAATTCAGTAAAGAAATAGAAGGAAGGAGATACACTTATACAGCTTTCAATCATAGATATAGTCATTCTACAGTCCAAAGGTAAGGGAGAGAGAAATCTCCAGATAAACTGAGGGGGGTCTCTGAAATCTGATCATCACTGACCAGATGATCAGTCAGCAATGACTGAGAAGTAGACTGAGAAATAGTCTATTTAGAATCAGACAGCCTGGGCTTAGGAGTTTCCTGAGGCCAGAAGCTATCTGGCTAAGGAGGGGTCAGAATCAGATAGACTGGGAGTTTCCTGAGGCAGATTCCAAAGCCATGAGACTCAGGACCACTGACCCATTAGAAACAGAAGCCCCCCAGGGTCAGGGGACCTCAAAATCTCATTACATCACGTGGATAATTTTTAGTAGGGAGCTATGCTAGATCCTATACATCGATAACAAAAGACAATTCACATTTCTCTAGCACTTTAAGACTTATAAAGCACTTTTCCTCACAACTACCTACCTTTTAGGCAGTATAAATATCATTATCCTCATTTTATTCATGGGGAAACTGAGTCCCAAAGAGAATGGGTGATAGAATAGAGGTCACATAGCTAATGTCAAAAATAGGGTCTGAACTTAGGTCTCTTTCACTATACCATAGAACAATTTTCAAAGAATTCAAGTACAACTCAACACATACTACTCTTTTTTTTTAATTTAAGCTTTTTATTTTCAAAACAAACACATGGATAATTTTTCAACATTGACCCTTGCATACTGTTGTGTTCCAAATTTTCCCTTTCTTCCCCCCACCCTCTCCCCTAGAGGGCAAACAATCCAATATAGAACATAGACTACTCAAGTGATACTAGTCGAATACTTCTCTGGCCACCCAAAAGAACATTTCAGGATCCTACCTGGCTATCTCAATGAAATTCAGTTACTATCCTTCTGCCAGCAGAATGCCAGGTAATGCAGAATCAAGTTATCCTGTAGTAGATGAATGAATTAATGAAAAAGCATGTTTCAAATACTTACTACTTTCAAAACACTATGCTCAGCACTAGGAAATCCAAATCCCCTACTTTTAAGGGGCTCACTTTTTAATAAGGGAGATGCCACATAAAGAAGATTTCACCTACGAGTCTGATGGAAAGACCCTATAGTTCTTAGGGCAAATCAGATGTTAACACATTTCCCTTAATGACATACCCACTGATAAAATTATAGCCATTTCTGATGTTTGAAAGTGACAAAAATTTTCTCCTCTGAGACTTTAGTATCTGTGGTGGCAGTGGCCATAAAAGGGGATGCATTTCCACAGGGGGTAGCTTCTTGGATGAGGACTAAGAGGTTTTGGCTAGAAGCAGGACCACTGTTCTGGAGATTGCTGCTACCCCCTGGCCTCCTGGGCTTATCTGTCCCTTGGGGGCAATCTGTTAGTAGTTGGTGGTGGTGTTGGCAGTGGCCAAGAAGGAGCTCTTTTCCTCATTGACAGATGTGGATGCTGAGCTGGGAAGTGGGCCGGTGATCTGAAAGGGAGGGCATTATTTTCCCTAAGGATCTTGGGTTTAGAATTCTAAGCTATCTCCATCAGTGTCGGAAAGAAAACGGCACACGCTGCTTCCTGTCTTTCCCTTGGGATACATGATTTCTTCTGCTAGGCTGACTTTCCTGCCCCAATGGTAGCTGATAACCATGAGCTATTGGGTATGATACTATGGTTTTAGCAGGACCCACCTTGCGTATTGCCAATCATACTAAACTGCATATGTGCAACCCAAGCAAAGTCAAGTTTCCCTCCCTTTGCAGATGCAGACATAGCTGGGGAAGAGGCAGGTTTCCAGGGCACCTAACCCCCAGCTACACACTCCGAGGGACAGAGTATTAGTCACGTCTCCCCAGTCTGACTTGGCAACATTCCCGTTTCAGAGCTGTCATTCCAAAGCAGAAACCCGCTCAAGCAAGTCTCCAAAAGAGCAAACAAAAGAAGGCTGTGCACTGGGGCATAGTAAGTTCACATTTATTAAGCACTGCTTAAATCTCTGTGATACGGAAGCAAATAGCTGTTTCACAGGATTAATAGAAGAGTAATTTCAATTAAAAGAATTCATTAAATTTGAATGGCATCTTCCTCAGAATTCTGGGCAGCACTTTAGATAAAAAGTCCATTTCTCAAAAGAGCTGCATGGGGACTTATCTATACCACCAGAATTAAAGTTAATAGAGGTCAGAAGGTCAAAGCCCAGGAAACTCCCACATTTTCAGAAATACATTATGCACCTTGCTTCCTGTAAGAAGTTGATGCTCCTGGCCAATCAACAGAAGCTTTGCACTTTGAATCCCTCTTCTAGAAAATGGTGGAATTTGCACAGAGCTATCCATTACACTCTCATCTGGTATTCCAAATTTGAAACAGCAGGCCAAGGTTAGGGGAAGCAGAGAGCAGAGTTCACTGGCCTACAGGGTGGGCCACTGATCACCCACCAAGATGTATAACTTTTTCAGATTACTCCCTCTTGGTTTGCCATCCTTCTAGTCCACTACAGTTGCCCAAAGTGGTTTTTCTTTGACCTTTCAATAAACAGTACAACAAGTGAAGAAAGCACTTGAATTCTTTTTTTTCCTTTCTAGGCCTGAAGTTCTGCTCCCTTTGGCACTTTTCTCTTGCTTTTCTTTTTATGTACTTGTAGGAAGATGTAGTAGTACTGTAGATTTCATTCTATATCTCCTTGTGTTTGCATTTTCCAAACTTCCAAGCATACATTCTATTTATATTTTTAAAGCACCATAATATGCAATTAAATTGTTATACTATAATTTAGTCATTCTTTTTTGAGTGAATGAATAGGCATTTATTAAGTGCTTACTATATGTCTAGCTCTGTGCTAAGCCTGGGGATAAAAATATAAAAGGCAGACAGACCCCGGTCCTCAAGGAGTCTACATTATCCTAATGGGAAACAAGATGTAGAGGGGAGTGATAGACAGGAAAGGCTCTTTTGTTTGGAAAGTATCATGGATGGTGACTGGATGGAGTCATAGAATAGTACTGTAGACCGAAACACTCTTTCTAAGGAGCAATGACTGAGTGATTTGATTATGTTTCCAAAAAGGGGTTGGAAAGAGAAGGATTACTTCATGGAATGACAGCCAGTGTGTCAACCAAAGCATAGATGGAGCCAGCCCTAGATATAGTAGGTCACTAAAGCAAACATCGATCTACAATAAAGCCCCAGTTGTGGGCATGAAAGGATTAAACTTTTCAGGGCTCGGTTTCTGGGCTTTTGGGGTTGTTGAATATAGATTGTTCAGGGCATGTTATTGCTCTAAATAGAGCAATGCAGGGTAGGTTTGTACAACTCAGTTCTCCTCCCTTTCCTCTGTTTCATGATGTTTTGGGGATAGAGTCCAACAGCACAATTCCTGGGTCAAAGCTCTGATCATTTTTATGACTCTTGCGACATACATAGCGGTCTCTGAATGCTTATAGCAGGGTGCAGACCCATTAGGAATATAGTAGAGTACCTGTTTCCCCATAGTCTCACCAACATTTAAAAATCAAAAAAACATTTTTGCCATTCCAGGGGGACTAAAGTTTGCCTTAAGGTTATCTTGGTTTGCATGTTTCTGATTATTAGGGAAATGAACCACTTCTTCATTTGGTTATTTTTCTTTTCCTACTTTTCCTATTGCTCACCCCACCACTATGGAAGTTTTCTGTCCTTGAATAGAGTGATTGGTGGGTCTCAACCTTTTTCTCATCGTTATGTTAAAGGACCTCTAAACTGACCAGATGAATTTTTTTTCACCAGATGACTTCTAAGGTCCTTGTCCAGTTCTGACCCATTGACTTGAAAAACAAAATCATCAAATTTATTACAACCAGATCTTATAGAGTGGCAAAGAAGGAATATTCCCAGGCCAAGAAGTACCAACCCCCCCCCCATCTTTATTACTTTGGATTCATAAAAAACAATTATGACTACTCTTTAGCATAGTGTTTCTTGCTTATGTTGTCATAGAGATGCTTCCCCTAAATTAAGTATGGTTCTAGAGTCCTTTGTAGCATTAAGGTTCTATGGTCTAGCACCTTTCTGACGCTGATACTTTTATGGTCCATGGGTCCTTCCGGGTTTATATTCTATAGTCAAGAGATACTTCTAGGGCTGATAATTCAAGGTCTAATGGCTTTTCTGGGATTGATTGGATCCTTTCAAGGCTGGGCACTCAATGGTTTGATGACCCTTGCAGGTCTAATATTCTGTGGTCTAAGGGATTATAGACTCTCCTAAATCTCATTTTCTATGAACTAGGAGCCCTTCTAGGATGTGTAATTGATAGCTTAGGGTTCATTCTAGGGCTGATACTCTATGGTTTGGAGTCTTTGAAGCCTTCTAGACCATATATTCTAAGGGTAGCTAGGTGGCAGAGTGGATAGTAGTCAGGAAGATCTAAGTTCCAATTCAACCTGATATAGGTATTAGCTGTATGACCTTCACCTCAGTTGCCCTCAGTTTCCTCATTTGAAAATGGGGAATAATAATAGCACCTTCCTTCTGGAGTTGTAAGGACCAAAAGAGATAATATTTGTAAAGTACTACCTAAGTGCTACATATTATTATCATTATTGCAGTATTTTTTATCTTTAATGAAGATGCTGAGACAGGAGATCTTCAAAACAACTTTAAATTAACCCTGAGTATGTTTTATCTAATAACTCAAAGCCCATTTCTTCAAGATCTATTAAATAGGGTTAAAACCACCTAACTCACAGGGTTACTGTGAGGAAAGTACATTGTAAATCTCAAATCATTGTTGAAATCTGCGTTTTTAAATGTTATTTTAATTGATAATGTAGAGGAACATATAGTAGGCACAGTTATCAGATTTGCAGATGATGGGAAGCTGGGTAGATAACCAAGATTCATTAAATGACATAATCTATATCTAAGATTCATAATAGCCTGAAACCTCGAGTCCAAGCTAGGAAGTTATTATTTAATAAGGATAAATATAAAACCTTCCATGTGGAGTCAAGAAAGCACCTGGATGTTATAGGTCAAGGGAGGACTACATAAATTTATTAGATAGATTCTGTAAAAAAAAAATCTGGGAATTTAGTGGACCACAAGCTTAATATGACTCAAGAGTATGATGTGGCTACCAAGAGAATGGAGTTAAAAAAAGTATAGCTCCCTGATTTCCAATGAAATCCTCTTTAATGAGACTTCATTGGCTTTGGAGGTGACTTTATATTCTCAAAGGCTAGATCAGCAGCATACAAGCTGTGGTAATTTCAATCAAACTGGAAAGATTTTGAGTACAAGTGTGATGATGGAAAGATTTTGAGTAAAAGTGTGATGATGGATCTTTTTGTTTGAGAACCAGACTAGGTAAGTACAGAGAGACTCTGGTAGATTAGCTATAGGGCAAGGAATTCTTTGGTTACTAAATTTTTGAGGGGTTGTGATCTGCATTTGGAGAAGAAATACCCACAGAAGAAATACCCACACTAATGAAAATCCAGCCTTTAGCATCCCGAACAAGGGAGTTTCAGTCTCACTCTGCTCAGAGACCACACTTAGGTGATTGTATTTAATTTGAGGCCCTGAATTTTAAATGGACCCTTAAGGTGGACTTTGAGGCTGAAGGATCTAGGAAAGCCCGACATATAAGGGAGCTGAAGGGCCTGGGGGTGTTTTGCTCAGAAAAAAGAAGATTTAATGGGAACTGGATAACTTTCTTCAAGTTGAGAAAGGTTATTGGGCCAAACAAAGCCAATGCAAGCAAGATTAGAAGAAAAGCAGAAAGCTGAGAAACAATTTTTACTGCCAGAGTTTCTGATGAGAGTATCATTTCTAAAATATATAGAGAACTGAGCCAAATTTATCAGAAAACAAGGTGTTGAGTGTCGGTCAATGCCTACATTTTTAATTTATTTTGAATTAAATAAATTAAAAAAATTTTTTTTGGTTTGTAATTTCAAAGAAGGTGCCAACTTGCATTAGTGTGGGACATTCCCCCTCCAATGAAAATACAAGTCTGGTCACCATTCTATTTCTGCCTACTTGATAGTAACCCTTTTGAAGGCAGGTACTATCTTTTTTTTGTCTTTGTATTACAGTACCTGGTACAGAACAGGCCCTGCTAATTGATGAACTGATGGATAAAATCACACATTGAGAGTATGATTGAGCTATCTTAGAGTGGATATTACCCAAATATCAAAGAATCTGGAAAGATTCCGTGGAAGGGACCTTAGAGGTCATGGAGTCCTACTCCTTTTTTGATAGATGAGCAAACTGAGGCCCAGAGAAGGGAAATGGTTTGTTCAAAGCTATACGGTTAATAAATCTGGGATCAGACCTGAGGTCCTCCTACGCCAAATCAAGTGTTGTCTTCTGTACACCAAACTGAAGGCTGTAAGAAAGCACATAGCTATGAAGAAGCTGACTTGGGCCTGGGATCAAGACCTTCCGAATCCAAAGGCGGCACTCTACTACAATATAAAACATTAAGATGTTCAAAAATTAATCTTATTTGATTTTTAAAACAACCCTTGGAGATAAATATTATTCTTATCTCCATTTTACACTTGAGGAAACTGAGGTAAGCAGAGGTAGACTGATTTATCCAGGTTGACTCAGCTAATAAATATTGAAGGCTACATTTAAAACTTCCCAGACTCTCTGGTCTTCCTAACTTCAGGCCTAGCATTCTATCCACTGAAGCACCACCTGGCTACTTCAGGTAGTACACCGTTGCACAAATGCTGTCTTACTGTCATTTTCCTCCCAACTCCCCTCATCTTAAAATATTCTCCTTCATTCAGGTTGGTAGACAAAATCAATAATTTCTGAAGCCCTGGGCACACTTGAGTTTTAATGGGCCAAAAGCGAACACTGAAAGACTAGGGAGCTGAGGAGTCAACTCCCCATTATCTGGGCTAAGGGGAGGTATGAGGCATCAGAAATGCAAACAAGCAGAGAGTCACTGTTATTCACTCCAGATGTCTTTTTTTCCCTACTTTCATTCACACGTGGGTACATCTATGCTGCTGAGAACTTGTCACTTGGGGCATCTAAAGCATGATGGGATACCATGGAGGTCCAGTTTAGAGACTAAAAATGGATCTACTCTGACTCCTCAATACTGAAAACTGATAACATCAACCTTCTTCTCTGCCTCATTCCTTCCCAATCTCTAAACTTGCTGCTGATCTGCTTTCACCATTTCTTGTAGATTTAGGGTGTAATTCAAGTCCCAGATGTCAATTACTTTTGTTTGACCAGCAGATGAGCCTACATGGGAAGAGTAAAGTGTGTCGGCCTCAGAGTCAGGAGAGGATTGTATTTGAATACTGCCTCTGACACAACTCGGTAACTCGGTGACTCTGGATAGGTCAGTTTTCTCAGCTGAAACATTGATAGACCACAAGCCCCTAGGCTCAATTTGATTTAACCAAAATTAAAAATAAGTGTAGGTAAAGAGGACTAATCTGAAAAAAACGGATTATCTATTCACAGATCACTGAGTTATTTTAGTGAATTTCAACCTTACCCTGAAATAAAGGGGGGTCTTTTCAATACCAATATTCTACCATTGTTGTATGGTTATGAGTCTTCGAACGCTATAGAATTAAGAAAAACCAAAGAATTGTTCTGTCACATGACAATGGAGAGACTTATAGATTATAAAATCCTAGGTCAAAATTGGGGTCAGAAGCCAGCTATTCCATTTCATAGATGAGGAAACTGAAGCCTGAGTCCCAGGGAGGCGTAGGCCTTTTGTTCAAAGCCACACAAAGGATCATAAGACGATAGGTCCAGAGCCTGAAGAAATTTTCAAGACCATCTTATGCAACTATTTCATTTTACAAATGAAGAAACCTAGACCTCTAGAGGTTAATTAACAGAGATAATAAAAAGTCAGAGATGGTAGGTATAAATAGGCTGAAACTTATCACAAATAATAACAAAAAAAGTCAAGGAATGATATACAGAAATGCATGACTATAAATATCTCAAAATTCCATAGAGTTTCAGATTTTCAAGGCACTTAATAGGCTATAACTATTTTAAACCTTACATCAATCCTTAGAGGAAAGTATTATTACTATCCCTTTTTTATAGACAAGAAAACTGAGGCTTTGAGAGGTTAACTGACTTGTTCAGCTAATAAAACATTCAAAGTGGGCATTCAAATAGAGTTCCTCCTGACTGTAAATCCAACATTCTTGCCATGCTCACACCGTCTCTCACAGGACAAGAGAATTGGATAGCTAGTTGGCCCAGTATTATTTCCCTGATGTTGGGTGACAGGGCCGA
This sequence comes from Sarcophilus harrisii, assembly GCF_902635505.1. Taxonomy (NCBI): domain Eukaryota; kingdom Metazoa; phylum Chordata; class Mammalia; order Dasyuromorphia; family Dasyuridae; genus Sarcophilus; species Sarcophilus harrisii. The sequence goes on from NC_045432.1 coordinate 32,033,386, forward strand.
AGACCGCAGGCGTTTTGAGTGGGTGAACTAATGGTAAAGTGTGGACAAAGCTTGTAGAGTATGGGCGGTCGGAGATGGTTGTTAGCCTAGCTCCTATCACTGAGATCTCAGAGCCATTGTATATTAAAAATAATAGTGTTCATTGAATTCTCATAGCCACAGCATTGAAAAAATGCCTTACGATCCTCAAGTCCTTATTTCCTCCTTATGAAATCATTCTGGGCCCCCAGCTGATAGATCACAGCCCAAGTTAATGGGCCCCCACTTCAGACAAACACTGAGCGGAGAATTAGCTCTCCCACCGCAATAGCAGTTTCTGATCTTTTCTCTTCATAGTTAGATGTGCTCAAGGATGAGAAAAATTACATACCATCCTCGGTGTGTTGAGGAAAAATTTTAATGGCCCAACTGATCACCGGGATCCAATGGCAGTTGATGAGAATTTCCAGGCAGTCCTGCATTGTGTGTGTGTGTGTGTGTGTGTGTGTCCGGTTATTGATTCCTTGTCAGCATCCTGTTAGTTCTTTCCCAAATGAGTTCTGAAGCTTGACCTTGAGAAAATCTCAGCTGTATGTCCGCGGGTTCATTCTAATTGCTGCTACCGCTCATGGGCTGCACCACACTAACCTGCCACTCATCAAGTCCATTTGTCTGTGAACTGACTTAATTAAACAGCTCAAATCCAATTTACTTGATCTTTCTACCATTAAGGGGGTGGGGGGGAATCCCTGTCTATCAGCTCTGAGGAATTTTGTAAAGAAAAGTCTCCTTAAGGCATTTGGTGACATTGCTGAGAGAGGAAAGATGCAAAATGCAAAAGCAAGAGGCCTAATTAGAAAGCCCGAGAAAACAGCTGCAGCAGAAAGAAGGCACTCTCTGGTGGATTAAAAGGGAGAGAAAGCCAGAGGAGGCGAAGCTCCTTCTGCTCTCTCATTCTGTTCCTGCCATCCCCCTTAGAGTATTTGCAGGCTTCATCAATATTATTCTTTTGTGTGTTTTTTTCACCTCAGACTCAAACTGGACCTCCTCCTTCCTTTTGCTGGCGAGGTGGGGGACTATGGGTGCAGAATATTGTGTGTGCTGCCAGATGTGGTCACTGCGTTGCTTGATATAGCTCAATAGTTTTTTCTCTGTTACACAAGAAGGCTCTTGGGAGTGGTTGGAAGAGAGGAATACTGTCTCCGGCAAAAACTGATGTAAAAATAGCAGGCCCATTTCTCTCTTTCTTTCTGTATCTGCATATGTATCTGTATCTATATCTAGGTCTATGTTTGTATGTACATGGGCAGAGCAATGTATATATGAATCATATACACATATGTAAATACACAGAATTTGCATATATGCAAAATATCTTAATACATGTGGGTACATATGTAAAACTCATTGGGATCTTTTCTGTTTTACTCTTTCCCAGAAGTGTAGCTAAGAATCTTTTCACCAGGGGCAAAAACAGTGAGGGGTGGGAAGGGGAAGAAGGGTGGGAGGCGGAATGGGGGCATTTGGGTGGCTTTGATAGAGAGGGCAGTCCAAGTGTAGGTACAGCAATTCTAGCAGAGGGGGTAGTCCAGTGCTCCTGCTGAAAACCCACATGAGAACAATGGCCAGACTGACCCTTGTGATTGTGCGTGCAGCTGGACCAGAGGTAGTTATATTATGGTGTAGGTCTGGAAAGAATCAAGAGAACCAGAGATAGTGATTGCAGTGGGAGTTAATGTTTCACTTCAAAGACAGCACCCATTGATCCTGTGCTAATTAGGGGTGTTGTGTTTCATTTTCTGTTCAGCCACAGCAGCCTTCCAACATTCCTTTAGAGTTTAGGCCTTTATCCAGTGACTGCCTTAGGACCATCCTAGCTTTGCCATCTAGGATTCTGTGATATCTCTTTCCAAATAACTACTAGAGATCTACACCATCCTATTTCCTTCTTCCTTGGACAAATAGGCTAAGGGTGAAGCTGGGACATTTTAGGCAAAGGAGCCCAAAAGTTATGGTTAGGTCACTTGCCACCGAAGAACAGTCTCTTGAATTTGTGTGATTCTTCTTATTCGGTTGCATTGAGTTGAGTTCGTCTTTATGTTCTAATATGGGCTAACCATGTGACCCTGATGAATCTGTTACCTACACTGTAAAACAGGAATAATAATAATAATACTTATATTATCTTCCTCACAAGGCTATCCCAAGGAATGCACTTTGTAAAGTATTACAAAAATATGAGTTACTATTACAAACTATAGAATCAGAGAATTTTAAGCTGGAAGGGACCCTAGAGGTCAAAGGTTCCCAGATTTGGAACTGAACGGAACTCTAGATATCATAGGATCACTATTACAAGGTTAGAAGGGATCTTAGATGGCACAGAATCAAAACTTTTTAGTTACAAGAGGTGTAAAAGGATCTCTAATTCTGCCCCTCATTTTACAAAGAAGGAAACTAAGGCTTGGACAAGTTAAATGACATGTCCACCGCTACATAGATAATAAGTGATAGACAAAAATCAGACTCAGGTCCTCTACCTCCAAATCCAGTGTTATTTCTACTGTGTCCAGACCCCTCAATGAAGGCCTTATCTATAGAATTTTAAACCTTTTCCTTGGAGGCATCTTCATGTTGTCCAAAGACAAGCCTGATTTTGATTTTCTGGGTTCTTCTATTTGCCATTAGAGTTCTCTAAGTATTTCTACCGACACTTTTCTCACTGGACAAATGATTTTACTTTTCTTGTATCTTCTTCTGAGGGATCTCTGCTCATTACCATCAGAAAAAAATTGGATCAGTTCTTATAAAGCACAGTTAGAACTCCCACTCAGAATCCCATTTGAAATGGCCAATCACTTCAGGTTTCTGCACAAGTGAATTCTAAACACAGTCCCAGGAGTCAGTGCACTCATTAGCTGTAACTTTGCATTTCCAAGAGTGGCTTTGCAATTAACCATTAAGGAAGACCTCCTCCATGCAGGTAGCAGTCACTCACTCAGTTTAAAAAATTCCAGTCACAAATTGAATGGATGCCCATCAATTGGAGATTGCCTGAGTAAACTGTGGTATATGAATGTTATGGAATATTATTGTTCTGTAAAAAATGACCAGCAGGATGAAGACAGAGAGGTTTGGAGAGACTGACATGAACTGATGCTGAATGAAATGAGCAGGATCAGGAGATCATTATACACTTCAATAACAATACTATATGAGAATCATTTCTGATAGATGTGGCTCTTTTCAACAATGAGAGGATTCAAATCAGTTCCAATTGATAAGTAATGAACAGAACCAGATACAACCAGCAAAATAATACTGGGAAATGAGTGTGGACCACAACATAGCATTTATATCCTTTATGTTATTGTTTGCTTGAATTTTTGTTTTTCTTCCCAGGTTATTTTTACCTTCTTTCTAAATCCAATTTTTCTTGTGGAACAAGAGACCTGTATAAATATGTGCACATATATTGTATTTAAAATATACTTTAACATGTTTAATATGTATGAGACTGCCTGCCATCTATGGAAGGGGATGAGGGAAGAAAGGGAAAAGTTGGAACAGAAGTGTTTGCAAGGGTCAATGCTGAAAAATTACCCATGCATATGTTCTGTCAATAAAAAGCTATAATAAAAAAATTTCAACTTTAAAAAAAATCCAGTCACATGAACAACTTAGGAGAAAGAACTGGCGACAGTCTTTCTCTTCCTCCAAGGCTTGATAGAACTTAAAAGAAATTCAGCAGCTCTCAGAAAATGTGGAGTGCTCTTCTGTAGAGCATCCTTCACTTCAGAATTTTTCTCTTTTTACATTGGAACTTTCCAAGATCGTTGAATTTCTCGATCAAAATTATTGTCCAAATGAGAAAGGGGGGAAAGAATTCCCCAATATCACCTTCTTCTGGTTGTGTAATTTAGGGCAGGTTGCAAAAATACCCAGATCTTCCTGGCTCTGAGACAGGCTCTCTGTCTACCGCAACACCACACTTTGGCCTCTCATACAGCATGGCTTTGTGAGTCTAGGCAAGTCAATTAACCAGTTAGTATCTTAGGCAGCTCTCAAAAACAATGTTACACTGGTAGAGGGAATTACTTCACCCAGATACTCCCTATACCAACAAAACCAGAGGTCCATTCTCTATCTGTAACTGTGATCAGACAGATTTTTTTTTCAATAGTGGGAAGACTTTTTGTGAGGAGATCAAATTAGGGCTTTCTTTGTTAGGAGGCAGGATGGTGGAGCTATCTCGGGGATCTCGGACAAGCAATTTTACCTCTCTGAGGCTCCCTTTTCTCATCTATAAAATGCTGGGGTTCAACTACATAAGCTCAAAGTTCCCTGCAATGTTGAATCTTATGACCCTATGGCTAAGAGTTAAGCTAGGAGTGTTCTAATTCCCCTTTTCTCCTCTACATCTCATATCACTCACTCTCTCTCCCACTACTCCAGCCTCTGATGAAGAGGGTAGCCCTTCTTAAAGCCAATCCTTTCTTAGGTACTCTTGATGCTCCTCCCTTTCCCCCAGCTATTCCAACAGATCGCCAGCTCTTTCATCCCTGCCCTCTCACTTACCTTCATTCTCTCCCTTTCTAAAGGCTCCTTCCTAGCTGCCTACAAACATGCCCATGTCTCTCTCATCCTTATAAAAAAAACCCTTCTCTTTATCCTACCATCCCTCCTAGCTGTGGCCCCATAGCTCTCCTCCCATTTGTGACTAAACTTATTGAGATCATTGTTATTTGTCTCCACCTTATCTCCTTTTGGCGCCTACTAAATCTTCTGCAATTTGTTTACCCCATCATTTAACAGAAACAGCTCTCTCCAAAGTCACCAATGATCTCTCCACAGCCAAATCGAATGGCCTTTTCTCTGTCCTTAGTCTTTTTGTCCTCTCTGTAGCCTTTGACATCAAACATCCTCTTATTCCAGATGCTCTCTTTTCTCTAGATCTTCATGACACTGCTCTTTCCTGTTTATTCTTCTATCTAAAAGTTCAGTCTCTTTTGTGTCTCTGTCTTGGGCCCTTTTCTTCCTCCCTCCCCTCTATTTACTTGGCCATCTCAGCTTGTTTAGATTCGATTACCATCACTGGGCACATGATTCTCAAATCTATATATATATACAGCTCTAAACTCTCTCCTGCATCCAAGTCCCATAGAACCAACTTCCTTTTGAGTATCTTAAACTAGATATCCTGCAGGCATCTCAAACTCAATATATCTAAAACAGAACTCAATATTTCCCCCCCACAACCCTCCCTTCTCCCTCGCTTATTATTTCTGTCAAAGGCAGTCATCCTCCCAATGACCCAGATATCTTTCCTTTTGCCATATAATCCTAATCTCTACCTTAACCTTCGTTATGATTTCTAATTCTTTGACCCCCTCAATTCTTTCCCAGACCATCACCCTTGCACTATCTACAGTTCTTGTCTTCTCTATCCCTTCCATCTCCTGATGGTACATTAGTTAAGTCAAGACTATCTTATTCTCTTGATTCCCAAGCTTTTTAACATACTACTAATCTTGCCCCACAAATGCTCAGTCTTGAATAACTCTTACCATGTGACACCTTTACTTCTACATACAAATGTATGTTAGAGAAATGAAGTTAAGAGAAAATCATGAAACAGTGTTGACTGGGTCCACTACCAATTTTATTTTCTATAACCTTACTGTGGCAAAGCAATTCTCTCTAATTAACTCACTACCCTATTTTCTAATTTGGCTTTTTAAAACTTTTTCATCCCTCCTCAAAATTTCCACAGTTGTTCCTACCCTCACTCTCTCAGGTGAGAATATTGCCTCATATATTATTGAAAATTTTAAGGCCACTCACTGAGCTCCTTCTTTTCCCTTCTTCCTCATCTCATATTACCCAGATGCCTTCTACCACTACCTTCCTCCTCACACTTGTCTCACATGTCCCTTCTCCTCAAGGAAAATCTCTCGACACGCACAAATGATCTCATTTCATCCTGTCCCCTCCAGCAGATTTTCCCTGTTGTCTCCTCCTCACTGGTGTCTCCTTGCCCACTGACTTTCGCTATTGCCCACAACCATCCCATATTTGCTCCATCCTCAAAAAAGCCCTCTATCTCTACTAGCTATGATATTGGTCATAGCTGTGGAGAAGGTCTTCTCCTTTTTTGTTGCCAAACTTTTTGAGAAGGCCATCTATAATCTTTGTATCCACTTTTCCCTTCTCACTCTCTAGTTAACTTTCCACACTTTTGCTTCCAACCTAGTCACTCAACCAAAACTTCTCTTTCCAGAATTACTTGTGATCTTTTAATAGCCAAATCTATAGGCCTTTGTCTTCTTAATCTCTCTGCCACCATTGACATTGCTGTTCCCCTTCCTTTCTCCTTTTCTCTAGTTTTTTTTTTCTGGTTTTCCTCCTCCCTATCCACTGTTCCTTCTCAGTCTTTTTTGCCTAGGTCATCTGGATGGATGGTGAAAATACATTTCTAAAGACAGGCATTTTGAAATGTTTTATTTTGTTTCTTGTTATCCTCTTATCCAGGTGCACCATGCCTCTCTCCTGGGCCATCTTCTCTTCTTTTTTTTGCAAGTGACTTGACCACAGTTTCACAGCTAGTGGTAAGTATCTGAGGCCGAATTTGTCTTGTAGATGTTTTAAACTTAACACATCCCAAACTGATTATAAAGCATAAATCAGACCATTATCACTCATGAGCTCATGAACCTTTGGTGTTTTGTTTTGTTTTGTTTGTCTCTAGGCTAAAACACAAATTCCTTGATATGTACAGCCCCCACTTGGTCTGGGTCTAGTATTCCTTTCAGGCTTTCTTGAAGTTATTCCCCCTTATCTGCTCTGTGTTTCAGTCGAACTGTTCCACTTTTTATTCCTTGATCTCTCCATTTGATCTCCTGCCTCTGGGCTTTTGAATACATTGTCCCCCACCCCTAGAATATTTTCCCTCTCCTTCTTAGAGCTCCTCCCTTCTTTCAAGTTTCACATTAAGGGAATTATAAATAAAATCCTTATTCTCCTATTTGGTAGTATTCTCCCCCTTTGCAAATAATACTCTATTTATTTATGGTGTCTTCTCCAGTACACTTTAAACTCCTTGAAGAGTTTTTAGATCTGCACTATATAGCACAAACATTTCAACATATTGATGACATCATATACGTTTAATGGATCTGAATGGGAAAACATTCCATGGGGAGGGGGGCGAAGTCCTCTCTTTTACCAGCCAAAGTCTCTGTCTCCAGCAAACTCTTACAACCAAAGGTACTTTTTCTACTTCTTTTCAGGTTAAAAATGTCTTAGTTATAACTCCTAATCGAACTGGGATAGTATCTACATGAAATAAAAAAATGTTGGTATGAACTACAAAACATCTCAGATCAAATCTGGATGACAAGAAGCAAAATATTTCAAAATACCTATCTTTGGAAATGTATTTTCACCATCTAGCCAGATGGCTTGCCATCCTGTACACACAGATAAAGAAAGAGAGGGAGAGGGAGAGGGAGAGGAAGAGGAAGAAGGTGAGGGAGGGAGGGAGAGGGAAAAAGAACAGGAAATTAAAATAATGTTCTATTAAAATGTATTTCCACTGGGTAACATCATAGAACGTGAAAATTCAGAAAAAGCTAAAAGGGTCTTGTAGCATCATTGGCAATACTTCTGCAAAGAGAAAAAATGCCACCTTCAGTTTTAGAGATTAATGGTAAGGCATTCTAGATTATTTATTGAAGGCAATAATCTTGGAATGGCCAAAAAAGGGAGACTTTATGACACATTAGCCATTTCCATCTCTAATTTCTGTGCTTTTATGACAGGGTTCAAAAATATGATCATTACTTCACTTACTACCAGCAGCACTTCAAACTTAATGAGATACCAATTCATTTTGATTCTCTGATTTGCTAAGTAGTGTGATGCAAGTGTGACATGTATAAAATACTGAAGTACCTCATTTTACTCCAAAACCATCTTAAAGCTTTCAAATAAATCTGTTTAAGCAAAAGTCCAGACTCTAGATAATGTCAAAATTAACCCAATAATCTTAATAATAGACAGAAGATCTAACTAATGTCCAATTTTTTTGAAGAATAGAGGGAGTCTGCTCATTAATTAAGCTTCAAGAGGTTTCACACATACACTTGAGTGCTAATAATTACTGGTTAGTACCCATTTGTTATCATCCAACTCGAGCAAAGTAACAAATTTTCTCTTTGTTATTACAACAATTAACATCAGCCACACTTTGCAATCTTTCGTTAAGATCAATTGGGTAAACTTGATACTAGGGATAATTTGTATTTTCTTTATAACACCTGGCATCTGTGGTACTCTCCAAAGGTAAGTCTATAGGCCAAAGACAAAACTGCAAAGGCTGCAAAATTTGATACCACTTGCTCTTTTAATGTTCTTTTCCCTTTTCATCTCATTTTCTCATTCCTTTCTCAAGTTGATCAGTTTCATCCTCCTACCTTCCTCTCCTAATTACACAGCCTTTCTCTATCCCTAATCCAAAGAGACTTTTATCATTCAAGCTTGTCCCATATTCTGAACCTTTTCCATCTCCTTTACCTCAAATTTACCTTCCATGTATTTTGTATATACTTATATTTCAAACAAAAGGGCCACTAGGTGGCGCTACAGTGGATACAGTGCAGGTCCTGGAGACAGGCCTCATCTTCCTGAGTTCAAATCTGACTTCAAACACTGTCTAGTTATGTGAACCTGGGAAAGTCACTTCACCCTGTTTACCTCAGCTTCCTCATCTGCCAGATGAACTAAAGAAGGAAATAGTAAACCACTCCAGTAACCTTGCCAAGAGAACCCCAAATTGAGTCACAAAGAGTTGGACATGACCGAAAAAAATGATCGAACAGAAACAACTTGTTTGAAACAAGAGGTAGTATAGGACACAGTTCTGGTTTGGGGATTTGAAAGACATGGGTTCAAGCTCTACCTCAAACATATACTAGGAGAGTTTCTCACCTGATGTTCCTGTTCTAGGCCACTCTGTCAGAGTACACATTGGACATTAGGTACCAAATCACACCAGTAGAGAAAAAGTTCTCAAATTGGAGCCGCTTCGACCAATGAAATGACAGATCTATTCTCTAACTATCCACACACGCATTTTGTCTCCTAGAAAAGAATGCAAACTTGATTGCGGGGACTTTCATTTATGTCCTTGTATCCTCAGTGTCTGGCTTAATAAATGCTTCTTGATTGATTGAGTCTTCTATCCCATTTGTTCAGACCTCTGTCCTTTGTTCACAAAAAGTGAAAAGAGCAAGTCTGAGAATGTGACCAATGCTTAACTCGGGGGAGTAGCTGCATTTTAAGAGACTTTTGGACCGACGATGCCTTAATATAGAGAACACATCATTTTTTCTTTCTCCCTCATTGCCTAAGCACAAAACTTCGCCCGTATCTCTGGCTTTAATAAGCGTTAATCGAATCAACAAAGAAATGAACCTCAAATGGTATTATTTCAGGTACCATAGGCACCACAGGAGGCATTTATACAGCAGAGATATCTTTCAGTGGCCCTTCAAAACACATAACATAAGCAGCAGCTGCCTCCTCCTATCATATATAAATCTAGCTCATGGCCATCTTCTGGATGAAATTGCTGTATAATGAAGACCTTATGGCACCTCAGTAACTAATGCCCCTAAATGGGTTACAAGAGCACCTCACCTTATGCCGGCTCCTCTGGTGAAATCATCAGGATATGTGCATTTGTTACTATGCACTGGTGCTGGATACCGTGCATGCATCTGGAGCAGAATCAGAAATGCCATGCCCTTTCCTCCCAAAGCCTCCATTTTGCATGAGGACCCAGGCAGGTACACATGGACCAGAAGGGCACCGAGGCAGACACAGCAGGCAGTATATCAGAATGTCGCCTTCAGACAAGATGCTATAGCACAGTAGTTGCTGCTGCCATATGGATGTTCAGCTAAAGCATCCCCTTCCTCCCTAGTTCCCCTAGTCTCTGAAGTGCTGGTGTTGTCGAGTAATCCTGGCTAAACTTTTCTTAATGCCGGAGAGTTGATCCAGGGCATTTTGCCACCGAGTTAATGAATGTCACTGCCATAATATGTTAGTGTTGGCATCATATGGAGTAAGTTTCCTTCCGATTTAGCAGCAACTTAGAGTAAATTAACTTCTCATTCAAACTTCACTCTAATCAATATGTAGATGGTACAGCAGGTGGACACATGTTAATGTCAATTTTCTACATAAGCAACATAAGTCAGCCCACTTCAAATAAACTCCCCTGCTAAAAGCAGCAGGATTTCATTGAGCATGGTTATTTTATGGGGAAGAAAACGCATTTAAAAAAAAATTGACAAGCGTACAAAATGGTCAATTTCCAAATTCCATTCAAATGTATTCCTTTTGCACAGCAGCCAGGCTTTTGTTTGCAGCAAAGCTTAAAACTGGAAGGACCTTGATATTGTGCAAAATAATTGGACGCAGACCTTATTTTAGTGGAATCTTCGTGGGGAGCTATCAAATAAAGTTGAGGCTATAAGGAACTAACGTACCCAGGTGCAAAACAGAAAATTTAATGAACTTTCCAATTACTTCATCTAAACAAAACTAAGAATTCAAATGTTGTTAAGCTAAGAGATTTCTGATGTTCTCTAACACAAGATTTCTAGATGATAATCATAATACTTTTCAGTTTTGCGGTTTCTGTCCTAGCATTATATATGTATTCCTGGTCAATATTCATTTAGCTAGCATTCATTACAAGCCTATTACGTGCTCAAGATTGCATTCAGTGTTGGGAGTGAGGATAAGGCATGAGAACGTCACCAGTGAAGTCCCCAATTAAATTGGAGCTTAAGATCAGAGGATAGTAGAGCTACAGATAAAAAGGATCTTTGGAATCATCTAGGTCAACACCCTTATTTGATGGAGACAGAAACTGAGTTTCAGAAAGGTGAAGTGACCTGCCAGTTAACTCATTATTTCCAAACTGATATATCCAGTTCTTGTTTCACTCTTGAATGTCAATTCCATGTCTCTAACTGCATAATAAACATTTCCCATTAGAAGTCTCATAGGTACCTCAAACTCACCATCCTCCAAACAGAATTCATCTTTTCATAAAAAAAACCTATTCCTTTTTCAAACTTCCCTATTTCTGTTTGGGGGTACCACTTTCCATCCAATCTCATAACTTTTCCATTGGTGCCATATCTGACTCTTGTCTTGTTCCTTCTTCACAACATTCTATCTCCATGGAATATAGGCTGTTCCCTGTGCCTGGAATACTTCCTTTCTCATTTCCTCCCTTTAGAACCTTTATCCTTTCTTCAAATTTCACTTCATGTGTCACCTCCTCATTAACTCCTTTCCTGATTTCCCAATGGCTATCGCCATTCTCCCAATTACTTTATATTTACTTTACATTTATTTACCTGTATAACTGTCATTTCCCTTAATAAATTTTAAGCTTATAGAAGGCAGGTTCCTTTTTATATCTTTCTTTGTAATATTGATTGTAGAGGCCCAGAACTCTGGAAGAGTATACTTGAAGCAAAGATACTTACAGCAGGGTCTTTACTCAGTGTGCTTGATGAGATAATGGATCTCTAGTTCACATATACTTAGTGTGATGTAATGATATGATCACTCTAATGTGATGTAATGATGTAATCACTCTAGTGGGTATATACTTAGTGTGATATGGTGATGGAACGCTTCTACAGTTGGCACATGCTCAGTGTGCTATAGTGATGTAATCATACTAAGATATTTAACAACTGAGAGAACTAGAGATAAAGAGTATGTACTCAAGCTCGATCTCAGACTCCATCCTTGACCAGCCTCGTGGTGGCTCTCCTGCCTTCATCACTTCTCCACCTAAGAACAAGGCTCATCCACCTAAGAACAAGGCTCATCCACCAAGAACAAGGCTGGTCCAGAGATGCTCCAGAGAGCTAGTCCGGACATTATAACTGGTGGCTAATCTAATACTGCAGTAGACACTTAAATGGTTGCTGACTTACCGACTGAATGTCTTTATAGCTATATGTTTTATAGAATTTCACCTTTTCTCTTTAAATTCTCTCAACAAGACAAATTTAGACATTGTTAAGAGTGAGATGAAAGCAACTACATGAGATTTCACAGGCAGAAGTCTAAAACCTCACATTAAGTTAAAAGCAACTATTAGTTGGGGATGTTGAAAGAAGTGGGTCCTTCAATGACTAAGGAGGGGCTGAACCACCTAACCTCTGAGGTCTTTTCTAATGATTACAGAGAACTGAGAATGTCACAGTGCTATTTTCTCACTCAGTTGCCCCTTTCAAAAAGCTTTTGTAGAGACAGAAAATTGCTTTCACCTTTAATCTAAGTGACATCTAAATAAAACTTGTCTCATGTCTCCTTGGATGTTCCCATTAAGTTTTAAATTCTTTGAAATGATTTTGTATATATATGTATGTATGTACCTATGTGTATATATTATATATACCTATATGTGTATGTATACATATATGTAGTATAAATGTGTAATATACATTTATGTACATGCATACACATAAACAGAATTTACACACACACACACACACACACATATATATATTTACACACACACACACACACACACTTATATAGAAAGAAAGCTCCTTGAGGGATTATTTCATTTTGTCTTTCTATCAACTGTATACAGCCCATGGCTTAATAAATGCTTGCTGGTTGATTGATGGTTAAGCTGGGTTCTATTCCTCTTTGCATGCTCAGGATCTAGGACAGGGCTTTCCTTACACGCAGTAAGCACTTGATAAATGTTTTCTGGGTCAAATTATAACTTAGATTTTCTCAGTCTGTTCAAAAACAATGGACTAAAAGACAAAATGATTATGAATTTTGGCTTTTTATTTACCAGCTAAAAGTCACTCCACTGTTGAGAATCTCAATTCCCTCATCTGAAAAATGAGGGAATCACACTTGTATTATCTTCCAGAGTGAATATGAAGAAAATGCTTTGCTAACCTTAAGGCTTAAGAGAAACAGGAATTATTATTATCATCCTCATCTTGTAATTGAAAAGGAAAACTGCATCAAATCGTATGAAAACGGTTTTACTTTTCACTGCTTTCATCAGTACTGGGAATTCTCTCTCCAGTTTTTCCCACCATTCATAAGTAAGTCTCTGCCAAGAAGACAAAATGAAGAAATGGAAAAATTCGACCAGATCTCTTTTGACAATACAGTCTGTGGTTGGGGATGGAGGGAGGGGAAAAGATGGAACACACTAGGAAATCATATCACAAAACAGCCAATTATGCTTCCAGTAAAAGAACTTGAGGGAAAAAAGCATTTTCCAATAAAATGAGCTCTCTGTGTTCAGTGGCATTTCATGAAGATGACTTTGTCCCTGGAGTTTCTGTTTCTTTCCTTGTAATTATAATTCCTCTCTTACCTTATAATTTTATATTTTTCCTATGAGTTATTCTTTCTAAAATCTTCCATATATTTATGTCTTTGGAACTAACCCCCCATGGAGACCACAGGCAGACCCGCCCCCCATGGAGATCACAAGCAAACCCCTCCCCAGAGATTAGGATCAGAGTCTCCCAAAGGAGATCGGGGGAGTCCCACATGGACACCAGAGGCAATATCCCCCAAGAGAGATCACAGACAGAGATGCCCCATGAAGATCAGGATCAAAGATCCCTAGGGGTAGGAGACCAGGGTCAAAGAACACCAAGGAGATCAAGATCAGAGATACCCCATGGATCCCTGTACCTTAGGGGCAAAGACTTTCCATGGAGATCAGAGGTAAACCCCCCCTGGAGATCACAGGCAGACCTTCCATAGAGATCAAAGTTAGAGACTCTCCATATAGATAAGGGGAGACCCCCCATGGAACAGAGTTGGAGATATCCCATTGAGATCAGAGACAGAGACTCCCCATAAAGATTCAGGTCAAATATCCGTAAGGAGTAGAGACCCCCCTGGAGATCAAAGGAACACCATGGAGATCAGGGTGAGAGATCCATCCAGTCAGAAACCCTATGGACACCTTAGGCAGAGCTTCCCCATGGAGATTAGGCTCAGAGACTTCCCATGGAGATCCAGGGCAAATATGCCTAGGAATAGAGACCCCCTGGAGAATGGGGAAGAGACTCCCTCCATGGAGATCAAAATCAGAGACTTCCCCCATAGACATCAGGATCCAAAAGCATTCAGGGAAAGAAACGGCAGCTGCCCCTGGATGGGGAGGTCAGAGAACACAGCTGCGGGTCTGTGGAGAGGTGAGAGAACAGCAACTGCCCCCCGGGGGGGGGGGGGGAGGTGAGCTTAGAGATGGGCAAGTGCCCCCCGGTGGGGAGGTCTGAGAGTTGGGAGAGACCACAACTGCCGCCCTGTGGAAACTTCAGAGAACAGCAACTACCCCTGGGTGGGGAGATGGGAGAGGGCAGAGAGACCGCAACTGCCGCCTTGTGGAGAGGGCAGAGAACAGCAACTGCCTCTCAGTCTCCTTGCATCATCATTATCCCTTCAAAGCAAGAGATCCATTCTACAGGTCCAAGTTCAAGCTCCAACAGCCACTGGGAGGAGGCTCCCGGACCACAATAGCAGCATGTCAATGTTAGCTCTTATTTATCTAGGGAAAGTGCTTAAAAGAGTGACAAGCACCTATTTGGCAGGATGGAAATACTAGCTCTTGGAATATACTGTGATTCACATGGTTACTGGCACACAGTAGGGGTATCAAATGCTAAGGATGAGTAATCATTTCTGTTTATTACTTGCAAGAGGAACTGGAACGTAGTAGGGACCATATCCTAGCTATTGTTATTAATATCTGGAAAGATTTACTAAAATGAATGGCACCTAGTATATGGTATAATTGGAAACTGTTCCTATTCATAAATATACATTGAGTGGGACAATGACTAGCACATAGTAGGTACCATGAATCTCAGTGATGATCAATAAATGGAAAATGCTTTACACAATGACTGACCTACAGCAGGGGTATAAATGCTAACATGTTTTATGACTTTCTGTGCATTCCATTCTATACTGACTGGTCCATAAGAGGCACCATCAATGATGCTTATTCATATTAAGCAATATACAGCCCATAATACTGTGGCTTTTACACAGTAGGCAGTATGTAAATGTCAGCTCTTATTTGCCTACGGAAATTGCTTAGAATTATGACAGGTACATAGTTGTCAGTATGTAAATACTAGTCATTACTAATATAGGGAGTGTTTCACATGGTGAGTGACACATAGTAGGTGGTATAAAGTGGTACCTATGAATTTTAAATTGTGTATATTACTTGGATCAGTGACTGGAACATAATAGGGGCTATAAAGGTTCTTATTAAAATCTGGAAAACTTTTGGAAAAATGATTGGGACATAGTAGGTGTTAGAAATGCAAAATATTACTATTAATATATGGCCAATGCCTAGAATAACGATTGGCAGAAAGTAGGTGCCATAAGTCCCAGCCATGATCAGTAAAAGTATAGTGTCTTGTACAATGACCTTCACACAGCAGGTGGTATAACTGTAGACCCTTTTAATGAATTTTGGTGAGCTCCCTTCTACAATGACTAGCACATGGCAGGTACAATAAATGCTACTTATTTTTATTAAGAAATATGCAGCCCTTGAGATGGTGGCTTTCACAAAGTT
Organism: Sarcophilus harrisii; assembly: GCF_902635505.1. Taxonomy (NCBI): domain Eukaryota; kingdom Metazoa; phylum Chordata; class Mammalia; order Dasyuromorphia; family Dasyuridae; genus Sarcophilus; species Sarcophilus harrisii. The sequence continues at coordinate 32,049,044 of NC_045432.1, forward strand.
TGTAAATGTCAGCTCTCAGTTGCCTATGAAAAGAGCTTAGAACTGTGATGGGCACATATTTGGCAACATGTAAATACCAGCTATTACTAATAGAGTGTTTTTTACATGCCGAGTGGCACATAGTAGGTGCTATAAAATGGTAACTATGATTACTAAATTGTGTATAATGCTTGGATCAATGACTGGAATGTAATAGAGACTATAACTGTTAGCCCTTACTATTAATATCTGGAAATTTTTTTCAAAATAAATGGCACAAAAAATGTTTGTGGCAGGTCTCTTTGTAGTGGCCAGAAATTGGACACTGAGTGGATGCCCATCAATTGGAGAATGGCTGAATAAATTGTGGTATATGGATGTTATGGAATATTATTGTTCTATAAGAAATGACCAGCGGGATGATTTCAAAAAGGCCTGGAGAGACTGATAGGAACGGATCCTGAGGGAAATGAGCAGGAACAGAACGCCATTATATACTTCAACAACAATATTATAGGATGATCAATTCTGACAGACGTGGCCATCTTGAGCAATGAAATGAACCAAATCAGTTCCAATAGAGCAGTAATGAACTGAACCAGCTACACCCAGCGAAAGAACTCTAGGAGATGACTATGAACCACTACATAGAATTCCCAATCCCTATATTGTTGATCACATACATTTTTAATTTCCTTCACAGGCTAATTGTACACTATTTCCAAGTCCGACTCTTTTTATACAGCAAAATAACTGTTTGGACATGTATACGTATATTTTATTTAATTTATACTTTAACATATTTAACATGTATGGGTCAACCTGCCCTCTGGGGAAGGGAGGGGAAGGAGAGGAAAAATTGGAACAAAAAGTTTTGAAATTATCAATCCTGAAACATTACCCATGCAAATATTTTGTAAATAAAAAGGTACTATATATATATATATATATATATATATATATATGTATGTATATATTTCCAACAACAACAACAACAACAACAACAAATAAGAAGAAGAAGATCTGGGTCAAAGTTCCAGACTCCAACGGACATTGTAAGTAGAGACTTCCTATCTTGAGATCAGGAGTAGAACCCCCATGGTGATTTTTGTCAGAGACCCCATTATGCTCCCTAGGGGTAGAGACTCCCATGGACATCAGGAGTACAGACTCCCTGGAGACTAGTTTCAGAGACTCCCATGAATATCTGGGTCAGAACTCCCTAGAGGTACAGACTGTCATGGATATCAGAGGTAGAGACCCCCCCAATGGAGGTTAGTGTCGGAGACCCCCACGAAGACCTGGGTCAAAGCTCCCCAGGGTTAGAAACTCCCATAAACATCACGGGTAGAGACCCTCCCATTGAGATCAATGTCAGAGATCCCTTATGAAAATCTGTGTGAAAGCTCTGTAGACATAGACACTGTGGTTGGAGATGAGGGGTAGAGAACCCCAAGGAGATCAAGGGAAGACCCCATGGAGTTTAGTGTCAAAGACCTTCATGAAGATCCGGCTCAACAGTGAAAGAACTCTGAGAGATGACTATGAACCACTACATAGACTTGCCAATCTCTTTATTTGTGTCCGCCTCCATTTTTGATTTCCTTCACAGGCTAATTGTACAATATTTCTAAGTCTGACTCTTTTTATACAGCGAAATAACTGCTTGGACATGTATACATATATTGTATTTAACTTATACTTTAACATATTTAACAGGTATTGGTCAACTTGCCATCTGAACAAAAAATTTTGAAATTGTCCATCCTGAAAAATTACCCATACACATATCTTGTAAATAAAAAAGTATAAATAAATAAATATTTGTGTTCAACAACAACCAAATAAAAAAAGAAGAAGAAGAAGAAGATCTGGGTCAAAGCTTTCTCAGGGTAGAGACTCCCATGGACATCTTCGGTACTGACCTCCCATGGGATATCAGGGTTATAGACCCCCCATGGAGATTAGTGTGAGACACCCCTCTACAAAGATGCAGGTCAAAGATCATTAAAAGTAGAGACTACCATGGACATCAGGGGTACAGACCACCCATGGACATTAGTGTTAGAGAGGCCCATGAAGATCTGGGTCAATGCTCCCTATGGGTAGAGACTCCCATGGACATCAGCGGTACTGACCTTTCATGTTGAGATCAGGGAGAACAAACCCCATGGAGATTACTGTCAGAGATCCCCATGAAGATCTTACTGAAACCTCTCTAGGGGTAGAGACTCCCAAGGACATCAAGGGTAAAGACACCCCACAAAGATCAAGGATAAGGACCCCCCATGGAGATTAATGTTATTTACTCCCCATGAAGATCTGCCTCATACAGAGCTGTCTTGGAAATGAGGGGTAGAGACCCCCAAGGAGATCAAGGGAAGACCCCCATGGAAATAAGTGTCAAAGACACCCATGAAGATCTGGGTCAACAGCAAAAGAACTATGGGGGATGACTATGAACCACCACATAGATTTCCCAATCCCTCTATTTTTGTAGGGCTGCATTTTTGATTTCCTTCACAGGTTCCTTATACACTATTTCAAAGTCTGATTCTTTTTGACCAGAAAATAACTGTATGGACATGTATATGTATATTGTATTTATCTTATACCTTAACATATTCAACATGAATTGGTGAACCTGCCATCTGGGGGACGGTAGAGGAGGGAAAATACTGGAACAAAATTACCCAAGTATATATCTTGTAAATAAAAAGGTATAGTAAATAAATAAATAAATATTTGTTGCTGACACACACTAAAAAAAGAGATCTAGGTCCAAGCTCCCTAGGAGTAGAGACTACCAAGGATGTGAGAAGGAGAGACCTCCTCTGTTGAGATAAGGGGTAATGACCCCCCCCATGGAGATTAGTGTCAGAGACCCCTCTACAAAGATGCAGGTCAAAGCTCAGTAAATACCATTAGAAACTCCCATGGACATCAGGGGTACAGACCACCCATGGACATTAGTGTCAGAAACCCCCATGAAGATCTTGCTCAAAGCTCTTTAGGGGTACAGACTTCAATGACATCAAGCATACACAAGTGCTGTGAAGATGCAGGGTAGGGACCCCCCATAGAGAATGATGTCAGAGACCACCTATGAAGATCTGCCTCAAAGCTCCCTAGGGGTAGAAACCTCCCTTGGAAATGAGAGGTAGGGAGGCCCCAATAAAATCAAGGGAAGACCCCATGGAGATTAGTGTCAAAGACCTCCATGAAGTTCTGGGTCAACAGCAAAAGAACTCTGGGAGATGACTATCAACAACCACAGAGACTTCCCAATCCCTCTCTTTTTGTCCGCCTCCATTTTTTATTTCCTTCACAGGTTAGTTGTATACTATTTCAAAGTCTGATTCTTTTAGTCCAGCAAATAAATGTATGGACATGTATACATATATTGTATTTAACTATACTTTAACATATTTACCAGCTATGACTAATATAGTGTTTTTCACATGCCAAGTGGCACATAGTAGGTGCTATGAAATGGTAGCTATGATTACTAAATTGTGTATACTGCTTGGATGAATGATTAGAACGTAATAGAGATTATAACTGTTAGCCCTTACTATTAATATCTGGAAAGATTTTTTCAAAATGACTGGCACAAGAATGTTTGTGGCAATCCTCTTTGTAGTGGCCAGAAACTAGAAACTGAGTGGATGCTCTTCAATTGGAAAATGGTTGAATAAATTGTGGTATATGAATGTTATGGAATATTACTGTTCTGTAAGAAATGACCAGCAGGATGATTTCAAAAAGGCCTGGAGAGACTTACATGAACTGATGCTGAGTGAAATGTGCAAGACCAAAAGATCATTATATACTTCAACAACAATATTATATGCTGATCAATTCTGATGGATGTAGCCCTCTTCAACAATGAGATGAACCAAATCAATTCCAATAGAGCAGGAATGAACTGAACCAGCTACACCCAGCGAAAGAACTCTGGGAGATGACTAGGAACCACTACATAGAACTCTCAATCCCTCTATTTTTGTCTGCCTGCATTTTTGGTTTCCTTCACAGGCTAATTGTACAATATTTCAGAGTCTGATAATTTTGGAACAGCAAATAACTGCATGGACATGTATACAATTAATGTATTTAACTTATACTTTAACATATTTAACAGGTATTGCTCAAACTGCCTTCTGAGGGAAGGGAGGGAAGGAAAGAAAAAATTGGAATGACAATTTCTAAAATTGTTAATCCTGAAAAATTACCTATCCATATGGATAGGTAGATCTTGTAAACAAAAAGGTATAAATAAATAAATAAATATTTGCTTTCAACAGCAACAACAAAAACAACAACAAAAAAAGAAGATCTGGGTCAAAGCTCCCAAAGGGTAGAGACTCCCATGGACACCATCAGTACAGACCTCCCATGTTAAGATTATGGGTTAGAGAACTCCCATTGAGATTATTGTCAGAGACCCCCCCTTTATGAAGATGCAGGTAATAGCTCCCAAAGGGTAGAGACTCCCATGTACATCAAAGGAAGAGAACCCCCATAGAGATTAGTGTCCAAGACCCCCATGAAGATCTGGGTCAAAAAGCACCCTAGGTAAAGAGACCTCCCATATCGAGATCAGGCAAAGAGAACCCCCATGGAGATCAGTAGCACAAATTCCTCTATGAAGATAGGGGTCAAATCTCCCTACAGGTAGAAACTCCCATGGACATCAGTGGTACAGACTATTCATGCTGAGATCAGGGGTAGAGACCCCTATGGAATTTAGTGTCAGAGACCCCCATGAAGATCTGGGTGAAAGCTCCCTATGGGTAGAGACCTCCCTTGGAGATGAGGGGTAGACAGACCCAAGGAGATCAAGGGAAGATCCCATGGAGATTAGTGTCAAAGACCCCCATGGAGATCTGGGTCAACAGGGAAACAACTCTGGGAGATGACTATGAACTACTACATAGACTTCCTAATGCCTCTATTTTTGTCCGCCTCCATTTCTGTTTTCCTTCAGAGGTAAATTATGTATTATTTCAAAATCCAATTCTTTTTATACAGCAAATAACTCTATGGACATGTATACATTTACTGTTTTTAACGAATACTTTAACACGATTAACAGGTATTGGTCAACCTGCCATCTGGGAGAGGGAGAGGAAGGAGGGGACAAATTGGAACAAAAAGTTCTGAAATTGTGAATGCTGAAAAATTACCCATGCATACACTTCGTAAATTAAAAGGTATTACACATATATATATTTGTTTCCAACAACAACAACAAAAATAATAAGAAGAAGATCTGGGTCAAAGCTCCCTAGGGGTAGAGACTCCCATGGATAGTGCAGGTATAGACCTCCCATGTTGATATCAGGAGTAGACCCCCATGGAGATTTTTGTCAGAGACCCCACTATCAAGATGTAGGTCAAAACTCTCTAGGGGTAGAGGCTCCCATGGACATCTGGGGTGCAGAATCCCTGGAGATTACTTTCAGAGACCCCCATGATTATCTGGGTCAGAGGTCCCCAGAGGTAGAGACTACCATGGACATCATAGGTAGAGACCCACAATAGAGATTAGTGTCAGAGACCCCCCATGAAAATCTGGGTCAAAGCTCCCCATGGGTAGAAACTCTCATAAATATCGGGGCTAGAGAGCCCCCCACTGAGATTAATGTCAGAGACCCCTTATGAAAACCTATGAGAAAGCTCCATAGACAAGGAGTCCTCAATTGGAGATGAAGGCTAGAGACCCCCCACAGAGCTCAAGGGAAGACCCCATGGAGTTTAGTGTCAAAGACTCCCATGAAGATCAGGTTCAACAGCAAAAGAATTATGGGAGATAAGTATGAACAACTATATACACTTGCCAATTCCTCTATTTGTGTCCGCCTCCATTTTTGATTTCCTTCAGAGGCTAATTGTACACTATTTCAACATCCCACTCTTTATATACAGCAAAATAACTGTTTGGATATGTATATGTATATTGTATTTAACTTATACGTTAACATATTTAACATGTATGGGTCAACGTGTCCTCTGGGCGACTGTGGAGGGGAAAAGGGGAAAAACTGGATCAAAAGGTTTTGAAATTTCAATGCTGAAACATCCCATAAAGATGCAGGTAAGGGATACCCATGGGGATTAATGTCAGATACCCCCTATGAAGATCCCTATGAAGATCTGTGTCATAGTTCCCTAGAAGTAGAGACCTCCATCAGAAATGAGGGGTAGGGATCCCCCAATAAGATCAAGGGAAGACCCCATGGAGATTAGTGTCAAAAATGACCATGAAGATCTTCCTCAAAGCTTGCTAGGGGTAGAGATTCCCAAGGACATCTGGGGTAGAGACATCCCATAAAGATGCAGGTTACGGACACCCCATGGGGATGAATGTCAGATTCCCCCTATGAAGACCTGCATCATATATCCCTAAGTGTACAGACCTCCTTTGGAGATGAGGGGTAGTGATCCCCCAATAAGATCAAGGGAAGACCCCATGGAGATTAGTGTCAAAGACTCCCATTAATATCTGGTTCAACAGCAAAAGAACTCTGGGAGATGACTATGAACCATTACACAGAGTTTCAAATCCCTTTGTTTTTGTCCGCCTCCAGTTTTTATTTCCTTCACAGGTAAATTGTACACTATTTCAAAGTCTGATTCTTTTGGTACAGCAAATAAGTATGTGGACATGTATATGTATATTGTACTTAACTTGTACTTTAACATATTTAACAGGTATTGGTTAACCTGCCATCTGAGGAAGGGGGGTAAGATAGGGAAAAATTGGAACAAAAATTTTTGAAATTATCAATCCTGAAAAATTACCCATGTATATATCTTGTAAATAAAAAGACATAAATAAATAAATATTTGTTTTTAACAACAACAATAAAAGCAAACAAACAAAAAAGAAGATCTAGGTCAAAGCTTTCTAAGAGTAGGGACTCTCATGGACATCATAGGTATAGACTTCCCATGTTAAGATTAAGGTTAGAGACCCCCCCATGGGGACATCACCCCATGATGATAACTATCAGAGACCCCCCTTTATGAAGATATAGGTAAAACCTCCCAAGGGGTGAAGACTCCCATGGACATCAAAGGTAGAGAAACTCCATATAGATTAGTGTCCAAGCCCACCAGGAAGATCTGGGTCAAAGCTCCCTAGGTATAGAGACTCCCATGGGTATCAGAGGTAGGAACTTCCCATACTAAGATCAGGAGTAGAGAACTCCCATGGAGATTAGTGTCAGAGATTCCTCTAGGAAGGTGCAGGTCAAATCTCCCTATGGGTAGAGACTCCCATGAACATCAATGGTACAGACCATTTATGTTGAGCTCAGGGTTAAAGACCCCGACTGGGGATTGATGTCAGAGATTCCCACAAAAATCTGGGTAAAAGCTCTCTATGGGTAGACACCTCCCTTGGAGATTAGGGGTAGACAGATCCAAGGAAATCAAAGGAAGATCCCATGGAGATTAGTTTCAAAGACCCCCATGGAGATCTGGGTCAACAGGAAAAGAATTCTAGTAGATGACTATGAACCACCACGTGGAATTTCCAATCCCTTTATTTCTGTCCGCCTCTATTTTGGATTTCCTTTACAGGTTACTGATACAATATTTCGAAGTCCAATTGGTTTTGTCCAGCAAATAACTGTATGGACACTTATATTATAATGTATTTAACTTATACTTTAACATATTTAACATGTATTGGTCAATGTGACATGTGTGGGGGGAAGCGGAAGGAGGGGAAAAATTGAAAGAAAATGTTCTGAAATTGTCAATTGTCATGCATTTATTTTGTAAATAAAAAGGCATTAAAGATAAATAAATAAATAACTATTTGTTTCCCTAAAAAAAAAAAAAACATGAATATCTGGGTCAAAGCTCCGTAGAAGGAGAGACTCCCCTGGAAATTAGTGTTACAGATCTCTCATATCAAGACCAGGGATAGAGAACCCCCGTGAAGATTAATGTCAGAGACCCCCATCAAGATATTTTTCAAAGCTTCCTAGGGGTAGAAATTCCCATGGACATCAGGGGTAGAGACCTCCCATGTAGACATCAGCGTAGAGACCCCCCATGGAGATTAGTGTCAGAGACCCCTCTATGAAGATGCTAGTCAAAGCTCCCTAGGGTTAGAGACTCCCATGGACATCAGTGTTGCAGAACTTTCATGTCAAAATTAGGGGCAGAGAACCCCATGGAGATTAGTGTCAGAGACCTGCATGAAGATCTGGGTCAAAGCTCTCTAGGTATAGGAACCTCACTTAGAGATGAGGGGTAGAGACCCCAAAGGAGATCAGGGGAAGACCATATGGAGTTTAGTGTCAAAGACTTCCATGAAGACCAGGTCCAACAGCGAAAGAACTTTGGGAGATGAGTATGAACCACTATATACACTTGTCAATTCCTCTATTTGTGTCTGCCTCCATTTTTGATTTCCTTCACAGGCTAATTGTACACTATTTCAAGGTCCCACTCTTTATATACAGCAAAATAACTGTTTGGATATGTATATGTATATTGTATTTAACTTATACGTTAACATATTTAACATGTATGGGTCAACCTGTCCTCTGGGGGATTGTGGAGAGGAGAAGGGGAAAAAGTGGATCAAAAGGTTTTGAAATTTTCAATGCTGAAATATCCCATAAAGATGCAGGTTAGGGAACCCCCATGGGGATTAATATCAGATACTCCCTATGAAGATCTGTGTCATATCTCCCTAGGGGTAGAGATCTCCCTTGGACATGAGGGGTAGAGATCCCCCAATAAGATCAAAGGTAGACCCCATGGAGATTAGTGTCAAAGACTCCCATGAAGTTCTGGGGCAACGTGAAAGAACTCAGGAAGATGACTGAACCATTACATAGATTTCCAAATGCCTCTATTTTTGTTCACCTCCATTTTTGACTTCCTTCACAGGTTAATTGTACACTATTTCTAACCCCGATTCTTTTGGTACAGCAAATAACTATGTGGGCATATATACATATATTGTAATTAACTTACACTTTAACATATTTAACAGGTGTTGGTCAACCTTCCATCTAAAAGGGTGGGGGGGAACGAGGGGAAAATTTGGAACAAAAGTTTTTGAAATTGTCAATCCTGAAAAATTACCCATATATATATCTTGTAAATAAAAAGGCATAAATAAATAAATAAATATTTGTTTTTAACAACAACAACAAAAAAAAAAAAAAGAAAGAAAAAAAAAGAAGATCTGGATCAAAGCTTTCTAAGGGTAGAGACTCCCATGGACATAATCGGAACAGACCACCCATATCGAGATGAAGGTTATAGACCCCCCATGGAGATTAGTGTCAGAGGCCCCTCTACAAAAATGCAGGTCAAACATCACTAAATGTAGAGACTACAATGGTCATCAGGAATACAAACCACCCATGGACATTAGTGTCAGAGAGCCCCATGAATATCTGGGTCAAAGCTCCCATGGACATCAGGGGTACTGCACATTCATGTCCAGATCAGGGGTAGAAACCCCATAGAGATTAGTGTCAGAGACCCCTATGAATATTTTAGTCAAAGCTCTCTAGGGGTAGAGACATCCAAGGACATCAAGAAGACTCATGGGGGGTCTCCTGTGAAGATCTGCCTAAAAGCTCCTTAGGGTTAGAGAGCTCTCTTGGCAATGAGAGGTAGGACCCCATGGAGATTAGTGTCAAAGGCCCCAATGAGGATCTGAGTGAACAGCAAAAGAACTCTAGGAGATGAATATGAACCATCATATAGACTTCCCAATCACTCTATTTCTGTAAACCTCCATTTACTATTTCCTTTACAAGCTAATTTTACAATATTTCAAAGTCTGATTCTTTTTGTCCAGCAAATAACTATGTATATGTATATGTATATTGTATTTAACTTATACTTTAACATATTTAACATGTATTGGTCAACCTGCCATCTGAGGAGAGGGGGGAGGAAGGGAAAAATTGGAACCAAAATTTTGAAATTGCCAATGCTGAAAAATTACGCATTCATACATCTTTGAATTAAAAGATATAAAAAATAAATAAATATTTGTTTCCAATATAAAAAAAAGTAGATCTAGCTCAAAGCACCCTAGGGTTACAGACTACCAAGGAACTGAGAAGCAGAGACCTCCCATGTTGAGATCAACATTAGAGACCCCTCATGGAGAATAGTATCAGAGACCCCTCTACAAAGATGCGGGTCAAAGCTCACTAAAAGTGGAGACTCCTATGGACATCAGGGTACAGACCACCCATGGACATTAGTGTCAGAGAGCCCCATGAAGATCTGGGTCAAAGCTCCCTAGGGATAGAGATGCCCAAGGACATCAAGGGTAGAGACATCTGGTAAAGATGCACATTAGGAACGCTCCATGGAGATTTATGTCAAATACCACCTATGAAGATCTGCCTCATAGCTCCCTAGAAGTAGAGACCTCCATTAGAAATGAGGGGTAGGGATCTCCCAATAAGATCAAGGGAAGACCCCATGGAGATTAGTGTCAAAGACTCCCACAAAGTTCTGGGTCAACAGTGAAAGAACTCTGGGAGATGACTATGAACCATTACATAGACTTCCATATCCCTCTATTTTTGTCCGCCTTCATTTTTTATTTCCTTCACAGGTTAACTGTACACTGTTTCAAAGTCCAATTCTTTTTGGACAGCAAATAACTATATGGACATATATACGTATATTGTATTTAACTTACACTTTAACATATTTAACAGGTATCAGTCAACCTGCCATCTTAAGAGAGAAGAGGGAACGAGGAGAATCTTTGGAACAAAACTTTTTTAAATTGTTAATCCTGAAAAAGTACCCTTATATATATATCTTGTAAATAAAAAGGTATAAATAAATATTTGTTTTCAGCAACAACAACAACAACAAAAAAGAAGATCTGGGTCAAAGTTTTCTAAAGGTAGAGATACCCATGGATATCATCGGAACAGACTTCTCATATCAAGATCAAGGTTATAGACTCCCCATGGAGATTAGTGTCAGAGGCCCCTCTACAAAAATGCAGGTCAAACCTCACTAAATGTAGAGACTACAATGGTCATCAGGGATACAAAATCAGGGATACACTCTTTCAAAGTCTGATTCTTTTGGTACAGCAAATAACTATATGGACATATATATGTATATTATATTTAACTTACAGTTTAACATATTTAACAGGTATCGGTCAACCTGCCATCTAAGAGAGAAGGGGGAACGAGGGGAATATTTGGAACAAATTTTTTGAAATTGTTAATCCTGAAAAAGTACCCTTATATATATCTTGTAAATAAAAAAGAATAAATAAATAAGTAAATATTTTTTTCAACAACAACAAAAACAAGAAGATCTGGGCAAAGCTTTCTAAGGGTAGAGACTCCCATGGACATCATCGGAACAGACCTCCTATATCAAGATCAAGGTTATAGACCCCTCCCCCCATGGAGATTAGAGTTAGAGCCCCCGCTACAAAGATGCAGGTCAAAGCTCACTAAATGGAGAGAGTATAATAGTCATCAGGGGTGCAAACCACCCATGGATATTAGTGTCAGAGAGCCCCATGAATATCTTTGTCAAAACTCCCATGGGACAGAGACTCCCATGGACATCAGGGGCAGTGAACTTTCATGTCAAGATCAGGGGTAGAAACCCCATACAGATTAGTGTCAGAGACCCCCATGAAGATCTTACTCAAAGCTCTCTATGGGTAGAGAAACCCAAGGACATCAAGGAGACCCATGGGTGGTCTCCTATGAAGATGTGTCAAAAAGCTCCCTAGGGGTAGAGAGCTCTCTTGGCAATGAGAGGAAGGGATGCCCCAATAAGGTCAAGGGAAGACCCCATGAAGATTAGTGTCAAATATCCCCATAACGCTCTGGGTGAACAGTGAAAGAACTCTGGGAGATGACTATGAACCATCACATAGAATTCCCAATCCCTCTATTTCTTTCCACCTACATTTTCTATTTCCTTTATAGGCTAATTGTACACTATTTCAAAGTCTGATTTTTTTATGTCCAGCAAATAACTTTACATATATGTATATGTATTTGTATTTAACTTATACTTTAACATATTTAACATGTATTGTTCAACCTGCCATCTGGGGAGGGGCGGGAGGAGGGGGAAAATTGGAACCAAAATTTTGAAATTGGCAATGCTGAAAAATTATCCATTCATATATCTTGTGAATAAAAAGGTATAAAAAAATAAATAAATATTTGTTTCCGATACACAAAAAAGTAGATCTAGGTCAAAGCTCTCTAGGATTACAGACTAACAAGAACTGAGAAGCAGAGACCTCCCATGTTGAGATCAGCATTAGAGACCCCCCCATGGAGAATAGTGTCAGAGACCCCTCTACAAAGATGCGAGTCAAAGCTCACTAAAAGTAGAGACTCCTATGGACATCACGGTACAGATCATCCATGGACATTAGTGTCAGAGACCCCCATGAAGATCTGGGTCAAAGCTCCCTAGAGGTAGAGACTCCCAAGGACATCACAGGTAGACAACTGCTATGAAGATGTAGGGTAGGAACAGCCCATGGAGATTACTGTCAGAGACACCCTATGAAGATCTGCCTAAAAGCTCCCTAGGGGTAGAGAGCTCTCTTGGCAATGAGAGGAAGGGACACCCCACTAAGATCAAGGGAAGACCCCATGGAGATTAGTGTCAAAGGCCCCCATGAAGATCTGGGGCAACAGCAAAAGAACACTGGGAGATGACTATAAACTATCACAAAGACTTCTCAATCCCTCTATTTCCGTCAATCTCCATTTTCTATTTCCTTCACAGACTAATTGTATAATATTTCAAAGTCTGATTCTTTTTGTCCGGCAAATAACTTTATGGATATGAATATGTTTATTGTATTTACCTTATACTTTAACATATTTAACATGTATTGGTCAACCTGCCATCTGAGGAGAGGGGGGAGGAGGGGAAAAATTGGAACCAAAAGTTTTGAAATTGCAATGTTGAAAAATTACCCATTCATATATCTTGTAAATAAAAACTATAAAAATAAATAAATATTTGTTTACAATACAAAAAAAAGGAGATCTAGGGCAAAACTCCTCAGGGGTACAGACTACCAAGGACCTGAGAAGCAGAGACCTCCCATGTTGAGATCAGGGTCACAGACCCCCCAGGAAGATTAGTGTCAAAGACCCCTCTACAAAGATATGGGTCAAAGCTCACTAAAAGTAGAGACTCCTATGGAGAGCAGGAGTACAGACCACCCATGGACATTAGTGTCAGAGAGCCCCATGAACATCTGAGTCAAAGCTCCCTAGGGGTAGAGACTCCCATGGACATAAGGGGTACTAAACTGTCATGTCGAAATCAGGGGTCAATTCCCCATGGATATTAGTGTCAGAGACTCCCATGAAGGTCTTCCTCAAAGTGTGCTAGGAATAGAGATTACCAAGGACATCTGGGGTAGAGACATCTCATAAAGATGCAAGTTAGGGACCCCCCATGGGGATAAATGTCAGATACCCCCTATGAAGACCTGCCTCATAGCTCCCTAAGGCTACAGACACCTCCTTTGGAGATGAGGGGTAGTGATCCCCCAATAAGATCAAGGGAAGACCCCATGGAGATTAGTGTCAAAGACTCCCATGAAGATCTAAGTCAACAGTGAAAGAACTCTGTGAGATGACTATGAACCATTAAACAGACTTTCAAATGCCTCTATTTTTGTCCGCCTCCATTTTTTATTTCCTTCACAGGTTAATTGTATACTATTTCAAAGTCTGATTCTTTTGGTACAGCAAATAAGTGTGTGGACATGTATATGTATATTGCATTTAACTTGTACTTTAACATATTTAACAGGTATTGGTCAACCTGCCATCTGAGGGAGGGGGGGAAGATAGGGAAAAATTGGAACAAAAATTTTTGAAATTATCAATCCTGAACAATTACCCATGCAAATATTTTGTATATATATATATATATATATATATATATATATATATATATATATATATATATATATATATATTTTTCCAAGAACAACAACAACAAATAAGAAGAAGAAGATCTGGGTCAAAGCTCCAGACTCCCATGGACATTGTAAGTAGAGACTTCCTATCTTGAGATCAGGAGTAGAACCCCCATGGTGATTTTTGTCAGAGACCCCATTATGCTCCCTAGGGGTAGAGACTCCCATGGACATCAGGGGTACAGACTCCCTGGAGATTAGTTTCAGAGACTCCCATGAATATCTGGTTCAGAGCTCCCTAGAGGTACAGACTGCCATGGACGTCAGAGGTAGAGACCCCCAATGGAGGTTAGTGTTGGAGACCCCCATGAAGACCTGGGTCAAAGCTCCCCAGGGTTAGAAACTCCCATAAACATCACGGGTAGAGACCCTCCCATTGAAATTAATGTCAGCGATCCCTTGTGAAAATCTGTGTGAAAGCTCTGTAGACATAGACACCATAGTTGGAGATGAGGAGTAGAGACCCCCAAGGAGATCAAGGGAAGACCCCATGGAGTTTTGTGTCAAAGACCCCCATGAAGATCTGGCTGAACAGTGAAAGAACTGTGAGAGATGACTATGAACCACTACATAGACTTGCCAATCCCTTTACTTGTGTCCGCCTCCATTTTTTATTTCCTTCATAGGCTAATTGTACACTATTTCAAAGTCTGACTCTTTTTATACAGCAAAATAAGTGTTTGGACATGTATACATATATTGTATTTAACTTATACTTTAACATATTTAACAGGTATTGGTCAACTTGCCATCTGAAAAAAAAATTTTCAAATTGCCCATCCTGAAAAATTACCCATACGTATATCTTGTAAATAAAAAAGTATAAATAAATATTTGTTTTCAACAACAACAAAAAAAAAAAGAGAGAAGAAGAAGAAGAAGATCTGGGTCAAAGCTTTCTCAGGGTAGAGACTCCCATGGACATCTTCGGTACTGACCTCCCATGGGATATCATGGTTATAGAACCCCCATGGAGATTAGTGTGAGACACCCCTCTACAAAGATGCAGGTCTAAGCTCATTAAAAGTAGAGACTACTATGGATATCAGGGGTACAGACCACCCATGGATATTAGTGTCAGAGACCCCCATGAAGATCTTGCTCAAAGCTCTTTAGGGGTACATACTTCAATGACATCAAGCATACACAAGTGCTGTGAAGATGCAGGGTAGGGACCCCCCCATAGAGAATGATGTCAGAGACCACCTATGAAGATCTTCCTCAAAGCTCCCTAGGGGTAGAAACCTCCCTTGGAAATGAGAGGTAGGGAGGCCCCAATAAAATCAAGGGAAGACCCCATGGAGATTAGTGTCAAAGACTCCCATGAAGATCTGGGTCAATGCTTCCTATGAGTAGAGACTCCCATGGACATCAGCGGTACTGAACTTTCATGTTGAGATCAGGAGAACAAACCCCATGGAGATTACTGCAGAGATCCTCATGAAGATCTTACTGAAACCTCTCTAGGGGTAGAGACTCACAAGGACATCAAGGGTAAAGACACAGCATAAAGATCAAGGTTAGGGACCCCCCATGGAGATTAATGTTATTTACTCCCCATGAAGATCTGCCTCATAGCTCCCTAGGGGTTGAGAACTGTCTTGGAAATGAGGGGTAGAGACCCCCAAGGAGATCAAGGGAAGACCCCCATGGAAATAAGTGTCAAAGACACCCATGAAGATCTGGGTCAACAGCAAAAGAACTATGGGGGATGACTATGAACCACCACATAGATTTCCCAATCCCTCTATTTTTGTAGGCCTGCATTTTTGATTTCCTTCACAGGTTCCTTATACACTATTTCAAAGTCCGATTCTTTTTGACCAGAAAATAACTGTATGGACATGTATATGTATATTGTATTTATTTTATACCTTAACATATTCAACATGAATTGGTGAACCTGCCATCTGGGGGACGGTAGAGGAGGGAAAATACTGGAACAAAATTACCCAAGTATATATCTTGTAAATAAAAAGGTATAGTAAATAAATAAATAAATATTTGTTGCTGACACACACTAAAAAAAAGAGATCTAGATCCAAGCTCCCTAGGAGTAGAGACTATCAAGGATGTGAGAAGGAGAGACCTCCCATGATGAGATAAGGGGTAATGACCCCCCCTATGGAGATTAGTGTCAGAGACCCCTCTACAAAGATGCAGGTCAAAGCTCAGTAAATACCATTAGAAACTCCCATGGACATCAGGGGTACAGACCACCCATGGACATTAGTGTCAGAGACCCCCATGAAGATCTTGCTCAAAGCTCTTTAGGGGTACAGACTTCAATGACAGCAAGCATACACAAGTGCTGTGAAGATGCAGGGTAGGGACCCCCCATAGAGAATGATGTCAGAGACCACCTATGAAGATCTTCCTCAAAGCTCCCTAGGGGTAGAAACCTCCCTTGGAAATGAGAGGTAGGGAGGCCCCAATAAAATCAAGGGAAGATCCCATGGAGATTAGTGTCAAAAACCACCATGAAGTTCTGGGTCAACAGCAAAAGAACTCAGGAAGATGACTATGAACCATTACATAGACTTCCAAATACCTCTATTTTTGTCCGCCTCCATTTTTGATTTCCTTCACAGGTTAATTGTACACTATTTCCAAGTCTGATTCTTTTGTTACAGGAAATAACTATATGGGCATATATCCGTATATTGCATTTAACTTATACTTTAACATGTTTTACAGGTATTGGTCAACATGCCATCTAAAAGGGAAGGGGAAGAACGAGGGGAAAATTTGGAACAAAAGTTTTTGACAATGTCAATCCTGAAAAATTACCCATATATATATCTTGGAAATAAAAAGGTATAAATTGATAAATAAATATTTGTTTTCAACAACAACAAAAAAAATAAAGAAAGAAAAAAGATCTGGGTCAAAGCTTTCTAAGGGTAGAGACTCCCATGGACATCATTGGAACAGACCTCCCATATCGATATCAAGGTTATAGACCCCACCATGGAGATTAGTGTCAGAGCCTCTGCTACAAAGATGCAGGTCAAAGCTCACTAAATGTAGATACTACAATGGTCATCAGGGGTACAAACCACCCATGGACATTAGTGTCAGAGAGCCCCATGAATATCTCAGTCAAAGCTCCCAGGGGATAGAGACTCCCATGGACATCAGGCGTACTGAACATTCATGTCCAGATCAGGGGTAGAAACCCCATAGAGATTAATGTCAGAGACCCCTATGAATATCTTTCTCAAAGCTCTCTAGGCGCAGAGACACCCAAGGACATCAAGAAGACCCATGGGGGATCTCCTATGAAGATGTGTCAAAAAGCTCCCTAGTGGTAGAGAGCTCTCTTGGCAATGAGAGGTAGGGACCCCCCAGTAAGGTCAAGGAACGACACCATGTAGATTAGTGTCAAAGGCCCCAATGAAGATCTGGGTCAAAAACAAAAGAACAGTGGGAGATGAATATGAACCATCATATGGACTTCCCAATCCCTCTGTTTCTGTCCACCTCCATTTTCTATTTCCTTTCCCAGCTAATTTTACACTATTTCAAAGTCTGATTCTTTTTGTCCAGCAAATAACTTTATGTATATGTATATATATATATATATATATATATATATATATATATTGTATTTAACTTATACTTTAACATATTTAACATGTATTGGTCAACCTGCCATCTGGGGAGAGGCGGGAGGAGGGGGAAAACTGGAACCAAAATTTTGAAATTGGCAATGCTGAAAAATTACGCATTCATACATCTTTAAATTAAAAGGTATAAAAAATAAATAAATATTTGTTTCCGATACAAAAAAAAGTAGATGTAGGTCAAAGCTCCCTAGGGTTACAGACTACCAAGGAACTGAGAAGCAAAGACCTCCCATGTTGAGATAAGGGTTAGAGAGCCCCCATGGAGAATAGTGTCAGAGACCCCTCCACAAAGATGCGGGTCAAAGCTCACCAAAAGTAGAGACTCCTATGGACATCAGGGTACAGACCACCCATGGATATTAGTGTCAGAGAGCCCCATGAAGATCTGGGTCAAAGCTCCCTAGGGATAGAGATGCCCAAGGACATCAAGGGTAGAGACATCTGGTAAAGATGAAGATTAGGAACGCCCCATGGAGATTTATGTCAGATACCCCCTATAAAGTTCTGCCTCATAGCTCCCTAGAAGCAGAGACCTCCATTAGAAATGAGGGGTAGGGATCCCCCAAGAAGATCAAGGGAAGATCCCATGGAGATTAGTGTCAAAGACTCCCACAAAATTCTGGGTCAACAGGGAAAGAACTCTTGGACATGAGTATGAACCATTACATAAACTTCCAAATCCCTCTATTTTTGTCAGCCTCCTTTTTCCAATTCCTTCACAGGTTAATTGTACACTGTTTCACAGTCCGATTCTTTTGGTACAGCAAATAAGTATAAGGACATATATATGTTTATTGTATTTAACTTACCCTTTAACATATTTAACAGGTATGGGTCAACCTGCCATCTAAGAGAGAAGGGGGAACGAGGGGAATATTTGGAACAAATTTTTGAAATTGTTAATCCTGAAAAAGTACCCTTATATGTATCTTGTAAATAAAATGTATAAATAAATAAATTTTTCAACAACAACAAAAAAAAGAAGATCTGGGTCAAAGCTTTCTAAGGGTAGAGACTCCCATGGACATCATCAGAACAGACCTCCCATATCAAGATCAAGGTTATAGACCCCCCATGGAGATCAGTGTCAGAGCCCCCACTACAAAGATACAGGTCAAAGCTCACTAAATGGAGAGATTACAATGGTCATCAGGTGTGCAAACCACCCCTGGATATTAGTGTCAGAGAGCCCCATGAATATCTGTGTCAAAGCTCCCATGGGAAAGGGACTCCCATGGACATCAGAGGTACTGAACTTTCATGTCCAGATCAGGGGTAGAAACCCCATGGAGATTAGTGTCAGAGACCCCCATGAAGATCTTACTGAAAGCTCTCTATGGGTAGAGAAACCCAATGACATCAAGGAGACCCATGGGTGGTCTCCTATGAAGATCTGCCAAAAAGCTCCCTGGGGGTAGAGAGCTCTCTTGGCAATGAGAGGAAGGGATGCCCCAGTAAGGTCAAGGGAAGACCCCATGAAGATTAGTGTCAAATATCCCCATGACACTCTGGGTCAACAGTGAAAGTACTCTGGGAGGTGACTAAGAACCACCACATAGAATTCCCAATCCCTCTATTTCTGTACACCTACATTTTCTATTTCCTTTACAGGCTAATTGTACACTATTTCAAAGTCTGATTTTTTTCCCAGCAAATAACTTTACATATATGTATATGAATATTGTATTTAACTTATACTTTAACATATTTAACATGTATTGGTCAACCTGCCATCTGGGGAGAGGGGGGAGGAGGGGGAAAACTGAAACCAAAATTTTGAAATTGGCAATGCTGAAAAATTACCCATTCATATATCTTGTGAATAAAAAGGTATAAAAAATAAATAAATATTTGTTTCCGATACAAAAAAAAAGTAGATGTAGGTCAAAGCTCCCCAGGGTTACAGAATACCAAGGAAATGAGAAGCAGAGACCTCCCATGTTGAGATCAGAGTTAGAGACCCCCCATGAAGAATACTGTCAGAGACCCCTCTACAAAGATGCGAGTCAAAGCTCACTAAAAGTACAGACTCCTATAGACATCACGGTACAGACCATTCATGGACATTAGTGTCAGAGAGCCCTATTAAGATCTGGGTCAAAGCTCCCTGGGGTATAGTCTCCCATGGACATCAGGGGTACTGCACTTCCATGTCCAGATCACATTAGGGGTATTGAATTTTCATGTCGAGATCAGGGGTAGAAGTCCAATGGAGATTAGTGTAAACCCCCCCCCGAAGATCTTATTCAAAGCTCTCTAGGGGTAGAGAGTTCAAAGGACATCAGGTATATAGACATCCCATAAAAAACCAGGTTAGGGACCCCCCATGGAGATTAATGTCAGATACCCACTATGAAGAGCTACCTCTTAGCTCCCTAGGGGTAGAGACCTCCATTGGAGATGCTGGGTAAGGATCCTCCAATAAGATCAAGGGAAGACCCTATGAAGATTAGTGTTAAAGACCCCCAAGAAGATCTGGGTCAACAGTGAAAGAACTCAGGGAGATGACTATGAACCAGTACATAGACTTCCAAATCCCTCTATTTTTGTCTGCCTCCATTTTTGATTTCCTTCACAAAGTTAATTGTACACTATTTCAAAGTCCGATTCTTTTGTTACAGCAAATAACTGTACAGACATGCATATTTATTTTGTATTTAACTTATTCTTTAACATATTTAACAGGTATTGCTCAAACTGTCATCTGAGGGAAGGGGGGAAGGAAGGGAAAAATTGGACGACAATTTTTGAAATTGTTAATCCCAAAAAATTACCTATCCATATATCTTGTAAACAAAAAGGTATAAATAAATAAATAAATAAACACTTGCTTTCAACAGCAACAACAAAAACAACAACAAAAAAAAAGATCCGGGTCAAAGCTTTCTAAGGGTAGAGACTCCCATATATATCAACAGTATAGACCTCCCATGTTAAGATTACGGGTAGAGAGCCCTTCCCCCATGGAGATTATTGTCAGAGACCCATGGACGAAGATGTAGGTAAAAGCTCCCAAGGGGTAGAGACTTCCATGGACATCAAAGGTAGAGAAGCCCCATATAGATTAGTGTCCAAGACCCCCATTAAATTTTGGTCAAACCAACATAGCTATAGAGACTCCCATGGATATCAGGGGTAGGGGCCTCCCATATTAAGATCAGGAGTAGAGAATCCCCATAGAGATTAGTGTCAGAGACCCCCTGAAGATCTGGGTAAAATCTCCCTATGGGTAGAGACCTCCCTTGGAAATGATGGGTAGATAGACCCAAGGAGATCAAGGGAAGATCACACGGAGTTTCGTGTCAAAGACCACCATGGAGATCTGGGGCAACAGGGAAAGAACTTTGGGAGATGACTATGAACCATTACACAGACTTTCAAATGCCTCTATTTTTGTCCGCCTCCATTTTTGATTTCCTTCACAGGTTAGTTGTACACTATTTCAAAGTCTGATTCTTTTGGTACAGCAAATAAGTGTGTGAACATGTATATGTATATTGTATTTAACTTGTACTTTAACATGTTTAACAGGTATTGGTCAACCTGACATCTGAGGGAGGGAGGGAAGATAGGGGAAAATTGGAACAAAAATTTTTGAAATTATCAATCCTGAAAAATTACCCATGCATATATCTTGTAAATAAAATATATATAAATAAATAAATATTTGTTTTCAACAACAACAATAAAAGCAAACCAACAAAAAAGAAGATCTAGGTCAAAGCTTTCTACGAGTAGGGACTCCCATGGACATCATAGGTATAGACTTCCCATGTTAAGATTAAGGGTAGAGACCCCCCATGGTGAAAACTGTCAGAGACCCCCTTTACGAAGTTATAGGTAAAACCTCCCAAGGGGTAGAGACTCCCATGGACATCAAAGATAGAGAACCACATAAACATTAGTGTCCAAGAACCCCAGGAAGATCTGGGTCAAAGCTCCCTAGGTAAAGAGACTCTTATGGATATCAGAGGTAGGGACCTCCCATGTCAATATCAGCAGTAGAGAACCCCTGGGGAGATTAGTGTCAGAGATTCCTCTAGGAAGGTAGGGGTCAAATCTCCCTACGGGAAGAGACACCCATAAACATCAGTGGTACAGACCTTTCATGTTGAGATCAGGGGTAGAGACCCCGATAGAGATTAATGTCAGAGACTCCCATGAAAATCTGGGTAAAAGCTGCCTACAGGTCGAGACCTCCCTTGGAGATAAGGGGTAGACAGACCCAAGGAGATCAAGGGAAGATCCCATGGAGATTAGTTTCAAAGACCCTCATGTAGATCTGGGTCAACAGGGAAAGAACTCTGGGAGATGACTATGAAGTACCACATAGACTTGCCAATCCCTTTATTTATGTCCGCCTCCATTTTTGATTTTCTTCAAAGCTTAATTGTGTACTATTTCAAAGTGCAATTCTTTTTATAAAGCAAATAAGAATATGGACATGTATACATATATTGTTTTTAACTAATACTTTGACACAATCAACAGGTATTGGTCAACCTGCCAACTGGGGGTGGGAGAGGAAGGAGGGGAAAAATTGGAACACAAAGTTTTGAAATTGTGAATGCTGAGAAATTACCCATGCATTTATTTCGAAAATAAATAGGTATAATGTATATATATATATATATATATATATATATATATATATATATATATATATTTGTTTCCAAGAACAAAAAAAAAAAAAAGAAGAAGAAGATCTGGGTCAAAGCTCCCTAGGGGCAGACACTCCCATGGACATCAGGGGTAGGGACTCCCATGTCGAGATCACAGGTAGGGACCTCCCACAGAGATTAGTATCAGAGTCTCCTCCATGGAAATGAGGGTCAAAACTCCCTAGGGTCAGAGACTCCCATGGACATTGGGGAAGAGTTCCCCCCAAAGATTCGGGTCAGAGACACCCCATGAAGTTCTAACCCAAATTCCCTAGGTGTAGAGATTTCCATGGACTTCATGTCTAGAGACCCCCCATGGAGAATACTGTCAGAGAATACCCACCATGAAAATCTGGGTTAAAGTGCCAAGGACATCAGGGATAGAGATGCCCCACAGAAATTAGTGTGAGAGACCACTCTTTGGAGGTGTGGTCCAAAGCTCCCTAGGGGTAGAGACTCCCATAGACATCAGGGATAGAGAACCCCACCACAGAGATTAGTGTCGGAGATCCCCCATGAAGGTCTGTGCCAAAGTTCCCTAGGGACAGAGACTCTCCATTGAGATGAGGGGGAAAGACCCCCCCATCGAGATTAGTGTCAGAGACCCCTCTATGAATATGCATGCCAAAGCTTGCTAGGGATAGAGACTCCCCTGGACATCAGGGGTAGAGACCCCCATGTTGAGATCAGGGGTACAGACCACCCATGGACATCAGAGTCATAGACCCCCATGAAAATCTTGCTTAAAGCTCCCTATGGGTAGAGCCTCCCATGGACATCAGGGGTACTAAACTTTCATGTCAAGATCACATCAGGGGTACTGAATTTTCATTTACAGTTCATGGGTAGAAACCCCATGGGGATTAGTATCAGAGATCCCCATGAAGATCATATTCAAAGCTCTCTAGGAGTACGGACTCCTAAGGATATCAGGGTAGAGACATCCCATAAAGATCCAGGTTAGGGACGCCACATGGAGATTAATGTCAGATACCCCCTGTGAAGAGCTACCTCATAGCTCCCTAGGGGTAGAGACCTTCTTTGGAGATTAGGGGGTAGAGATCCCCCAATAAGATCAAGGGAAGACCCCATGGAGATTAGTGTCAAAGACCCTCATGAAGATCTGGGTCAACAGGAAAAGAACTCAGAGATGACTGTGAATCATTACATAGACTTCCAAATCCCTCTATTTTTATCTGCCTCCATTTTTGATTTCCTTCACAGGTTCATTGTACATTATTTCAAAGTCCAATTTTTTGGTATATCAAATAACTGCATGGACATGTATATGTATATTGTATTTAACTTATACTTTAACATATTTAACATGTATTCTATTGGTAAACCGACCATCTGGGGGAGGTGGGGAAGGAAGGGAAAAATTGGAACAAAAAGTTTTGAAATTATCAATCCTGAAAAATTACCCATGCATATATCTTGTAAAAAAAAGGTATAAATAAATAAATAAACATTTGTTTTCAATGTTTCAAATACAACAATAAAAACAAACAAACAAAAAAGATCTGGATCAAAGCTTTCTAATGGTAGAGACTCCCATGGACATCATTGGTGTGGACCTCCCATGTTAAGATTATAGGTAGAGACCCACCATGGCGATTACTGTCAGAGATCCCCTTTACAAAGAGGCAGGTAAAAGCTACCAAGGGGTAGAGACTCCCATGGACATCAAATTTAGAGAACCGCCATAGACATTAGTGTCCAGGACCCCTATGAAGATCTGGGTCAAAGCTCCCTAGGTATAGAGACTCCCATGGATATCAGAGGTAGGGACTTCCCATACCAAGATCAGGAGTAGAGAACCCCCATGGAGATTATTTTCAGAGACCCTACTATCAAGAAGCAGCTCAAAAGTCCCTAGGGGTAGAGACTCCCATGGACATCAGGGGCACAGATTCCCAAGAGATTAGTTTCAGAGACCCACCATGAATAGCTGGGTCAGAGCTCCCTAGAGGTAGAGACTATCATGGACATTATATGTAGAGACCCCCAATGGAGATTAGTATCAGAGACCCCCATGAAGATTTGGGTCAAAGTTCTGCAGGGGTAGAAACCATCATAAACATCAGGGGTAAAGAGCCCCACTTTGAGATTAATGTCACAGACCCCTTAAGAAAACCTGTGTGAAAGCTCTGTAGATGTAGAGACCTCAGTTGGAAATGTGGGGTAGAGATCCCCCAATAAGATCAAGGGAAGATCCTATGGAGATTAGTGTCAAAGACCCCCATGGAGATCTGGGTCAAAAGCGAAAGAACTCAGGGAGATGACTATGAACCATTACATAGACTTACAAATCCCTCTATTTTTGTCCGCCTCCATTTTTGATTTCCTTCACAGGTTCATTGTACACTATTTCAAAGTCTGATTCTTTCGGTACAGCAAATAAATGTAGGAACATGTATATATATATATATATATATATTGTATTTTACTTATACTTTAACATGTTTAACATGTTTAACATGTATTGGTAAACCTGCCATGTGGGGTAGAGGGGGAAGGAAGGGAAAAATTGGAACAAAAAGTTTTGAAATTATAAATCCTGAAAAGTTTCCCATGCATATATTTTTTATATAAAAAGGTATAAATAAAAAAAATAATCATTTGTTTTCAACAACAACAATAAATACAAACAAACAAAAAAGAAGATCAGGGTCAAAGGTTTCTAATTGTAGAGACTCCTATGGACACCATCGGTATTGACGTCCCGTATTAAGGTTATGAGTAGAGACCCCCCCATGGCGATTACCATCAGAGATCACCTTTATGAAGATGCAGGTAAAAGGTCCCAAGGGGTAGAGACTCCCATGGACATCAAATTTAGAGAACCCCCATAGATATTAGTGAACAAGTCCCCCATATGTATGTGGGTCAAAGCTCCCTGGGTATAGAGACTCCCATGGATATCAGAGGTAGGGACCTCCCATACCAAGATCAGGAGTAGAGAACCCCCATGGAGATTAGTGTCAGAGATTCCTCTAGGAAGGTAGGGGTCCAATCTCCCTATGGGTAGAGACTCCCATGAAAATCAGTGCTATATACCATCCATGTTGAGCTCAGGGTTAGAGACACCAATTGGGAATTAGTGCCAGAGACTCCCAAGGAAATCTGGGTAAAAGCTCTCTATGGGCAGAGACCTCCCTTGGATATAAGGGGTTGATAGACCCAAGGAGATCAAGAAAAGATCCCATGGAGATTAGTTTCAAAGACCCCCATGGAGAACTGGGTCAACAGGGAAAGAATTCTGGGAGATGACTATGAACCACTACACAGACTTCCTAATCCCTCTATTTTTGTCTGCCTACATTTTTGATTTCCTTCACAGGTATATTGTGTATTATTTCAAATTCCAATTCTTTTTATACACTAAATAACCCCATGGACATGTATACATATATTGGTTTTAAGTAATATTTTAACACGATTAACAGTCATTGGTAAACCTGCCATCTGAGGGTGAAAGGGGAAGGAGGGAAAAATTGGAACAAAAAGTTTTGAAAGTATGAATGCTGAGAAATTACCCATGCATATATTTCATAAATAAAAAGGTATAATGTATATATATATGTATATGTATATATATATTTCTTTCCAAGAATAACAACAACAACAACAAAATAATAATAACAAGATCTGAGTCAAAGCTTCCTAGGTATAGAGACTGCCATGGATAGTGTAGTTATAGACCTCCCATGTTGAGATCAGGAGTAGAACCCCCATGGAGATTTTTGTCAGAGACCACTCTATGAAGATGCAGGTCAAAGCTCCCTAGGAGTAGAGACTCCCATAGATATCAGGGGTACAGATTCCCTGAATATTAGTTTCAGAGACCCCCAAGAGGATCTGGGTTGGACCTCCCTAGAGGTAGAGACTGCCATGGACATCAGAGGTAGAGACCCCCCAATGGAGATTAGTAACAGAGACCCCCATGAAAATCTGGGTCAAAGCTCCCCAGGAATAGAAACTCCCATAAACATCAGGGTAGAGAGCCCCCCATTGACATTAATGTCAGAGACCCCTTATGAAAATCTGCATGAAAGTTCCATACACATAGAGACCTCAGTTGGAGATGAGGGGTAGAGAACCCCAAGGAGATCAAGGGAAGACCCCATGGAGATTAGTGTCAAAGATCCCCATGATAATCTGGATCAACAGCGAAAGAACACTGGGAGATGACTATGAACCACCACAGAGATTCCTCATCCCTCTATTTTTGTCCGCCTCCATTTTTGATTTCCTTCACAGGCTAATTGTACACTATTTCAAGGTCCGACTCTTTATATACAGCAAAATAACTGGTTAGATATGTATATGTATATTGTATTTAACTTATACTTTAACATATTTAACATGTATGGGTCAACCTGTCCTCTAGGGCACTGGGTGGGGGAGGAAGGGAAAAACTGGATCCTAATGCCTCTTGCAGGCCCATTTGAAAACTATATATAAAAACCTAAATGAAGAGTCCAAGTAATTTAACCAAAATACTGGTCTTGTAAGTCAGCTATGAAGGTAAAACCCCTTCCTAGGACCCATCAGGAAGGAGGCATTATGCCCCACCATCAAGGCCCAAAGTTGATATTCTACTTAAACTACTTCCTGCATCAAAAATTTTATTTCTTTTTAATCACAAAATTCAATTTTTGTTCTATCTCAGTATTAAATTTTTTGCAAAATTTTTTCATTATACTTACATTTTCAGGTAAATTATTTACATAAAATTTTACATACATAATGTAATTATAAATATTTATGTATGTAGAGCATACAATTATAGTCCTCTATCATATAATAATGTACATATTAAGTAAATAGTACTATATACATTAATATAATATATTACTAAGAATTAATAAGTACATGCATATCTTTACCTAATATAACTCATAATAGTACATACTATTTTTTTTTTGGAAAACTGTCAATGTTTTGAAATTGTCAATGTGGAAAATTACCCATGCATATATATTGTAAATAAAAGGAAAATAAATAAATAAATAATTTTAAACCAAAAAACCAAAAAAAAAAAAAAAAAAAAAAGGAGTCTGGGTCGCCCTCGGTAAAGAGAATTTATGGAATAGGTGGGACCCCATGTCAATATCAGCAAGAGAACCCTGGGGAGATTGGCAAAATTCCTCTGGGGAGGGGGAAATTCCTCTACAAGAGACACCCAGAACATCAGTGGAAGACCTTTCATGTTGAGATCAGGGGTAGAGACCCCGATAGAGATTAATGTCAGAGACCCATGAAAATCGGGTAAAGCCCAAGGTCAACCTCCCTTGAGATAAGGTAAAGGGCCCAGAGACCCTACTTCCTAGGAAACTTATGGATAGTGCAGTTATACACCTCCCATGTTGAAATCAATAGAACCCCATGGAGATTTTTGTAAGACCACTCTATGAAGATGGGTCAAAGCTCCCTAGGAGTAGAGACTTATAGATTTCAGGGGTGGATTCCCTGAATATTATTTCGAGACCCCAAGAGGATCTGGGTTGGATTCCCTAGGGTAGAGACGGCCATGGGACATCAAGGTGAGACCCCCCAATGGAGTTAGAAAGAGACCCCCAGAAAATGGGGTCAAAGCCCCAGGAATAGAAACCCAAAACTCGGGGTGAGGCCCCTTGTTAATGTCAGGACCCATGAAAAATCTGAGAAAGAGACCTCAGTTGGAGAAGGAGAGAGACCCCCAAGGAGATCAAGGGAAGACCCCATGGGAAAGTCAAAGATCCCCATGATAATTGGATCAACGAAAGAACACTGGGAAAGATGACTAAACCACCAAGCCTACCCTCTATTTTTGCCTCCATTTTTGATTTCCTTCACGGCTAATTGTAAACTATTTAAGGTCCGACTCTTTTATACACAAAATAACTGGTTGATATGTTATGTATATTTATTTAACTTATACTTTAACATAAAATGGGTCAACCTGTCCTCTAGGGCACTGGGTGGAGGAGGAAGGAAAATGGATCCCAATGCCTCTTGCAGGCCCATTTGAAAACTTATATAAAACCTAAATGAAGAATCCGTTTTAAAAAATACTGTCCTTGTGGGTCAGTTATGAAGGTAAAACCCCTTCCAGGACCCATCAGGAAGAAGACAATCCCCACCATTAACACCCAAGCCGATATTTTCTATTAAACTACTTCCTGGATCAAAATTTTATTTCTTTTAATCAAAAAATTAATTTATGTAATTATCTCATATTAAAATTTTGCAAAATTTTTTCATTATATTAATTTTTTTAATAAAATATTTAATAAAATTTTTAAAATAATTAATTATAAATATTTATGTATATAGAGTATATTTATGTCCCTCATCAAAATAATGTAATAATAAAAATACTAAATACGTTAATATAATATATTACTAAAATTAATAAGTACCCCTTTACCTAATATAACTCATAATAGTACATACTATTTTTTTTTTTGGAAAATTGTCAATGTTTTGAAATTTCTGCTGAAAAACCCATATATATTTTGTAAATAAATGGTAAAAAATAAATAAATATAGTTTTAAACCAAAAAAAAAAAAAAAAGATTTCCAAAGCCCCAGGAAGACTACCAAGGGCCAAAAAAGAAAATCTCAAGTCCACATCAGGGGCGACCCCAATGGATATTAGTTCCCGGCCCCTGTGGGGGCAAAGTTCATTAAAGAGAGACCTATGGATATCCGGGTACAGGCCACTCATGGACATTAGTGTCAGAGGGCCCCATGAAGATCAGGTCAAAGCCCCCTAGAGGTAGAGACTCCCAAAGACATCAAGGGTAAAGACATACAAAAGATCCGGAAAGTCCCCATGGTGATTAATGGCAGAGACCCCTTGAAGATCTGCCTTAGGCTCCCCCGGGGAGAGACCTCCCTTGGAGGAGGGGGTCCCAATAAGATCAAAAGACCCCATGAGATTGTTCAAAGACCCCATGAAAATTTTGAAATAACTCTGGATGACATGAACCACTACATAGACTTCCCCTCTATTTTTGTCCGTGGATTTTTGATTTTTCACAGGTTCATTGTATATTATTTAAAGTCCAATTTTTTTGACCCAAAATTATATGGAAATTATTATATTGTATTTCTTAATTTAACATTTTCAACATGTATTGGTCAACCAGTCATCTGGGGAAGGGGGGAAGGAGGGGAAATATTGCAAAAAAAAGTTTTGAAATGTCAAGGCTGAAAAATCACCCATGTATATATCATGTAAATAAAAAGGTATAATAAATAAACATATATTTCTGACACACCCAAAAAAGGAAATCTGGGTCAAAGCTCCCTAGGGATAGAGACTACCAAGGATATGAGAAGTAGAGACCTTCCATGTAGAGATCATGGTTAGTGACCCCCCATGGAGATTAGTGTTAGTGACTCCGCTACAAAGATGCGGGTCAAAACTCACTAAGAAGCCTTAGAGACACCCATGGATATCAGGGGTACAGACCACCCGTGGTATTTGCCAGGACCCCATGAAGATCTTGCAAAAGCCCCGGGCAGAGACTCCCAAGGACATCAGGGAACAATCGAAGGTCCAGGGGTCAACCCCATGGATGTTAGTGACAAAGATCCCATGAAGATTCCATCAACAGCAAAATAACCTGGGAAATGACTATAACCATCTTGTTTCCCAACCTCATTTTGCCCACCTCCATTTTTATTTCCCACATTCAATTGTACACTATTTCAAAGTCTGATTCTTTTGACCAGCAAAAACTGTATAGACAATATATGTATATTGTTTTAACTTGTATTTAAATATTTAAATTTGACAAACCGAATCGTAGGAAGGGGGGGATGGAAAATTAACAAAAAATTTTGAAATTGTCAACCTGAAAATTTGAGATATGTCTTTAAGTAAAAAGAAGATAAATAAATAAATATTTTTTCAAGAACAAACAAGAAAACAACAAAAAAAGAATATCTGGGTCAAAGTTTTAATAAGTTCCCATAAATCCCATTATATACCCCATGTTAAGATTATGGGGAGAGCCCCCATCGAGATTATTGTCAGAGACCCGTTTAGAAATTAGGTAAAGCCCCAAGGGAAAAAACCCCATGGACATCAAAGATTAGAACCTCATAGACATTAGTGTCCAAAACCAGGAAAATCTGGGTCAAAACCCTGGTAAGAGTTTATGGATAGGAGAAGGGACCCCCATATTGATATCTGCAAGAGAACCCCCAAGTTAGTGTCAGAGATTCCCTAGAAGGTGGGGTCCAATCTCCCCAGGGTGGCCTCCATGAAAAAATCAGTGCATAATCCATGTTGGTTTAGGGTTGAGACACCAATTGGGGTTGTGCCAGAGACTGAGGAAATCTGGGTAAAAGCCTTATAGAGACCTCCCTTGGATATGGGGTTAAGAAAGGATCAAAAAAAATCCCATGGAGATTAGTTTCAAAGACCCCAGAATCCAAAAAGGGAAAGAATTCTGGGAGAACTAAGAACCACCTAAGACTTCCAACCCTCTATTTTTGTCTGCCTACATTTTGATTTCCCCAGGTTATTTGTACTACAAAGTCCACCCTTTTATACACTAAATAACCCATGGACATAAAAATATATTGGTTTTGAATATTTTAACACGATTAAAGTTATTGGTAAACCTGCCCTCTGAGGGTGAAAGGGGAAGGAGGGAAAAATTGGAACAAAAAGTTTTAAAGTATGAATGAAAATTACCCATGAATATTTCATAAATAAAAGTATAATGTTTATATATATATATATATATATTTCTTTAAAAGAACAACAACAAAAAACAAAATAATAATGAGAAGATATATCAAAGTCCCGTGAGACTCTATGGATAGTGTAGGTATAGACTTATGTTGAGATCAGGAAGACCCCCATGGAGATTTTTGTCAGAGACCCCATGAAAATGGGTCAAAGTCCCTAGGAG
The DNA here is from genome assembly GCF_902635505.1 of Sarcophilus harrisii. Lineage (NCBI taxonomy): Eukaryota > Metazoa > Chordata > Mammalia > Dasyuromorphia > Dasyuridae > Sarcophilus > Sarcophilus harrisii. Next base: position 32,080,236 of record NC_045432.1, read on the forward strand.
TAGGACCCATGGAACGGTACAATTCCCTGAATATTAGTTTCCAAGACCCCCAAGAGGATCTGGGTCCCCTAGGGTGAGACTGTACATCAGGGGGACCACCAATGGGATTAGTAACAGGCCCCATGAAAATTGGGTCAAAGTCCCCGGAAAGAAACCCCATAAACCTGGGAGAGAGCCCCCATTGACTTAATGTGGACCCCCTCAGAAAATCTGGATGAAATTCCATGACATAGAGACCTTGATTGGAGATGAGGGTAGAAAAAGGAGATCAAGGAAGACCCCATGAGTTTAGTGTCAAAGAATCCCATGAAGATTGGTTTCAACAGGGAAAGAACCTGGGGATGACTTGAAAACAAATTCAATCCTCTATTTTCTTCCACCCCATTTTATTTCCTTCACAGGTTAAATGTACACTATTTCAAGGTCCACCTTTATATACAAAAATAACTGGTTGAATGTATAGTATATTGTATTTAATTTATCTAAAATTTAAATGTAGGGTCAACCTTCCTCTAGGGCCCTGGGGGAGGAAGGAAAAATGGATCCCAATGCCCCTTCAGGCCCATTTGAAACATATTTAAAACCTAAAGAAGAATCCAATTTTAACCAAAATACTGGTCTTGTGTCATGGGAAGGAAACCCTTCCTGGGACCCCTCAGGAAGAAGGCTTTGCCCATCATCAATGCCCAAAGCCGATATTCTACACACTTTCCTGGATAAAAAGTTTTTTCTTTTTAATCACAAATTCAATTTTGTTTATTCTGTTAAATTTTTTAAAATTTTTATTATAATTAATTTTAGGAAAATTTATGAAAAATTTTAATACATAATAATTAAAATATTTATGTTTATAGAGCATACATTTATAGTCCTCTATCATATAATAATGTACATATTAAGTAAACAGTCCTAAATACATTAATAAAATATATTACTAAGAATTAATAAGTACATGCATATCTTTACCTAATATAACTCGTAATAGTACATACTATTTTTTTTTTTGGAAAATTATCAATGTTTTAAATTTAAATTTAAAATTACCCTTTATATATTTAAATAAAAAGGTCAAATAAATAAATAAATATATGTTTCTAATACCAAAAAAAAAAAAAAAGGAGATCTGGGTCAAAGTCCCCTAGGGGTACAGACTACCAAGGAACCGAAAAGCAGAGATCTCCCATGTCCACATCTGGGTTAGAGACCCCCAATGGATATTGTTCTGAGACCCCCACAAAGATTTGGGGAAGTTCATTAAAGTAAGACATATGGAATCCGGGTACAGGCCATCATGGACTTTGTAACCCTGAAGATCGGGTCAAAGCCCCCAGAGTGAGACCCCAAAACATGAAAGGTAGAGACATCACATAAAGATCCAGGTTAGTGATCCCCCATGGAGATTAATGGCAGAGACCCCTTGAAACCTCCTTCTCCCAGGGGTGAGACCTCCTTGAGGCGAGGGGTTGAACCCCCAAAACATCATGGGAAGATCACATGGAGATTAGTATCAAAGACACCCATGAAGATCCAGCAAAATAATTCTGGGAGATGACTATGAACCACTACATAGACTTTCCACTCCTTCTATTTTTGTCCGTCTGGATTTTTGATTTCATTCACAGGTTCATTGTATATTATTTCAAAGTTCAATTCTTTTTGACCAGCAAATAATTATATGGACACATATATGTATATTGTATTTAACTTGTACCTTAACATATTCATGTTTGTTAACCTTCATCTGGGGGGGGAAGGGGAGGGGAAACAAAATGTTTTGAAATTTCAAAAATTACCCATGTATATATCATTAAATAAAGAGGCATAAAAAAAAAATTTTCGCCACCAAAAAGGAGATTTAAACCCCAGGGATGGGGCCCAAGGATATGAGAAGTAGAGACCTCCCAGTTAGATCACGGGTGACCCCCCATGGAGTTAGTGCGGGAAAAGGTACAAAGATGGGGCAAGCCCTAAGACCTTGGACCCATGGATATCAGGGTAAGAACCCAATGGATATTAGTGCCAGAAACCCCCAGAAGATCTTGTTAAAAGCCCCTAGGCTAGACACAAGGACATCAGGGGTAACAAACGCATGGGTGAAGGTAAGACCCCATGGATGTTAGTGACAAATACCCCTATGAAGATCTGCATCAACTGGAAAATAACTCTGGGAAATGACTATGAACCATCATATAGATTTCCCAATCTATTTCTGCCCACCTCCATTTTTTATTTCCTTCACATTCTAATTGTACACTATTTCAAAGTCTGATTCTTCTTGTCCAGCAAATAACTGTATAGACATGTATATGTGTATTGTATTTAACTTATCCTTTGACATATTTAACAGGTTTTTTTCAAACTGCCAATAGGAGGGAAGGGAAAAAAGGATAGAAAAATTGGAACAAAAAATTTTGAAATTGTCAGTCCTGAAAAATTTGTTATGAATTTTGGGTTAAAAAATTAAAAAATAAATAAATACCTTTAAAAACAAAATCCACAAAACAAAAAGAATATCTGGGTAAACCAAGGGTGAGACTCATATACATCAACTTTATATACCTCCCATGTTAAGATTATGGGTAGAGAGGCTACCCCATCGAGATTATTTTCAGAGACCCCCCTTTATGAAGATTCAGGTAAAAGTTCCCAAGGGGTAAAATCTCCCATGGACATCAAAGATAGAGAAACCCATAGACATTTGTGTCCAAGAACCCAAGGAAAATTTAAAGCTCCTAGGAAGGGCTTATGGAATGGGGTAGGGACCTCCCATATCGATATCAGCAGTAGAGAACCCCTATGGAGATTAGTGTCAGAGATTCCTCTATGAACGTACCGGTCAAATCTCCCTACGGGCAGAGACTCCCATGGACATCAGTGGTACACACCTTTCATGTTGAGATCATTGGTAGAGCCCCTGATTGGGAATTAGTGTCAGAGACCCCCATGAAAATCTGGGTAAAAGTTCCCTATGGGTAGAGACTTCCCTTGGAAATGAGGGGTAGATAGACCCAAGGAAATCAAGGGAAGATCCCATGGAGATTAGTGTCAAAGACCCCCATAGAGATCTGGGTCAACAGGGAAAGAACTCTGGGAGAAGACTATGAACCACTACATAGACTTCCCAATCCCTCTATTTCTGTCTGCCTAAAGTTTTGATTTCCTTCATAGGTAAATTGTGTACTATTTCAAAGTACAAGTCTTTTTATACAGCAAATAACTGTAAGGACATGTATATATGTATATATATATATATATATATATATATATATATATATATATTGTTTTTAACTAGCATTTTAACACGATTAACAAGTATTGGTCAACCTGCCATCTGGGGGTGAAAAGGGAAGGAGGGAACAATTGGAAAAAAAGTGTTTTGAAATTGTGAATGCTGAAAAATTACCCATGCATATATCTGGTAAATAAAAAGGTATATATATATATATATACACATTTGTTTCCAAGAACAATAAAAAAAAATAAAAATAAGATCTGGGTCAGAGATCCCTAGTGGTAGCAACTCTCATGTACATTTTAGGTAGGGACCTCCCATGATGATATCAGGAGTAGACCCCCACCCTCACTGGAGATTTTTGTCAGAGACCCCACTATGAAGATGCAGGTCAAAACTCCCTAGGGGTAGAGACTCCCATGGACATCAGGGGTACAGACCGTTCATGTTGAGCTCAGGGTTAGAGACCCTAACTGGTGTCAGAGATTCCCATGAAAACCTGGGCAAAAGCTCTCTATGGGTAGAGACCTCCCTTGGAGATGAGGGGTAGAGATCCCCCAATAAGATAAAGGGTACACCCTATGGAGATTAGTTTCAAAGACCCCCATGGAGATCGGGTCAACAGGAAAACAATTCTGGGATATGACTATGAACTACTACATAGACTTCCCAATCGCTCTATTTTTGTCCGCCTGGATTTTTGATTTCCTTCACAAATGAGTCGTACACTATTTCAAAGTCCGATTCTTTTTGACCAGAAAATAATTATATGGACATTTATATGTATATTGTATTTAACTTATACCTTAAAATATTCAACATGTATTGGTCAACCTGTCATCTGGGGGGGGGGGGAAGGAGGAGAAATATTGCAACAAAAAGTTTTGAAATTGTCAAGGCTGAAAAATTACCCATGTACATATCATGTAAATAAAAAGGTATAATAATAAATATATATTTTCGACACACACAAAAAAGGAGATCTCGGTCAAAACTTCCTAGGGGTAGACACTACCAAGGATATGAGAAGTAGAGACCTCCCATGTTGAGATCATGGGTAGTGATCCCCCATGGAGATTACTGTTAGTGACTCCATTACAAAGATGCGGGTCAAAGTTCACTAAGTAAACTTAGAGACACCCATGGACATCAGGGGTACAGACCACCCATGGATATTAGTGCCAGAGACCCCCATGAAGACCTTGCTAAAAGCTTCCTAGGCTAGAGACTCCCAAGGACATCAGGGGTAGACAACTGCAATGAAGGTCCAGGGTATGGACCTCCCATCGATGTTAGTGACAAAGACCCCCATGAAGATCTGCATCAACAGTAAAAAAACTATGGGAGGTGACTATGAACCACCACATAGATGTCTCAATCCCTCTCTTTCTGCCTCCTCCATTTTTTATTTCCTTCACATTCTAATTGTACATTATTTCAAAGTCTTATTCTTCTTGACCAGCAAATAACTGTATAGACATATGTATGTATATTGTATTTAACTTATCCTTTAACATATTTAACAGGTTTTATTCAAATTGCCAATTGGAGGGAAGGGGGGAAAGGATGGAAAAATTGGAACAAAAAATTTCAAAATTGTCAATCATGAAAAATTTGCTATGCATATATCTTGTAAATAAAAAAGGATAAATAAATAAATAAATATTTGCTTTCAAGAACACCAACAAAAACAACAACAAAAAAGAGTATCTGAGTCAAAGCTTTCTAAGGGTACAGATTGCCATATACATCAACGTTATAAACGTCCCATGTTAAGATTATGGGTAGAGAGGCCCCCCCATCGAGATTATTGTCAGAGACCCCCTTTACAAAGATTCAGGTAAAAGTTCCTAAGGGGTAAAAACTCCCATGGACATCAAAGTTAGACAACCCCATAGACATTAGTGTCCAAGATCCCCAGGAATATCTGTGTCAAATCTCCCTAGGTACAGAGACTCCTATGGATATCAGAGGTAGGGACTTCCCATATCAATATCAGCAGTAGAAAACCCCCATCAAGATTAGAGTCAGAGATTTCTCTAGGAAGGTAGGGGTCCAATCTCTCTACAGGTAGATACTCCCATGGACATCAATGGTACAGACCTGTCACGTTGAGATTGGGGTACAGACCCCGTTGGACATCAGTGTGAGAGACCCCCATGACGATCTGGGTAAAAGCTCCCTTGGGTAGAGACCTCCCTTGGAGATGAGGGGAAGATAGACCCAAGGAGTTCACGGGAAGATCCCATGGAAATTAGAGGTATATACAAGGTATATGTATTTGATTTCAAGAAAAAAAAATAATAAGAAGATTTGGGTCAAATATCCCCAGTGGTAGAGATTCCCATGGACATTGTAGGTAGGGACCTCTATGTTGATATCAGGAGTAGACCACCCCACATGGAGATTTTTTTCAGAGACCCTGTTATCAGGAAGCAGGTCAAAAGTCCCTAGGGGTAGAGACTCCCATGGACATCAGGGGCACAGACTCCCTAGAGATTAGTTTCAGAGACCAACCATGAATAGCTGGGTCAGAGCTCCCTAGAGGTAGAGACTACCATGGACATTTTATGTAGAGACCCCCAATGGAGATTAGTATCAGAGACCCCCATGAAGATTTGGGCCAAAATTCTTCAGGGGTAGAAACCATCATAAACATCAGGGGTAAAGAGCCCCCATTGAGATTAATGTCACAGACCCCTTAAGAAAATCTGTGTGAAAGCTCTGTAGACATAGAGACCTCAGTTGGAGATGAGGGGCCGAGAACCCACAAGGAGATCAAGGGAAGACCCCATGGAGTTTAGTATCAAAGACCCTCATGAAGACCTGGTTCAACAGTGAATGAACTCTGGGAGATGACTATGAACCACTACATGGACTTCCTAATCCCTCTATTTGTGTCCGCCTGCATTTTTAATTTCATTTACAGGTTAATTGTACACTATTTCAAAGTCAGATTCTTTTGGTACAGCAAAATAACTGTTTGGATATGTATATGTATATTTTATTTAACTTATACCTTAAGATATTTAACATGTATTGGTCAACCGGCCAACTAGGTGGGTGGCGGGAAGGAGGGGAAAAATTGGAACAAAATTTTTTTAAACTGTCAATCCTGAAAAATTACCCATACATATATCTTGTAAATAAAAAGGTATAAATAAATAAATAAATGTTTGTTTTAAACAATAACAACATACTACTGGGATTATATCCCAAAGAGATTATAAAGAAGGGAAAGGGACCTGTATGTGCATGAATGTTTGTGGCAGCCCTTTTTGTAGTGGCTAGAAACTGGAAACTGAATGGATGTCCATCAGTTGGAGAATGACTGAATAAATTGTGGTATATGAATATTATGGAATATTACTGTTCTGTAAGAAATGACCAACAGGATGATTTCAGAAAGGCCTGGAGAGACTTACACGAACTGATGCTAAGTGAAATGAGCAGGACCAGGAGATCATTATATACTTCAACAACAATACTAGATGATGACCAGTCCTGATGGATCAGGCCATCATCAGCAACGAGATCAACCAAATCATTTCTAATGGAGCAGTAATGAACTGAACTAGCTATACCCAGAAAAAGAACTCTGGGAGATGACTGAAAACCATTACATTGAATTCCCAGTCCCTATATTTATGCACACCTGCATCTTTGATTTCCTTCACAAGCTAATTGCACAATAATTCAGAGTCTGATTCTTTTTGTACAGCAGAATAATGTTTTGGTCATGTATACTTATTGTGTATCTAAGTTATATTTTAATGTGTTTAACATCTACTGGTCATCCTGCCATTTAGGGGAGGGGGTGGGGGGGGTAAGAGGTGAAAAATTGGAACGGGAGGTTTGGCAATTGTTAATGCTGTAAAGTTACCCATGTATATATCCTGTAAATTAAAGGCTATTAAATAAAAAAAAAATAAACAATAACAACAAACAACAACAAAAGAAGATCTTACTCAAAGCTCTCTAGGGGTAAAGACTCCCAAGGACATCAAGGGTAGAGACATCCCAGAAAGATCCAGGTTAGGAACGCCCCATGGAGATTAAGGTCACATACCCCCTATGAAGAGCTACCTCATAGTTCTGTAAGGGTAGAGACCTTCTTTGGAGATGAGGGGTAGAGATCCCCCAATAAGATCAAGGGAAGATCCTATGGAGATTTGTATCAAAGACCCCCATGGAGATCTGGGTCAAAAGCGAAGGAATTCGGGGAGATGACTATGAACCATTACATAGACTTCCAAATACCTCTATTTTTGTCTGCCTCCATTTTTGATTTCCTTCACAGGTTAATTGTACACTATTTCAGAGTCTGAATCTTTCGGTACAGCAAATAAATGTAGGAACATGTATATATATATGTATTTTACTTATACTTTAACATGTTTAACATGTATTGGTAAACCTGCCATGTGGGGTAGAGGGGGAAGGAAGGGAAAAATTGGAACAAAAAGTTTTGAAATTATAAATCCTGAAAAATTTTCCCATGCATATATTTTTTATATAAAAAGGTATAAATAAAAAAATAATCATTTGTTTTCAACAACAACAATAAAAACAAACAAACAAAAAAGAAGATCAGGGTCAAAGGTTTCTAATTGTAGAGACTCCTATGGACACCATCAGTATTGACGTCCCGTATTAAGGTTATGAGTAGAGACCCCCATGGCGATTACCATCAGAGATCACCTTTATTAAGATGCAGGTAAAAGGTCCCAAGGGGTAGAGATTCCCATGGACATCAAATTTAGAGAACCCCCATAGATATTAGTGAACAAGACCCCCATATATATGTGGGTCAAAGCTCCCTGGGTATAGAGTCTCCCATGGATATCAAAGGTAGGGACCTCCCATACCAATATCAGGAGTAGAGAGCCCCCATGGAGATTAGTGTCAGAGATTCCTCTAGGAAGGTAGGGGTCCAATCTCCCTATGGGTAGAGACTCCCATGAAAATCAGTGCTATATACCATCCATGTTGAGCTCAGGGTTAGAGACCCTGATTGGGAATTAGTGCCAGAGACTCCCAAGGAAATCTGGGTAAAAACTCTCTATGGGTAGAGACCTCCTTTGGAGGTAAGGGGGAGATAGACCCAAGGAGATCAAGGGAAGAGTCCGTTGAGATTAGTTTAAAAGACCCCCAAGGAGATCTGGGTCAACAGGGAAAGAATTCTGGGAGATGACTATGAACCACTACATAGACTTCCTAATCCCTCTATTTTTGCCTGCCTACATTTTTGATTTCCTTCACAGGGTAACTGTACACTATTTCAAGGTCTAACTCTTTATATACAGCAAAATAACTGGTTAGATATGTATATGTATATTGTATTTAATTTATACTTTAACATACTTAACATGTATGGGTCAACCTGTCCTCTAGGGCACTGGGTGGTGGAGGAAGGGAAAAACTGGATCCTAATGCCTCTTGCAGGCCCATGTGAAAACTATATATTAAAACCTAAATGAAGAGTCCAAGTAATTTGACCAAAAAACTGGTCCTGTAAGTCAGCTATGAAGGTAAAACCCCTTCCTAGGACCCATCAGGAAGAAGACATTATGCCCCACCATCAAGGCCCAAAGCTGATATTCTACTTAAACTACTTCCTGGATCAAAAATTTTATTTCTTTTTAATTACAAAATTCAATTTATGTACTATCTCAGTGTTAAATTTTTTGCAAAATTTTTTCATTATAATTACATTTTTTACATAAAATATTTACATAAAATTTTACATACATAATGTAATTATAAATATTTATGTATATAGAGCATACATTTATAGTCCTCTATCATATAATAATGTACATATTAAGTAAACAGTACTAAATATGTTATTATAATATATTACTAAGAATTAATAAGTACATGCATATCTTTACCTAATATAACTCATAATAGTACATACTATTTTTTTTTTTGGAAAATTGTCAATGTTTTGAAATTGTCAATACTTTAAAATTACCCATGCATATATATTGTAAATAAAAAGGTAAAATAAATAAATAAATATATGTTTCTAATACCAAAAAAAAAAAAAAAGGAGATCTGGGTCAAAGCCCCCCAGGGGTAAAGACTACCAAGGAACCAAAAAGCAGAAATCTCTCAAGTCCACATCAGGGTTAGCGACCCCCAATGGATATTAGTGTCCGAGACCCCTCTACAAAGATGCGGGGCAAGTTCATTAAAGTAGAGACTACTATGGATATCAGGGTACAGGCCACTCATGGACATTAGTGTCAGAGAGCCCCATGAAGATCAGGTCAAAGCCCCCTAGAGGTAGAGACTCCCAAAGACATCAAGGGTAAAGACATGACATAAAGATCCAGGTTAGAGATCCCCCATGGTGATTAATGGCAGAGACCCCCTATGAAGATCTGCCTCATAGCTCCCCAGGGGTAGAGACCTCCCTTGGAGACGAGGGGTAGAGATCCCCCAATAAGATCAAGGGAAGACCCCATGGAGATTAGTATCAAAGACCCCCATGAAGATCTGGGTTAATAGCGAAATAACTCTGGGAGATGACTATGAACCACTACATAGACTTCCCACTCCCTCTATTTTTGTCCGCCTGGATTTTTGATTTCCTTCACAGGTTCATTGTATATTATTTCAAAGTCCAATTCTTTTTGACCAGCAAATAATTATATGGACACATATATGTATATTGTATTTAACTTATACCTTAACATATTCAACATGTATTGGTCAACCTGTCATCTGGGGGAGGGGGGAAGGAGGGGAAATATTGCAACAAAAAGTTTTGAAATTGTCAAGGCTGAAAAATTACCCATGTATATATCATGTAAATAAAGAGGCATAATAAATAAACATATATTTCTGACACACCCAAAAAAGGAGATCTGGGTCAAAGCTCCCTAGGGATAGAGACTACCAAGGATATGAGAAGTAGAGACCTTCCATGTTGAGATCACGGGTAGTGACCCCCCATGGAGATTAGTGTCAGTGACCCCGCTACAAAGATGCGGGTCAAAGCTCACTAAGTAGCCTTAGAGACGCCCATGGATATCAGGGGTACAGACCACCCATGGATATTAGTGCCAGAGACCCCCATGAAGATCTTGCTAAAAGCTCCCTAGGCTAGAGACTCCCAAGGACATCAGGGGTAGACAACTGCTATGAAGGTCCAGGGTACAGACCCCTCATGGATGTTAGTGACAAAGACCCCCATGAAGATCTGCATCAACAGCAAAATAACTCTGGGAAATGACTATGAACCATCATATAGATTTCCCAATTCCTCTATTTCTGCCCACCTCCATTTTTTATTTCCTTCACATTCTAATTGTACACTATTTCAAAGTCTGATTCTTCTTGACCAGCAAATAACTGTATAGACATATATATGTATATTGTATTTAACTTATCCTTTAACATATTTAACAGATTTTTTTCAAACTGCCATCGGAGGGAAGGGGGGAAAGGATGGAAAAATTGGAACAAAAAATTTTGAAATTGTCAATCCTGAAAAATTTGCTATGCATATGTCTTGTAAGTAAAAAAGTATAAATAAATAAATAAATATTTCCTTTCAAGAACACCAACAAAAGCAACAACAACAAAAAAGAATATCTGGGTCAAAGCTTTCTAAGGGTAGAGATTCCCATATACATCAACGTTATATACGTCCCATGTTAAGACCCCCCATCGAGATTATTGTCAGAGATCCCCTTTACGAAGATTCAGGTGAAAGCTCCCAAGGGGTAAAGACTCCCATGGACATCAAAGTTAAACAACCCCATAGACATTAGTGTCCAAGACCCCCAGGAAGATCTGGGTCAAAGCTCAATAGGTATAGAGACTCCTATGGATATCAGAGGTAGGGACCTCCCATATCGATATCAGCAGTAGAGAACCCCCATGGAGATTAATGTCAGATATTCCTCTAGGAAGGTAGGGGTCCAATCTCCCTATGGGTAGAGACTCCTATGGACATTAGTGGTACAGACTCCGATGGAGATTAGTGTCAGAGACCCCCATGAAGATCTGGGTAAAAGCTCCCTACTGGTAGAGACCACCCTTGGAGATGAGGGGTAGATAGACACACCAGGAAAAGAATTCTGGGATATGACTATGAACTACTACATAGACTTCCCAATCGCTCTATTTTTGTCTGCCTGGATTTTTGATTTCCTTCACAAGTGAGTTGTACACTATTTCAAAGTCTGATTCTTTTTGACCAGCAAATAATTATATGGACACATATAAGTATATTGTATTTAATTTATACCTTAACATATTCAACATGTATTGGTCAACCTGCCGTCTGTGGAGCGGGGGGAAGAGGAGAAATATTGCAACAAAATTTTTGCAATTGTATAGGCTGAAGAAAAATTACCCATGTATATATCATGTAAATAATAAGGTATAATAATAAATATATATTTTCGGCACACACAAAAACGGAGATCAGGGTCAAAGCTCCCTAGGGGTAGCAACTACCAAGGATTTGAGAAATAGAGACCTCCCATGTTGAGATCATGGGTAGTAACCCCCCATGGAGATTAGTGTCAGTGACCCCACTACAAAGATGCGGGTCAAAGATCACTAAGTACCCTTAGAGATGCCCATGGACATCAGGGGTACAGACCACCCATGGATATTAGTGCCAGAGACCCCCATGAAGATCTTACTTAAAGCTCCCTAGGTAGAGACTCCTAAGGACATCAGGGGTAGACAACGGATATGAAGGGCCAAGGTACAGACCCCCCATGGATATTAGTGTCAAAGACCCCCATGAAGATCTGGGTCAACAGCGAAAGAACTCAGGGAGATGACTTGTTATGCCACAGTTCTCTTTAACTCTTATAACTCCGTTTCCCTGCACTAGTTCCCCTTGTCTCAGTTTCCTTAACTGTTCTGTCTCAATCCCCTAAGCTGTAAAATTCTCTCTCTGACCCATTAAGCCTGAGAACTATTTGCTCTAAGGTTGTAAATTGTTAATGCAAGCAAGATAAACAAGAGAGTAGACCTCTTTCAGTCCTCAAGAATTTACAATATCTCTCTAAAATATTCCAAGATACCTCACTGACATCTTTACCTCTGTGTATTCAGACATCCTGTCTCTGGGTTTTTAGGATTTATGTTCTCCCACCATCCCGATAAAAATTTTCCTATGCTTTGTACCCCTTCTTTGTTTCCAAAGGGTATTTAAGAAGTTGGGTTTCTCCTATTCATTGCTGGAGGCTGGCTACTGGATACTGGACGCTGCATTCTTTGAGATGACAGTCTCCTCCAGCCCTGGGACCAACATGCATTCCTTAGTCCCAGTAAATCTTTATCTCTGTCTGACTGGATAATTTGAGATGAGAGTCCTGTCCAGTCAATTATACTCTCCAATTAATAAAATATTAAAAAGCTCTCTAATCTCTCTCCTGCCTCGGTTTCTCTGGCATTACACTATGAACCAATACATAGACTTCCTAATCCCTCTATTTTTGTCTGCCTCCATTTTTGATGTCCTTCACAGGTACATTGTGTACTATTTCAAAGTACAATTCTTTTTATACAGCAAATAAGTGTATGGACAAGTATACATATATACTTTTTAACTAATACTTTAACACAACTAACTGGTATTAGTCAACCTGCCATCTGAGGGAGGGAGGGGAAGGAGAGGAAAAATTGGAAAAAAATGTTTTGAAACTGAATGCTGAAAAATTACCCATGCATATGGACATTGTAGGTAGGGACCTCTATTTTGATATCAGGAGTAGACCCCCCTGGAGTTTTTTTTCAGATATCCCACTATCAATATGTAGGTCAAAACTCCCTAGGGGTAGAGACTCCCATGGACATCAGGGGTACAGACTATCTAGAGATTAGCTTCAGAGACCCCCATGAATAGCTGGTTCAGAGCTCCCCAGAGGTAGAGACTGCCATAGACATTATATGTAGAGACCCCCAATGGAGATTAGAATCAGAGACCCCCATGAAGATTTGGGTCAAAGTTCCGCAGGGGTAAAAACTATCATAAAAATCAGGGGTAGAGAGCCCCCCATTGAGATTAATGTCACAGACCCCTTAAGAAAACCTGTGTGAAAGCTCTGTAGACGTAGAGACCTTGGTTGGAGATGAGTGACTGAGAACCCACAAGGAGATCAAGGGAAGACCCCATGGAGTTTAGTATCAAAGACCCCCATGAAGACCTATTTCAACAGCGAAAGAACTCTGGGAGATGAGTATGAACCACTACATAGACTTCCCAATCCCTCTATTTGTGTCTGCCTCCATTTTTGATTTCCTTTACAGGTTAATTGTACAATATTTCAAAGTCCGATTCTTTTGGTACTGAAAAATAACTGTTTGGAGATGTATATGTCTATTGTATTTAACTTATAGCTTAACATATTTCACATGTATTGGTCAACCTGCCACCTAAGGGGGTGGTGGGAAGGAGGGGAAAAATTGGAACAAAAAGTTTTAAAATTGTCAATCCTAAAAAATTACCCATGCATATATCTTGTAAATAAAAAGGTATAAATAAATAAATAAATATTTGTTTTAAACAATAACAACAACAACAATAAAAGATCTTACTCAAAGCTCTCTAGGGGTAAAGACTCCCATGGTCATCAAAGGTAGAGACATCCCAGAAAGATCCAGATTAGGGACACACCATGGAGATTAATGTCATATACCCTATATACAGATCTGCATCATAGCTCCCTAGGTGTAGAGACCTTCTTTAGAGATGAGGGGTAGAGATCCCCCAATAAGTTCAAGGGAAGACCCCATGGAGATTAGTGTCAAAGACCCCCATGGAGATCTGGGCAACAGCAAAAGAACTAAGGGAGATGACTATGAACCATTACATAGACTTACAAATCCCTCCATTTTTTGGTCCACCTCCATTTTTGATTTCCTTCATAGGTTCATTGTATACTACTTCAAAGTCTGATTCTTTTGGTATAGCAAATAACTGTATGGACATATATACATATATTGTATTTAACTTATACTTTAACATATTTAATGTGTATTGATAAACCTACCATCTGGCGGAGGGGGGGAATAAAGGAATAAATTGGAACAAAAAGTTTTGAAATTGTCAATCCTGAAAAATTTCCCATGCATATATCTTGTAAGTAAAAAGGTATAAATAAATAATCATTTTTTTCAACAACAACAATAAAAACAAACAAATAAAAAAGAAGATCTGGGTCAAAGATCCCTAGTGGTAGCGACTCCCATGTACATTTTAGGTAGGGACCTCCCATGATGATATCAGGAGTAGACCCCCACCCTCACTGGAGATTTTTGTCAGAGACCCCACTATGAAGATGCAGGTCAAAATTCCCTAGGGGTAGAGACTTCTATGGACATCAGGGGTACAGACTCCCTGGAGATTAGTTTCAGAGACCCCCATGAGTATCTGGGTCAGAGCTCCTGAGAGGTAGAGCCTGCCATGGACATCATAGGTAGAGACCCCCAATGGAGAATAGTGTCAGAGACCCCCATGAAGATCTGTGTCAAAGCTCCACAAGGGCAGAAAGTGTCACAAACATCAGAGGTAGAGAGCTCCCCATAGAGATTAATGTCAGAGACATCTTATGAAAATCTGCATGAAAGCTCCGTAGATGTAGAGACCTTGGTTGGAGATGAGGAGTAGAGACCCCCCAAGGAGATCAAGGGAAGAGCCCATGGAGTTTAGTGTCAAAGACCCCCATGAATATCTGGTTCAACAGCGAAAGAACTCTAGGAGATGACTAGGAACCACTACATAGACTTTCCAATCCCTCTATTTACCCACCTCCATTTTTTATTTCTTTCACAGGCTAATTGTATAGTATTTCAATGTCAGACTCTTTTTATACAGCAAAATAACTATTTGGATATGTATATATATATTGTATTTAACTTATACTTTAACATATTTAACATATATTGGTCAACCTGCCATCTGGGGAAAGGGGTGGGGGGAAGGAGGGGAAATATTGTAACAAAAAGTTTTGAAATTGTCAATGCTGAAAACTACCCATGTGCATATAATGTAAAGAAAAAGGTTAAATAAATAAATAAATATTTGTTTCTGATACAAAAAATAAAAAAGGAGTTCTGGGTCAAAGCTCCCTAGGGGTAAAGACTACCAAGGAACTGAGAAGTAGAGACCTCTCATGTCGAGATCAGGAGTAGAGACCCCCATTGGAGATTTTTGTCAGAGACCCCACTATGAAGATGCAGGTCAAAACTCACTAAAAGTAGGGACTCCCATGGACATCAAGGGTACAGAGCACCCATGGACCTTAGTATCAAAGAGCCCCATGAAGATCTCGGTCAAAGCTCCCTAGGGGTAGAGATTGCCATGGATATCATAGGTAAAGATGCTGAAAACTAACTATGCATATATTTTGTAAATAAAAAGTTATTATATATATATATATATATATATATATATATATATATATATATATATATATATGTTTCCAAGAGCACAACAACAACAAAAAGAAAATAAGAAGAAAATCTGTGTCAAACTCCCTATGGGTAGAGCCTCCCATGGACATCAGGGGTACTGAACTTTCATGTCGAGATCAGGGGTAGAAACCCCATGCAGATTAGTGTCAGAGACCCCCATGAAGATCTTACTCAATTCTTCCTAGATGTACAGACTTCCATGGACATCACGGGTAGATACCTTCCATAGAGATTAGTGTCAGAGACCGGTCTGTGAAGATGCAAGTCAAAGCTCCCTAGGACTAGAGATCCCCATAGACATCAGTGGTACTGTCCTTTCATGTCGAGATCAGGGGTAGTGATCCCCATGGAGATTAGGGTTATAGACCCCCCCCCCATGGAGATAAGTGTCGAAGTCCCCCATGATGATCTGGGTCAATGTTCCCTGGGTGTAGAGACTTCCCTTGGAGATGAGGTGTAGAGACCCTAAGGAGATCAAGGGAAGATCCCATGGAGTTTAGTGTCAAAGACCCCCATGAATACTGAGAAGGAACTGAGAAGTAGAGACCTCCCATGTCGAGATCAGGGTTACAGGCCCCCATGGAGATTAGTGTCAGAGACCCCTCTACAAAGATGTGGGTCAAAGCTCACTAAAAGTAGAGACTGCTATGGACATCAGGTGTACAGACCACCCATGGACTTAAGTGTCAGAGAGCCCCATGAATATCTGTGTCAAAGCTCCCTGGGGGTAGAGACTCCTATGGACATCAATGGTATTGAACTTTCATATCCAGATCAGGGGTAGAAACCCCATGGAGATTAGTGTCAGGGATCCCCATGAAGATCTTACTCAAAGCTCTCTAAGGGTAAAGACTCCCAAGGACATCAAGGATAGAGACATCACATAAAGATCCAGGATAGGGACCCCCCAATTGAGATGAATGTTAGCTACCTCCTATGAAGATCTGCCTCATAGCTCCCTAGGGGTAGAGACTACCAAGGATATGAGAAGTAGATACCTCCCATGATGAGATCAGGGGTAGTGACCCCCCCCTATGGAGATTAGTGCCAGCGACCCCGCTACAAAGATGCGGGTCAAAGCTCACTAAATATACTTAGAGACTCCCATGGACATCAGGGGTACAGACCACCCATGGATATTAGTGCCGGAGACCCCCATGAAGATCTTGCTTAAAGCTCCCTAGGGGTAGAGACTCCCAAGGACATCAGGGGTAGACAACTCCTATGAAGATCCAGGGTCGGGACCCCCCATGAGGATAAATGTCAGAGATCCCCTATGAAGACCTGCCTCATAGCTCCCTAAGGGTAGAGACCTCCTTTGGAGATGAGGGGTAGGAATCCCCCAATAAGATCTGCAAACTGTTACTGTGAATGAATGTACATAGAGAAGGACAATTACTGGCACATAGTAGGTGCCATAAATCCCAAGTACAATCAATCAATGTAAAGAGTTTTGCGCAGTGAACGGCTTACAGCAGGTGGTATAAACGCTCACCTTTTTCATGAATTTCCGTCAATTCCCTTCTACAATGACGGTACATAGTAGGGACCATAAATGCTAGTTATTATTATTAATCAATATAAAGCCGTTAGCACAATAACTGTCACACAATAGGCAGTATTTCAATGTAAGGCATTATTTATATAGGGAAATTGCTTGGAACAGGGAAAGGCACCTATTTGGCAGTATAGAAACCCTTGGTATTACAAATATATAGAGAGTGTTTCACGTGGTGCCTTTCATGTAGTAGTTGGTATCAGAGTCTAGTTATGATTATTCTTTTCTGTATAATGCTTGGCACAATCACTGAAAATAATTGCTGCAAAGGCTAGATATTTTTATTAATATCTGAAATGGTCTTTGCAAAAGGATTGGCACTTAGTAGGTGCCATAAATGTAAACCATTTGTATGAATAAATGTCCATTTCCAAGGACATTTATTGGCACACAGTAGGTGCCACAAATCCCAATCATGATCAACATATTGAAAATGTCTGAAAGAGTGAATGGCTCAAAGCAGGTGGTATAAAAGTCACTCTTTCCATGACTTTCTCTGAATTCCCTTCTAGAATGACCATACATAGTAGGTACCATAAATGGTAGTGAGTATTATTCATAAATACTGAGCCTGTAGCACAATGACTGTCACATGGTAGGCAGGATGTCCATGTTAGCTATTATTTCTCTAAGGAAAGTCTTGAGAACAGTGGCAGGCACAAATGTGGCAGTAGGTAAAGTCTAGATATCGGAATATATGGAGTGTTTTATGGGGTTACTGGCACATAGTAGGTAAGATAGAGTGCTAGGTGTGACGAGTCAGTTGTGATATCAGGGGTACAGACGTCCCATGTAGAGATCAGCAGTAGAGAACCCCCATGGAGATTAGTGTCAGAGATTCCTCTAGGAAGGTACGGGTCAAATCTCCCTATGCGTAGAGACTCCCATACACATCAGTGGTACAGACCTTTCATGTTGAGATCAGGAGTAGAGACCCCAATGGAGATAAGTGTCAGAGACCCCCATGAAAATCTGGGTAAAAGCTCCCTATGGGTAGAGACCTCCCTTGGAGATGAGGGGTAGACAGACCCAAGGAGATCAAGGGAAGATTCCATGGAGATTAGTGTCACAGGCCCCCATGAAGATCTGGGTAAAAAGCAAAATAACTCTGGGAGATGATTATGAACCACTACATAGACTTTCCAATCCCTCTATTTTTGCCCACCTGCATTTTTGATTTCCTTCCCAGGTTAATTGGACACTATTTCCAAGTCCAATTCGTTTCATACAACAAATAAATGTATGGACATATATATATATATATATATATATATATATGTATTTTGCATTTAACTTATAATTTAACATGTATTGGTCAACCTGTCATCTGGGAGAGGGAGTTGGGGGATGGAGTTGAAAAATTGGAAGAAAAGGTTTTGAAATTGTATATGCTGTACCAAAACCATTTGGTATTAGCTAAGAAATAGACTAGTTGATCAATGGAATAGGTTAGGTTCAAAGGACAAAACAGCTAATAACTTTAATAATTTCGTGTTTGACAAACCCAAAGACCCCAGTTTTTGGGATAACAACTCACTATTTGACAAAAATTGCTGGGAAAACTGGAAATTAGTATGGCAGAAACTAGCCATTGACCCACACTTTTCACCATACACCAAGATAAAGTCAAAATGGGTTCATGACCTAGGCATAAAGAATGAGATTATAAATAAATTGGAAGAGCATAGGATAGTTTACCTCTCAGACCTGTGGAGGAGGAAGGAATTTATGACCAAAGAAGAACTAGAGATCATTATTGATCACAAATAGAAAATTTTGATTATATCAAACTGAAAAGTTTTATACAAACAAAACTAATACAGACAAGATTAGAAGGGAAGCAATAAACTGGGAAAACATTTTTACAATCAAAGGTTCTGATAAAGGCCTCATTTCCAAAATATCTAGAGAATTGACTCTAATTTATAGGAAATCAAGCCATTCTTCAATTGATAAATGGTCAAAGGATATGAACAGACAATTCTCAGACCAAGAAATTGAAACTATTTCTAGTCATGTGAAAAGATGTTCCAAGTCATTGTTAATCAGAGAAATGCAAATTAAGACAACTCTGAGATACCACTATACACCTGTCAGATTGGCTAGAATGACAGGGAAAGATAATGTGGAATGTTGGAGGGGATGTAGGAAAATAGGGACACTGATACATTGTTGGTGGAATTGTGAATATATCCAGCCATTCTGGAGAGCAATTTGGAACTATGTTCACAAAGTTATCAAACCGTGCATACCCTTTGATCCAGCAGTGTTTCTACTGGGCTTATATTCCAAAGAGATACTAAAGAAGGGAAAGGTCAAAATGTTTGTGGCAGCCCTGTTTGTAGTGGCTAGAAACTGGAAAATGAATGGATGCCCATCAATTGGAGAATGGTTTGATAAATTGTGGTATATGAATGTTATGGAATATTATTGTTCGGTAAGAAATGACCAGCAGGATGAATACAGAGAGGCTTGGAGAGACTGACATAAACTGATGCTGAGTGAAAGGAGCAGAACCAGGAGATCATCATGTACTTCAACAATGATACTGTATGAGCATGTATTCTGAGAGAAGTGGATTTCTTTGACAAAGAGAAGATGTAACTCAGTTTCAATTGATCAATGATGGACAGAAGCAGCTACACTCAAAGAAAGAACACTGGGAAATGAGTGTAAACTGTTTGCATTTTTGTTTTTCTTCCCGGGTTATTTTTACCTTCTGAATCCAATTCTTCCTGTGCAACAAGAAAGCTGTTCGGTTCTGCACACATATATTATATCTAGGATATACTGTGACATACTTAACATGTATAGGACTGCCTGCCATCTGGGGGAGGGGGTGGAGGGAGGGAGGAGAAAAATTGGAACAGAAGTGAGTGCAAGGGATAATGTTGTAAAAAATTACCCAGGCTAGGGTTCTGTCAATAAAAAGTTGTAATTATGAAAAAATAAAAAATATTTTAAAAAAAGAAATTGTGTATGGTGAAAAATCACCCATGCATATATCTTGTAAATAAAAAGGCATAAAAAGTAATAAATAAATAAATAAATAAATTTTTGTTTCCAAAACATACACACACACACACACACACACACACACACACACAAAAGAGATCTGGGTCAAAGCTCCCTGGTTGTAGAGACTACCATGGATATTAGGGGTACAGAACTGTCATGATGAGATTAGCGGTGGAGACCCCCACAGATATTAATGTCAAAGACCCCCCCATGAAGATTTTGGTTAAAGCTCCCTAGGGGTACCGTAGGGGTAGTGACTCCTATGGACATCAGGGGTAGAGACCTCCCATGTTGAGATCAAGGGTAGATTTTGTAAATAAAAAGGTATAATATAATAAAAAAATTTAAAAAAAGATATATGCATGGGTAATTTTTCAGCATTGACAACTGCAAAACCCTTTTTTCCAACCTTTTTCCTCCTTCCCCCTCTCCCCTCCTCCAGATGGCAGGTTGACCCATACATGTTAAATATGTTGAAGTATAAGTTAAATACAATGTATGTATACATGTCCAAACAGTTATTTTGCTGTACAAAAATAATCGGACTTTGAAATAGTATATAATTAGCCGGTGAAGGAAATAAAAAATTCAGGCGGACAAAAATAAAGGGATTGGGAAGTCTATGCTCATAGTCATCTCCCAGAGTTCTTTCGCTGGGCGTGGCTGGTTCAGTTCCTTACTGCTCTATTGGAACCTATTGTTGAAGAGGGCCACGTAGTCGAAATATATAATGATCTCCTGGTCCTCATGCATATGTCTTGTAAATAAAAAGGTATAAAATAAATAAGTAAACAAACAAATATTTGTTTCCAACCAAAAAAATTAAAAAATATAAAGAAGCTCTGGGTCAAAGCTCCCTAGGGGTAGAGACTCCCATGGACATGAGGGATATAAACCCCTCATGTGGAGATCAGTGGTAGAGACCACCCATGGAGATTTTTCTCAGTGACCGCTCCCAATAAGATCTGGTTCAAAGTTCCCTATGGATAGAGACTCCCATGGATATGGGGGGTGGGTAGAGATCCCCCCATGGAAATTAGTGTCAGAGAATCCCATGAAGTTCTGGCTCAAATCTCTCTATGGGTAGAAACTCCCATGGACATCAGGGGTACAGACCCCCCATGGAGATTAGTGTCAGAGATCCCTGTACGAAATGCAGGCCAAAGCTCCCTAGGTGTAGAGACTCCCATGGACATCACGGGTAGAGACCCCCCCCACAGAGATTAGTGTCAGAGTCTCCTCTATGAAAATGCGGGTCAAAACTCCCTAGGGACAGAGACTCCCCTGGACATTGGGGAAGAGATCCCTCACAAAGATTCGCATCAGAGACCCCCCATGAAGATCAGGGCCATATTCCCTAAGGGTAGAGACTCCCAAGGACATTAGGGTAGAGACCCCCCACGGAGCTTAGTGTGAGAGACTACTCTGTGGAAATGTGGGCCAAAGCTCCCTAGGGGTAGAGACTCCCATCAATATCAGGGGTAGAGACCCCCCATGTCGAGATCAGGGGTAGAGACCCTCCATGGAGATTAGTGTCAGAGACCCCCATGAAGATCTGGGTCAAAGCTCCCTAGAAGTAGAGACTCCCATGGACATCAGGGGTTGAGACCCCCCATGGAGATTAGTGTCAGCGACTCCAATATTAAGATCTAGGTCAAAGCTCCCTAGGGCTTGAGACTCCCCTGGAGATGAGAAGAAGCCTGTCTCCCCAATGGAGATAAGTACAAGCTGCACTTTTTTTTTAAGTTTCTGAATTTCTTTTTTTTTTTTTTATGGTTCAGTTGTTTATTCTTTTTTTTTTTTAATTGTAGCCTTTTATTTACAAGATACGTGCATGGGTAATTTTCCAGCATTGACAACTGCAAAACCTTTTGTTCCATATTTTCCCCTGCTTCCCTCCCCCTCCTCACCCAGATGGCAGGTTGACCAATACATGTTAAATATATTAAAGTATAAGTTAAATACAATATACGTATACATATCCAAACAGTTATTTTCAAGCTGTCCTTTCTATCCAAAGCTTCTCTGTTAGGGCATGTTCTTTACTGAGGTTTCTCCACCAGTCTTTCCTAATTTGCCTGGTAGGACCTCACTGTTGAGTACTTGCTGGCATTAAACACACACACGTACACACATGTACACGTACACACACACACACACACCCCATAGAGAAAAATAGACTGACCCATAGACAGAGATTAATTCAGTGCTATTGATGCTCTTTATTTTTCCCCTAGAGCCCTTTCATGAAATCCTCAAAGTCTCTCCCTGGATGGCCCACTCCCCATCCCACCCTCAATCAACTGAGTCCTTTCTGATAACCAAGAAAAATAATTAGCCAAGGCAGGACTTCTCTGACAAGAGTATAAAACACTCAGTTCCTGGAGCCTCCCACCCCTTTGCAATGACAAACACTTGGAAGTCACCTCCTGGAGTTCTGAGCAACAGCCTATACTGGTGGGTACGAGCAAAGATCGTTGTCTCATGTGGATTTTCAGTCTGAGATTTTTGACCTCATTAGTACCAGGCTCAAACTAATTCAGCTAATGGACTAGAGACTAGATGAAATTCGGCATTTCTCTGAGAGGGAGTAACTTTCTGCTCTTGATGGCGTGCTGCAGGTTGCCTTTTAAAACACATCATTTCCCACTCTACCCCCTCAGATGCAAGGCACTTCTTTATAAGCACTTCCTAAAAATATATTTTTTCCAAGTCACATTCACAAATCATAGTCACCCCCCCCCAATTTCTTACACTGATTCTCACTCTATCTCTGATAATGCTTTGATATGAGAACAATGTCACTGAATAGTGAATTCCTGATTTAATTATTGCTGCAAATTAAGACACTTTTAAATGAAGATAATACATTTAAAAGTGTGAATTTATTTTAAAACGTCTGAAAGAAAGCTGAAGCCGGCAACTAACGGGAAAAGATCTCTTTCTCCATAAAACCGTCAACTCTCTGGGTTCGGTCTCTACGGTTCGGCAGCATAGACTCCTTGAGGCATGAATGTTCTGTCTTCACATTACTGTGGCCTGCCCAGCAGGCTCCAATCACTTATTCCATTTTAATTAAAAATACTACGGTCTGATCTCAACACCAAATCACTACATGACCCCAGGCAAGACAATTAGCCTTTCTGACCTGCCATTTTTTCATCTGTGAAATGGGGATGATAATAGTGATTTGAGTTATAAGGATTTTTAGGAGGAATAATTGCAAAGTGCCTGCAAATATGAAGGTGGAGACAAATGAATGCTAATTATAATAATTAGACTACATATAGGCACCCTGTGTGCACAATGCTCACGTTAAGAAAATTTCCAAGGGTAATTACTATGGAGATTGACTGAAAATTTTGTTCTCTGGGGCTGAATGGAGCCAAATTTTTATTTTTTCTTGTTGTGGTGTGTGGAGAAGAAAACGTCCAGTTGTTTAAGGTAAGATATAATTTGGGATGGTCCTCAGGTCAGAGGGAAATAGAAGAGGACAGGTTGAAATTCTCCCTTCAGACGTATTCTCTGTCTCTTGAATGGACAAATGCCCACAGAAAATGAAAATCATCCATACTAAAAGGTATCACTTTCAATGCACTGAGTTATCTCAATGTCAGGCAACTAATGGTGAGTCATACCACATTCTTTTTGGTTGGGAGGTGGTGAACTACAGTATGACAAGCAGTGTACACGGTCAGACATGACTAGTGATTTGGTTGGTTTGGCTTAACTATTTCTCCCTTACAAGAAACAGTTCTATTAAGGGGGAGGTATCATAACATGACAAAGATATAAAAATAAAAAGTAAAAAATAAAATAAAAATGATATAAAAATTATTTTTAAAAATAAAATCAATGATTCCTAAGGAACAACTAATACCTTTCTTCCAAATTAAGGCCTGAGCTTTGCCCTTTGGCTAATAATGTATTCTCACTGAATCATTACTCTGAACATGGTATCTCTTGTTATACTTTTGTCCCACATTAGGCTCCTAGCCCATATGAACCATAAGTATTCTCCCCAAATATTCCTCAGCCATTCCTTTTTATAGTCTAATCATTTTCACTCATGTCTGACTCTTTGTGACCTGTTTGAGATTTTCTTCACAAATATACTGGAGTAGATTGCCATATCTCTCTCCAACTCAATATATGCCTGAGGAAACTGAGGCAAACCAGTTTAAGTGACTTGCCCAGGGTCACACAGCTAGTAAGCATCTGAGGCCAGATTTGAACTCAGGAACAGAGCGTTCCCGATTCCAGGCTCAGCATTCTATCCACTCTTGCCACTTAGACCAACACAACAAGTTCAAAATTTGTAGTTGGAGGATCTGTGTATGAATTCCAACTCTTTTGCATAATAGTTGTGTGACTGTGGACAGATCCCTGCCCACTCCCCACAGGATTTTAGTTCCTTGATTTTGAAAATGAGATTGTTGAACCATTTGTTCTCAGCCCTAGACCTGAGGATCTCCCTGCCATTCCCCTGCATTTCTACCAGTATATACAGTACTAGTCTCTTGTGACATTTTCCCCCCCTCAAGGTTTTTCTTGATGCTTGTTATGACTAGATTTAATTCTTATTAAAACTCAGCATAGTGGAGGGGGGTTCTAACTTTGGTGATCCTCTGATTATGAAGATCCAGTGAGGCATGAAAGGAGATATGTGCTCACCCAAGACTCCGGGTACTACTCTCCCACAGGAAGCCAGCACAGACAGCAAATGTAAGGGACAATAAGGTCCACATATGCTCCTGTTTTTGTATGGCAGACAAATGATCGCATCGTGCCCTAAAGTACCATACAAGCTCTTTAGTGATCCCCACGACCACTCAAAAGCATTATTCTGCCTAACAATCCACAGAAGTAACACCATGTGGGTCAATGAAGCATTTTTGACTAGGCTAGAGAGATGGGAAGTCTACTGAATTAGTCCATCAGTATATACTGGTGTACCAATTAAGTTCCAAATCTCTCACTGGCTCCTTTGAGACCCTGCTATGTTAAGAAATACTGCATGGAGGATTAGATCTGCCGGTAAGAAACTTTATATCCAGCGATGCAAAGACTTAGCAAATAAATGAATAAACAAACAAAATTTCAAATGTTGCCATTATTCATCATGAAATACATACACACACACACACACACACACACAAATATACACACACCTAACACATACATATAAAACAACAAACCAACTCCCATGTCATTTCAGGATTACTGAACCAACAAAATATGACAACTGATAGAGACTGACTTTTGAGTTCAACTTGAGCTAGCCACTCGTTGTTAATTCGTTTAAACTAAATATCAAAATGTTTAGCACACCGCACAAAGATTCTAAATAACAGATAGCACCACGCCTAAATATACTAGAGGAGGTAAGACCCAGATCTTCCCTGCCCATGCTATCTCATAGTAGTGTTGGGCCATATGAATCATGTGAATACACTTTAAGTAACTAGTCAAAAAGGTATAGCTCTGAGCCTGAGGTCACTGGGGTCAGGGAGGTGCTCCCATCTGCCCATTTTACTCTGGGATTATATAAAATATAGCAAGAGGTACTCCTGTCTCTATGTGTGGATCTAGGATCTTGGATCTAGCATCTCATTGAGTGTGATAGATACTAGATTTGTCTCAGCCTGAAGTCATTATAAAATTAAATACGTATCCACCAGGTGGACGGTGGTAGAAACTAGCCTCTAGATGTAAGCATAGCTGTGGAGTTTGAAAGTGTTGGGAGGGAGACAGAGGACAGTTGCATGAATGCAAATCAACTTAGCATGTGCTAGGAACTTGGGAATGCCAGAGGTATATCTGTGGGTATGGAATAGCACCATTATTTTAATTGGGGGGAGGGGGAAGAGCTATATATGTGTCAGGATGTTATTTAAGGCTGGGATCTTCAACACAGCAGATGCAAAGAGACTTGGTGTGAATGAGAATAGGGGCACTAGAGGAGCAACTGTATTCTGAGTAGTCTTAGTGTTTACCCAGGCCAGCAATACCAGTATATGGGAAGAAAAACTCTTTAGATTTGCTATCACAATGGCATGTTGCTTCTTATTTCTACATATTCTATACAAAAGAAGGACTTAAAGTATGAAGGAAATTGTCCAGATCGTGTGGGAGAGGTCTTTACCAACTGTTAAAAAAAATTGCTCAGGGGGGCAGCTAGTTGTTGTAGTAGATAGAACTCAGCCCTGAAGGCAGGAGGACCTGAGTTCAAATCTAGCCTCAGACACTTAATACTTTCCTGGCTGTGTGACCGTGGGCAAGTCACAGCCCCAATTGCCTCAGCAAATGAATGAATAAATGAATGAATTGCTTAGGAAGATTTCATCAAGAGTAATTGGGGGGGGGGGAGAGAGAGAAAAAAGGCAATAGAGTTCCACCCTAAGTAGTAGGAGCAGCTAGCTGGTACAGTGGGTAGAGCACCAGCCCTGAAGTCAGGAGGACCCAAGTTCAAATCCAACCTCAGACACGTAACACTTCCTGGCTATGTGACCCTGGGCAAGTCACTTAACCCCAGTTGCCACAGGAAAAAAAAAGAGTCCAAACAGAGAGCATGTTTTACCAAATGGTGAAAAGGCAGGCCTGTACAAGGACCATTTTAGGACCATTTTCATTAAGCAAGAGATTATCACATTTTACTCCCAAACTACCCTACTGCAATAGGTCATCACTGTGTGAAAATGACCCAGTTATCAAAGGCTCTGCCAATGGAGTGTAAGCTTTGGTCTTCCTATGAAGATGGCAAATCTCTGAGTACGATATCAGTAGTTGACTGTATGCCTGTTGTCTAAGGAGCAGGCCACCTTAATTCAGAGGCTCATCATCAAGTTAGCAATAGGACAAACATTCTTTTTGGTCAAAGCAACTCTCAGATCTGCAACTGATCAGGGACATGACCAACCACAATTCCAGTGGATTGATGATAATATACTTTTTGACAGAGAGGTGGAAGGCTAGGTACAGAATGGGAGACATTTCTCAACATGGCTAAGGGGGGAATTTATTTTGCTTGATTCACTCTATCTCTCTGTGTCTGTCTCTCTTTATGTGTGTGTATATATATATATATATATATATATATATATATATACATATATATATGGTGTATGTGTCTGTGGTGTACACCCTTTGTTACAAGGGTTTTCTTTTTCTATTTCCCATCAGGGAGGAGGAGGAAAAAAATAAATGCTCATTTAGTGAAAAATAAAATTTTAAAAGTTTTTTTTAAATTAAAAAAAAGCCCTAGACTGAATTACTAAAGATTTATGAATTCTTTGGCTGAAAAACTACCCACTCCAGTAAAAGTATAGAGCCCTACAGTACTGGGCTTTTGAAGAAATTGATTTTGTCTCATTTGATCTATCCCATCATTCTAGTGTGGCAAGAACTTTTTGGATCTGGCATCTCACTTAGTATGGTAGGTATTAGATTTGTCTCAACCTTGAGTCATTATCAAATTAAATAAGTATGCCATCTATAACAACTGAGTCATATTAGCAGAATTTTTGAATGACAATGGTAACACCATTCCCTATCCTCATAAATACATCTTCTTGGTGGGTATTTTAGCATCTGGTTTGCAGAACTTCTACGGTTGATTGGACATTAGCTCTGGAGTCCCTTGCTCATATGAAAAAAAATAAATATTCCGACATTTCCATTTTAAGATGTTTTCCCAGTATTTGTTGTATATTCAAATGTATGCTCCTTCACCCCCAGGCAAGGTGATCTATTGGTATTTTCTTCCCTTCTATTTTTTAGAACTATAGGTTGAATAGGTAGTTGAATTTTAGTTAACCTGAATAGCTAGGGATTCCTATTTCCAAAATTATTTCTAGAGAAAGAAGGTATAACATTCCCTGTTTCCATCATCATCCCCATCATCATCATCTTCATCATCAGCACCAGCAACACAACTTACCGGATCACCACCACTACCATTTTTCTCCATTGAGCACAGGAGAATTACATGGCAAAAATATTATCAATCCAAGGTACATTTCCAACTATAGACTCACCTAAGTCATGAATACTGTATGACTTCCAGATTTATAATGAATATTCATCGAGCTGGAATTTTCTTACCGAGACACCACAAAGTCCCCACACGGGTCTCATGGATTTCATTTCCATCGCCTCTGCAGGCCAGCAAAGAGCAGATTTCTAAATGATTGTTATTTGATGACTCTCAATAGTAAAACACTTTCCTCAATATACAATCCAATAGTGGAAATGTAAATATGTGCATAGAGGATGCCAGTCATTCAACTGTGCAACTCATTCTAAGTCAGTCTGTTCTGTTTTTTTTTATTATTATTTTTTTGAGATGAAGATATTCCCTGTCAATTTTGTAAACTGCAATACAGCAAGAATGTGATCAAATAATCCCCTGTCTAGCTTGCTTTGTACTCTAGACCATATCTTCTAAAATATAACTTCAAAGCTCCAACATAATGCTTTTTGCTTGTGATAAACCCAGACCGACAATAGGAGTTGAGCTTTCTAAGCAAGTTCGAAACTCTCCCTCAGAGAATATCAAAATATTATCACTAACTTCTTATCTTCTTCCATCATACGATAAAAATCAACACCAGCGTACCTTGAGGTCCGATGCAGGGTTACACATCTTAAATAAAACATTGGGTCTTGTAGCTGTGAGATGATAGTATGTGTGCCCTTTGCTTCTGAGAAAGGGAAAAAAAAAAGAAAGAAAAAGGCCAGAAAATTCCCTTCACGGCTTACAAAGAATGGGGGAAAATCTCCTCCACTGTCTACAAATGATAAATCAGCTTCCGTGGCGTGTAATCTAACATTTAGATTCATGTCTTTGGATTCTGGGTAGTAGATAGCCTATTATTTGTAATGATATCTCAAAATTCAATTCTAAACAATTTATTCAGCAGGGTGGGCCTCTAGAAACTCTGAAAGCTCTGCTTTGGACAGCAGACTGGGAGGGCAAAAAGCCTTTGGACTGCTACCCCAAAGCTTAGAAATAAACTTCTACCCATGTGGACAGTAGAGAGTACTCACTGGTGCTGTTCCCCATGCCTCCATGAATACCAGAAGTCTCTGCGGCATTTTCCTAGCAGCGCCCGGGAGCTACTGCAAGTGAAAATTTTGACAATGTCATCCCTATCCAAGCCGATTAATATTTCCAGTTCAACCAGGTCCCTACAGAATGTCACATTTTCCAGGTCATTTCTCCCCAGAATGGAATAGGATGAGGATTCCTGAATATAGGCCCAAGAGATTAGAGTCCACCAGATACTTCTGGATGTGCAAAGTACAAATCAATTCACTGGACGGGACTATTCCTTTCGATGTGACCAGCGTGTCAGGAACGCCAACATGTGAGACAAATAGTTCCGATATTTCATAAGAAGGCTCACCCTCAGTCCTGCCCAGGGCTCTTAGTTAATGCCACAGAAGAACATTGGGAATTGTCTATCGAGAAGCATGGCATTTGGATTCTTGGCAATCATTTTCTTGGGTGAAGGATATGGCCGGAGAAATCCTAGATTTCTCTGAACTGTTTCTCATGGAGTTAACATCCACAGGGGCACCTAAATGTATCTGGAGTCTTTTAAAAAAGATATATATATATATATATATATATATATATATATATACATACACACACACACTTGTCTCTCACAGTAGAATGTAAGCTCCTTGAGGGCAGGATCTTTTGCCTCTTAGAATTAGTTTATAGAATGAAAATATTGGACTTCCCTTATTTCTCCCAAATTCTCTAACTTCCTTGGGGTCTCAATTTCCTTCTTTGTAAAATGAGGGGGCTGTGACTCGATGGCCTCTGAAGGCCCTTCCCACTTGAGATCTAGACTTTTATGTGTAAATTTTGAAAAGTCCTTCTCCCTGGGCCTCAGTTTCCTCATGTGTAAAATGAAGGATTTGGACTAGATACCTTTGAGTTCCCTTTTTTAGATCCAGGAGGCTGTGTAGAGTCTCAGGCAGTCACTTAACTTTCCTGAGCCTGTTAGAGCCAGGAGAGACCTAAGAGGTACTTTAATCCAGATCCCTTATTTCACAGAGTACAAAAATGAAACTTCACAGAGAGGATGTTATTTGCCCAAACTCATAAAACAAGCAAGTCATAGAGTCCTAGCAGGAAATGGTCTCTTCTGACTCCTAATCTCTTCCCCTTAGACTACTGTTATTGGTAAGTAGAGCAAACTCTCCCAATCCTCTTTTAGATAGCTTGCTGCTTTCTTTTTTTAAGGGTTTTTAATATGTTCAAATATATGTTAAATCCAATATATGTATATATAGTTATAGAGTTATCTTGCTGCACAAGAAAAATGAGATCAAGAAGGAAGAAAAAAATGAGAAAGAAAACAAAATGCAAGCAAACAACAGGAAGAGTAAAAATGCTATTGTGGTTCACATTCAGTTCCCACAGTCCTCTCTCTGGGTATAGATGGCTCTCTTCATCATTGAACAACTGGAACTGATGTGGTTCATCTCATTGTCGAAGAGAGACACGTCCATCAGAATTGGTCCTCATATAGTTTTGTTGTTGCCGTGGCAACTGAGCGTGGTTCTGCTCACTTCACTTAGCATCAGTTCATGTAAGTCTCTCCAAGCCTCTCTGAAATCATCCTGCTGGTCATTTCTTATATTATGGAATAATATTCCATAACATTCATATACCATAATTTATTCAGCCATTCTCCATTTGATGGGCATCCACTCAGTTTCCAAGCTAGCTGCTTTCTGAGGAGCAGGAGTATTCCTGCCAACTCAGCGATGGCTCAGGACCCGCTCTTGCAAGCCAGGGATGCCTCAAACTTGTTCTCTGAAATAGTCATCAAATGGGTTCCATTGTCAAAAAGACTGGCAGCTGGGACCACACAGCCCACACTCTAGCCAGATCCCCAGGTAAATCTGATTTCTTGATAGGGCTTAGCACAACCTAAGGGAAAGCTTTACTGTAATCAAGAAAGGTGGAAGCAAATCATTGTGCCCCTAGATTGGAAGAATAAGAGTAAGTATTTCATGTCATATCTCTAATTCAATCATGGGAGCCCTGATTCCAAAAGTAGGGCCTTTCCTTATGATAGACTTCTTGCTACGGCATGATTAATTCCCATTTGATGGATGGGGAGACTGAGGATCATAGAATAAAGGGGTCTTAGGCAATACAGCTAACAAATACTATAGTAATACCAAGAGTCAAATCTATGTCTTCCAACTGATCTAGTCCTCTTTTAATTCAACAAGTATTTCTTAAGCATCTTGTACATGTCAGGTACTGAACTGAGGTCCAGAGTGGTGGATTATCTCATTTTTTGTTGCCCTGACCCTCTTTGGAAGTTCTAATGAGGCTTATGGGTTCCCTTTCAGAAGAATTATTTTTAATCTATAGAATAAAATCTCTCTATAAAATAAAATACACAAAATTACAAAGAAAGATTATTATATTAAAATAGTGATCTAATTGCTGAAGTCTGCAGACCCCAGATTAAGAACCCCCCCCATGCTCCAATCTAGGGGTCACAAAGAGCAAAATGGAAAAATGTTCCTGCCTTTAGGGAACTTAACTTTTTATTGGAATCTCTTTCCATCACACCCAACATATAGAAAAAGAGTTTGGGCTTTCAGGAGGCTAAAGCAATAATGCAGTTTGCCAATGATTTTGCTCCAGGTAGGTAAAGGAGGTAGTTCAAGGTTACCCAAATACTCAAATGAGTATCATTTGTTAACACCTCTATATCAGAAGAAAGTTCAAGGATGATTCCTCTTAAAGTATAAAGTAGATGTTTGAGTCGACATGGAGTGTCACCTTTTGAATTGTATCAATAACAAAAAACAAACCATGTCAGTGAAGACATTTATCCCTCCTAGAAAAAAATCAGTGTTTCGGGTGAGATTTTCCTCAAAGTTTATTTGGTTTTTATGGGTAAAATTCATATGGAGATCACTATCAGGGATAAAATAATCTTTTATTTCAGAAGACGGTATTGGCTACATGCACCGTAGTCAAAAGCCACTGAAACATCATTATCCACTTAGGGAATTATTCCTTTGGAGGGATATAGAGTATGTTCAGGGAAGACTAGTACCTTTGGGTGAGGGCTGCTTTCTACCAACTTTGGGGTCCACCTGATCCACCAGACTCTCACCTGGGGTTTCAAGCAGCTCTAGTATACACCGTAGCTACACCCTGGGAACCGGTTCAGCAGATGAGCTAAACTAGGGGTCTCAAACACTAAGGTGAATTAGGAGGATGTCTACTCCAAACATGTAAAGACTTCCCTTAGCAGAATGGGTAGATGAAAACAATTTGTTCCAATTGCCATTGGAACAGGTGTCACGGGGCACTTAGACTTGGTTAGACATTGAAGAGACCAAGGTCATCCCCTCCATCTCGAGTTATCACAAGATGTCTTGACTCTCTCCTGCCATTGGACAACAATGACTTTGGAAGACAGACTGAGGCCGAGGAATTTGTGCAATTATGCCTTAATTAAATGTAATTTACAGAGGGCAGCTAGGTGGTGCAGTGGCTAGAGTATGTGCCCTAAAGTCAGGAGGACCTGAATTCAAATCTGGACTCAGACACTTTACACATCCTAGTGTGTGACCCAGGGCAAGTCAATTCACCCCAATTGCCTCAGTAAAAAAAATGTAGTTTACACATGAATCAAAAGATATTCCTTTGGAGCTATCTATGTGTGCAATGCTGTGATCCACTAATCTTATGTTTCCCTGAAACCACTTAATGACTTAAGTTGGAATGGGGTTCTAGCCCAGTCCAGTAGAAATAGGTAACAACTAATTTGGAGGCGGTACTGGCAAGGAGACAAGGGATAGTACTTTGTTTGACTCATTCCAGGCTGGGGGCTCGGGAGGGTGAGGATGTGTCATAAAACATCACTGAATAGATTCTTCTTCTTCTGAGAGGATGAAAAATATCATGCACCATGGGAAACATGCGACTTTTGCGACTTAGCTTTTTTCCTCATAGTACAATCATTCCCTAGCTAATTTCCTCTGATTTCTCCTGGATGGTAGAAGATCAGGGAGTAACTCGCCAAGAGGCACAAAGGAAGAGGTGTCAGAAGTGGGTCCCAGCTTTTCTTGTCTCTAGGGGCAATGAGTTAGCAGAGTGGATAGAGTTCTAGATTTGGAGTCAGGAAATCTGGCTTCTGACACTTACTAGTTGTGTGACCCCATGCAAGTTACTTAACCCTGGATGCCTCAGTTTCCTCATCTTTAAAATGATCTGGAAAAGGAAATGGCAAACCACCGCAATAGTTTTGCCAAGAAAACCCCAAAACAGAACCGCAGAGTTGGACACAACCCAAAACAACAATTTCTTGACTCTAAAACCTGCTCTCTGCTTTACTACATTACCTTTCATCACCATCAGTCTTCATCAATATTGTTATTCATCTTGTCTATCTCATCTTTTTATATTAGTATTTGAAATGCAGCTGTTATTTATGATTATGATTATGATTATTAGTAGTAGTAGTAGTACCTGCAAGCAATAAATAATAATATTTTAGTTACTGGGATTTTTTCCTTTCTAGTTATTGGTATCTCTTTCCCTCAAATTAACCAGCAGGTGAAATTCAAGGGGGATAGAAGGTAGATTTTCTAAGTGATCTCAGGGCTGTACTTGCTGTTATAATAAACTTACAGCGTTAGTCTCTATACTCTCCAATCTGTTCCTTCCTCTCCCCTTCTTCCCATGAAATCCAGCAAGGGGATGATAATGACTCCCAATTTACCATCAAGGGGAAGGAGGAAGAATAGGAGTTTCTCCTTAAAGTCCCATTTCATTCACTACTAGTGTCAGGCTAAAATCCAATTCTCACCCCCTGAGGTGAAGAGTAATTGGATTAGGATTTCCAGTCATCCTGAATTTTGGATGAAAGGCGGGAGCACCTCCTGACCAGAAAGTCCTGCCATGACTCAAAGTTAAGTACCATGAGGCAGAATTAAAAAAAAAAAAAAAAAAAAGCTCATACCAACACAGCTGACTCTTGTCTGCAGGGCTTAGAAGAGAATACTTGTTGAGGACACTGTAATAAGAATCAGTCACAGGGGTTTCCACTTAATAAATGGCTATGCTAAGACTGTTTCTGCAAACTTATAGGGGATGACTAACATTTTGGCAACTCCTGCAGAAATAGACTCTGGGAAGTACTCACTCAAGTTCTTCCAGGCAGCTCTTCCCTTACAACTCCAAGGGGAAATTGTGTGTGACAGGTGGGAGCTATTTAAAAATTCCAGTATGGGGAATCTGGTGAGAAAGGAACTAACCGGAACGCTTAATAAAGCTTCTCCTTTCACTTCAGCTCCCTTTTCCTCATCCTCTGCCATTTAAAGGCAAAGAGATGCTTTGAAGAATAGGAGTTTCGGTGGGAGGGGAAGGGATTATGGTGGATCATATCCCCTGGCACTTTTCATCCATTAAGTACAAGAATTGATTTACTAATAATTGATGACGCATTGCCTTCCTGACCCAAACCCCCAAGGAAAGAAAGTACCATACTCCCCTTGATGCTGTTGCCTCCAAATCAGTTGTGATTTACTTTCCCTATTATGTTTCTCTGGACCCCAATTTCACTAAGCTTATATTTAGTGAAGTACCATCCTGACTGTTTCTTATTTTGAAGATTCCAAATGAGATAACCATTAGTGGTCAATGAATGAGTGAAAGTGTGTGTGTGTGTGTGTGTGTGTGTGTTTATGTACCCTCATGTTCACACTTTGCCCTGTGAATGGCAAAAAGGGTCTTTGTTAGTGTTGCCTGTGGCTGATGTAGTCATGACTAGACTTGACTATGAGAAACTTGGTGATTAAATGGCCCTGGTGAGCCACAGGGGCAGCTAGATGACAGTGCATTGAATGTTGGAACTGAAATCAAAGAGATGAGTTCAAATCTTGCCTCAGATACTTCCTCCCCTATAAAATGGGAATAATAATAACACCCACATCCCAAGATTGTTGTGCAGATCAAATGCAATAACATATGTAAAGAATTTTGTAAATATTGCAGCATTATAGAAATGTTATTATCATCATTATTCTTTTTTCCCCAAAGTCAGTAGAGATTTTATTTCCATAAATTTCCCATAGGTATTTTACCCCACCTGGAATAGTTCTTAATGTGTTTTTTTTTTATTAAAGCTTTTTTATTTTCAAAACATATGCATGCATAATGTTTTGACCCTTGCCAAACCTTATGTTCCAAATTTTCCCCTTCTTCCCCCCACTCCCTCCACTAGCTGGCAAGTAATCCAACATACATTAAATATGTTAAAATACATATCATCGTTATTCTTAATAAAAAAATTATAAAAGTGCTACTACCATCGTTGCTGTTTAATAAAAGCCAGCAATGTTTAAAGAGTTAGCTACCTGATGTGGTTTCTCTTGTTTTTTGGTAGGGAGTGGGGAGAGGCCGGCAGGCCAGCGTGTTTCACTCCTAAGCTCTGTTTGTTTTGCAGGAACAAGCGCATCATCACTATCGGCTTGTCTTTTGTTTCTGGAAGGTAGCTACTCCAGCCTAAGTGTGTCTATTGCTAGCAAGTGAGATTTCAACTGGGGAGGAGAAAGCAAGAGAAGTTTTTTTTCTGCAGGAGAAACAGCATGGTTCATTCAAATCAGGTCCCCAATGTTGATTTTTTTGGCAAGTGATTTTTGATTTAGGCTCATATGCATAACCTCCATTTGCTGTCATCCAGTCTGCAAGCGAGATTTAATGGGAAATAAAGACAAAAGGAAAACTTTGCCATTGCGGTGCCACATGATTCATGAGATTATGTTTTTTATAGCAGAATAAACACCGGAGAGATGCAACTTCAACTTTCTGATTGCTTCCAACATATGGCCAAGAACAGGCTTCTGCGCTCCAGTCTATTGCTTTAGCATAATTTAGTTTCCCAAGGACCAAAATGCCTTTGAACTGTAGGGGACACTCTTCTTAAAGCTAGACAATGTGATACCTGTCAACAAGGAGGCTAAATATGGTATTAATGATGGCACGGTAATGTAACAAACGAAGGGAAATATCAGCAAGATCTCGAAACCACTGCTGGCTGATTTTTAGAGATGAATTAGTGTTAGTGATAAATTATTTCCCAGTAGTATTAATCATACTCACTGGGAAATTAAAATGTCATAAAATGATAAAGTGTTAAAGAAACAGGCGCTCGTATCTCCGGCTGCATATGCAGCATAATGTCTCTGGGTCATGTTTTCTCCAAAGCAGCCACAAGAGACCCCTTTTCAGAATGGGCATAGAGTGATGCTCAGTATGTGGCCCATCACTGGCTGCCTTAGCAAAGGCAGGCATAATCAAATTAAGTACTTGCTGAGGGACCTCGTCAGCAAATAATGAGCAGGGTAAAGATTCTTTCCTGGTCCCTCCCAAGAGACAGAAATTGGGGCCTGTCCCATTTTCCTTTTTGTTGGCTCGTTGGTATTTGTTTTGTTTTGAGCACTGAATGTTGTATCAATGATTGCCAAGATTCTGATTGAAGAGAACCCCGAGTTCAGCTGTGAAATGAATTCATCTTTGCATAGTCTGTTTTTAAGTAGTAGTAGTGATTACGGTAGAGTTATTAAAGAGCATGGAGGTACACTCTTCCATGGTAGAGATGTGTGCTCATTGGGATTTAATAGAAAAAGTCACTCACAAGCAGCCCTTAAATTTCAGCTTATTCTTTCTCTTTCTTCTTTCCTCTATGATGACTATTTGGAATAGGACCAGATTCCAAATGCAATATTGTATATATTCAGAGAATGTCTGACTCCAGTTGTAAATGCTCAAATGTCTGGCTCAACACTGGAACAGCATTCCAGCCTCAGAACAAAATTAAAATGTTTGAAAGCTCTACACTCCTCATCTTCAACTCCGGCAGCTTAATAGGAGGTTTAATATTTTTAAAAAGAGAAAGGTTTAAACATATTACTTAGGACTGGGAGAAAAACATTTCTGTGAGTCACAACTTCTCTGATAAATTATGGAAGTAAAAATGGAGACAGGTAAATTATGCAGTCTCTAAGTGACGGCAAGGAAATAAGAAATCTATGAATAGTAAACAAAGTTTCCAGAAATTTGGAAAGAAAGGTTGTTCTTAATCCTAACCTCCTTTCTTCCCAAAATAACTTGGTTTACGAGAAATGGTGGGTTCAGAAACAGAATGATGTCAGTTATTGTCTCAAAGATCCAGGGTTTTCCTGGAAACTGGATGGATGCCCATCACTTGGAGAATGGTTGAATAAGTTATGGTATGTGAATGTGATGGAATATTATTGTTCTGTTGTTACAGTGATTAGCAGGATGATTTCAGAAAGGCCTGGAGAGACTTATATGAACTGATGCTGTGAAATGAGCAGAATCAGGAGATCTTTGTACAAGGCAACAAGAAGAATATATGATGATCAATTTTCATGGATGTGGCTCTCTTCAACAATGAGACGATTGAAGCCAGGTCCAATTGTTCAGTGATGAAGAGAGACATTTACACCCAGAGAGAGAACTGCGGGAATTGAGTGTGGACCACAACATAGCATTTTCACTCTTTGTTGTTGTTTGCTTGCATTTTATTTTCTTTCTCAGTTTTCCCCTTTTGATCTGATTCTTCTTGTGCAGCAAGATAATTGTATAAATATGTATGCCCATATTGGATTTAACATACATTTTTTACCATGTTTAACATATATTAGATTATTTGCCACCTAGGGGAAGGGGTGGGGGAAAGGGGAAAATTGGAACACAAGCTTTTGCAAGAATTAATGTTGAAAAATTATCTGTGTATATGTTTTGAAAATAAAAAGATTTCACAAAAAATCCATGGTTTTCTTTGGGAAAGGATCACCAGGTCTCCTAATCATCTATTTTTTTTTTCATCAGGCCTTTGTCATCAAAAGAGCAAAGAAATCCCAATTTGATTTGACTCTCTTCAACATGTCTAATTTTTAGACCTCAACAGCCTTGAGCTCATTATCACTTGTGAATAGGCTTCTGGGTAAAAAAATACACAGCACTGAGGGGCAAACTCTAGATGACTGCAAAGGATTATTTTTTTTTCTAAGGCCCCGCTACTTAAACTTTTTCTATTTGCAACCTCTTTTTGAGAAATTTTTATGCAATCACGCGGACATAGATTCACAAAATAGGTATACAAATCAAACATTTGTTGATATACATCATCATTTAGTGACTCCCACATTCAGTTACAAGACCCCATATGGGATTGTAACCCACAATTTAAGAAGCTGCCTGTGGAGGTCATGATGCTTGCTAAGCACCTTACCCACTGAAAGACTGGCATTATGCACAGCTGGGGAAGACTCTCTGGAAGTTTACAAATAGGAAATTTCATTCAGATTTGGTAACAACATCCTCAGGCCTCTTGCTCAGCTGCCTTCTTACAAACCTTCATCCCTTTTCTTGGAGGAAAAAACCCAACAATCATTCACTTGATCCAGTTGTTTCTTTAGCTATTGAGAAATAGCTTCCTTCTTAAATATATGATATATGTCTTCACTGCTTTTTTTCTCTCTTATCCCACACTATTGAAATAAAACCCTTAGGGGTCACCCTTAATGATCTTTTCACCAAACCCACCTGCTTTTTGTCTAGAACAAGATCTTCCTTGTATATGGTAGACATTTGGTAAATATATGTCTAATTTTCCTTACTCCCTACCCTTTTCTACTATTCAAATTTCACCAGCCTAACTCTGTGGTCTGGATGATGGTGGTAAAGGAGCTCTTGATCCTTTGTCTGTGAACTACATCCTGCCTCAGGTTCCAAGATCAATTGTTCTCTCACTTCAAAAAAAAAATGCAGGATATAAAGTAAGCCCACAAAGATCATCAGCATTTTTGTATATCACTAACAAAATCCAGCAGGAAGACAGAGGAAGAGAAATTCCATTTAAAATAACTACAGAATCCATAAATAACTTGAGAGAGTACCTGCCAAGACACATAAGTACTAGATGAATATTATTACAAAATTATTACACAAATAAAGACAGAACTAAATAAATGAAGAAACATTAATTGTTCATGTGTAGGTTGATCCACTATAATAAAAATGACAATCCTACCTAAATTACTTTATTTAATGCCATGCCAATCATACTATCAAAAGATTACTTTATGGAGTGAAAAAATAGAAAATTTCATCTGTAAGAACAAGAAAGTTAAGAATATCAAGGAACCACTGA
This sequence comes from Sarcophilus harrisii, assembly GCF_902635505.1. Classification (NCBI taxonomy): domain Eukaryota; kingdom Metazoa; phylum Chordata; class Mammalia; order Dasyuromorphia; family Dasyuridae; genus Sarcophilus; species Sarcophilus harrisii. Next base: position 32,119,729 of record NC_045432.1, read on the forward strand.
AAAAGTGGGAAAGGATAGGGCCAAGTAGTATAAAATCTCAAATAATACTGCACAGTAGTAATTAAAATGGTTTGCGTTTTAATTCTATTTAAATTAATAAATTTAATTTAAATTTATTAAATTTAATAATGGGTAAGAAATAGAACAGATCAGGTAGAAAAATCTACAAAGGAACAGGGACACGGTTGCCTAATATTCGGTAAACCCAATTGCCCCCGTTATTGAGGATAAGAATTATTCAATTACAAATGGCTATTCATTATTCAACCAGAATACTAAGAAAACTGGCATACTTAGCAAGTTTGGCAGAAATTATATTTACATTGAAATCTCCAAATGAGAACATGACTTAGATATTAAGGGTGACATCATAAACAAATTAGAGGAACAAGGAAGAAAGTACTTTTCAGGTTTTCAGCTCGGGGAAGACTACATTACCAGATAAGGAATAGAGAGGACCGTAGAAGATAAAATAAATAAGTTTCACTGCATAAAATCAAGGTTTTTGTACAATCAAAACAAAGACAGGTAAAATGATAAAGGAAGCAAGTCACTGGAGGAAAATATTTACAGTAAGTTTCTTTGATAAAGTTCTCATTTCCAAGATAGAGAAAGAATTGATTCATATTTATAAGAATAAGAATCATTTCCCCAATTGATAAATAGTTAAGGAATAGGAACAGGTAGTTTTCATAAAAAGAAATTGAAGTCATCAATAGCCATATTAAAAAAAGTTCTATATCACTAATAATTAGTGAAATTCAAGTGAAGAAGTTGTACCTTACACATATTAGATTGACAAATAAATGGAAAACAATAAGTGCTAGTGGTACTGTGGGAAAACAGGTACATTAATTCACTGTTGGTGGAACTATGAAAGGATCCACACATTGCAGTAATTCATTTGGAATTATATCTTAGAAGTTACTAAACCTGTGTATATCCTTTGACCTAACAATACTACGACTGGAACTATACCAGAAAGAATTCAAAGAAAGAATTAAAGGAGCTATGTGTACAAAAATATTTATAGTCATTTTTTCTTTTGGCAGCAAAGAACTGGAGGGGTGTCCATCAAATGGCCAATAGTTTAACAAATCATGGCATGTGAATGTGATTGTATGCTACAGTGCTTTAAAAATAATGAAAGGGATGGTTTTAGAGAAATTTAAGAAGAACTATATGAACCAAAGCATATAAAGAAGGTAAAACTAAGAGAATCTATATCATAACGACATTATAAAGACACAAAACTTTGAAGACTTAAGAATTCTGATCAATGTAATGAACAACTATGATTCTAGAAGACTCATAATTAAATAAGCTACCTATCTCCTGAAAGGGAGTGGACTCAGGCTGCAGAATGAACTGTAGATTTTTGGACATAGAGAATTTGGCCATTTATTTGCCTTGACTGCATATTTGTTACAAGGATATTGCTTTTCTTCTTCAGGGAGAGGAAGAAAATACAAATGTTATTAACTGAAAAATCTACATTAAATTTTTAAAAATCACATCCCAGAAGGAAGGAAGTAGAGGTAATATCACACATAGGCAGTAGGTGAGTGGGAATAATATCATGGACAGACTACTTAGAGACATGGGAGTTGGGACTTGAGTCTAAGTTCTCACTTTATCATTTACAATTTTGACTAAATCATTTCTACTCCCTGAGTTTCAGTTTTCTCATCTATAAAATGAGGGGGCTATATGACATGGCCTCTCAGGTCCATTCTAGCTCTAAGTCTTTGAGCCTATACCATCATTTTGGCAGTTGTACGGAGAATGGATTATGGCGGGAACACAAAGAAAATGGATACCTATTAGAAAATTGCAGGCAGAACTTCCTGTCAACATGTATTTATTAAAGGTTTCCTATGTACCAGAAATCGTTTAAAGACCCGAGAACTCAAAGAAAGGAAACAATATATAATCTCTGCCCTCAAGGAGCCTACATTCCAATGGAGGAAAAACAAGTAGGTTGCAAAACGTGCAAAAATGGAGGGAAATGTGCAGCAACTGAGGGACTGGGAAAAGCTTCATGGACAAGGTTCAATTTGATGTGAGTCTTGAAGGAAGTCAGGGAAATTAAGAAATACAGGATGGAGCATTTCAGGTAGTGGGGGCAGTGAGAGCAAAGACTTGGAGATGGGACATAGGATGTTGTGCTTGACAATTGTAAGTAGGGAAGTATTCCTAGAACATAGAATGTATGAAGGAGAATAAAAGATAAGGCCACAGTTAATAAGGGGCCAGGCTATGTAGAGTTTTAAATACCAAAGGAATTAATTTATATTCGATCCTGGAGGTAACTGGAATCTGTTGGAGCTCATTAAGTGGAGGGAGGGGGTGTAAAAATAGAATTTTAGCTATTTGAGTAGAAATAAGAGGATAAATGTGAGTAATATCATAATCTTTAGTATTACTGAATGAATGAACTAGATTTGTCAACTGACTGAATATGTAATGGAGTGGGGGTGGGAGTTAAGAACCAGAAGGATGATGGTGCTCTTTCTTGCAGTGAGTTGGGAAAAGGGGAAATTTAGGGAGGAGAGGAAATAATGATTTTAATTTTGGACAAATTAAATTTGAGAACCTTATGGGATTTCCAACTAGAGATGCTCAACAGGAAGTTGAGGATGAGAAACTAATTTTTAAAAAAATTTTATTTATTTATTTGCTAAGGCAATCTGGGTTAAGTGAGTTGCCCAGGGTCACACAATTAGGAAGTGTTAAGTGTCTGAGGGCACATTTGAACTCAGGTCCTTCTGACTTCAGGGCTGGTGCTCTACCCACTGCACCACCTAGCTGCCCCAAGACACTAATTTTTTATAAGAGATTATGCTTCTCCAAGATATGGATTTTGGGTTTATAGATCTGGGAGTCACCTGCATTGACACTAATGCTAGAATCCACAGAAACTCTGGTGTGAAGAGAAAAGAGAAGAGGACTTAGAATGAAGCTTTGGGGGACACCTAGACTTACAGGATGGAAAAGTGACGATGACCCAGTAAAAGTGACTAGGAAGAAATGTGAGTTGAGTAGGAAGAGAACCAAAGAACAGTCCTGAAAGCCTAAGGAAGAAAGAATATTCAGAAAGGAAGGGAATGTTGAACGGTGTCAAAAGATGAGTAGGAGAAAGGAAAATTGATGATCAGATTTAGCCTGGACATTATTGGTGTCTTAGTACAATTTCAGTTGAGTGGTGGGATTAAAAGCCATCATTCTTGAAGGGGACAATGACATTGGGAAGGTGATTTTATGACTTGCAAATAAATTGAATTTAAGTGAGGGTAGCTTGGTCGGAGAGGTCAAGAGAAGGGAAGGCCACATTTCTGCCCCCCCCTTCACCTAAGCTATGATTTAATGCCATTCAAGTCAATTCAACAAAGATTCATAAAGCGCCTACTATGTGCACAGCATTGTGCTAGCAGCCAGAGATACAAAGACAAAAGGGAATCGATTTCTGCCTTCAAGGAGTTTCACTCAAAGGAATTATCCATCATGCTTTTCAGTGTTCAAAATCATTAGAATTATTCACATCATCAACTCCTCCTAAAAGTCAGTGCCGGATATACTAGGTCTCCAGATAAACCTGGGTGCTCCCCTGTTATCTGACAATGTAAATTAAAGAACCTGATATGTTTCCATTTTTGCCTCAGCAACCAGGAGACCCAAAAACTAAAATCAGGGCTCAGGTGCAGCAATTAACTCATCCCAGGTGCTGGGTAAGATCAATTTCTCTTGCTCTTCTCCTTGATTTTGGTTATGTTTTTATTTTTAATTGTCCTGTTTGAGATATGTTTTAATTTTATGTTCTGTCTTGAATTCTTTTTAGGAAGCAGGCAAAGGCAGAGATCATAAACAAGCTGCCTGGTGCTGTTTTCTCTGATTAGATAGCTTCTTAAAAACAGGGTGGGAGAGGCCGACTTGCCTTACGGCCCCCAGATCGGCTAACACAGTTCCGGGCACAGAGCAGGCCAGGTGTTCATTGATTAACTCGGGCAATTCCCCGACTAAAAGTGCATTTTTGAAAGCTGTTATGACCAGCCTTGAATCCATATGGCTCATCTCGGAGAAATTTGAGCTTCTAATATGGTAATTGTTTTAAATGCTTAGCACAGAACTGATGCACCATCAAAAATGACAATCACGTTACAGATAGGATTGCATTAGACTCCATCATACTTGTTAACCTGACAGGGGGGTCGGGATTATCGCTGGCAAAGAGACATAGAGGAACTGAACAATTTACTGTTTCAAATGGCATGAAAGAGGCAGTGTGGTGCAAGGCATCGGGTGTGAGCCCAGGAAGTTCCAAGCACACCTCTGATAGAGACTAGATGAACTTCAGTTTTCTCTTAGGTAAAATCAGGACATTACTATCTGCAGTGTCTATGTCAGAAGGCCACTTAAAGACACGAAAGAGACCATATATAGAATGTCCCAAAAGTTTTAGTGTAGTTGTAAGCAACAATTTTTAAAAAATAGCTTAAAACTATACTAAGATTTTGGGGATATTCTGTATATGAAAGAATCCTCCTTAAATACCAGCTGTTGTTTAGCCTGTGAGATTAATGCCATGTAGGGAACCAATCTCTTTGTTGACATGAACATAATATGACATGTATATAACATAGCCTAACATAAAAGAGTACTGAACTGCTGAGGGGTCTGAAGGACTGTTGAAAAAAGTCTTTGCCTAGAGACAGTTGAGTGGTACACTATGTCGAGTTCTATACTTGGGAGTCAGAAAGATCTGAGTTCAAATTCTGCCTTAAATATTTATTGTGTCATCCTGAGCAAATCACTCAGCCTCTTTGAGCCTTAGTTTCCCAATTTGTAAAATGGGTATAATCCTGCCCCCTATCTCTTAGGGATATGGTGAGGATAATATGAGATAATATCTGTAAAGCTATTTGTAAACCTTAAAGCGCTGCTTCAATATTAGGTGGCCATCACCACCACCCTCATCATTATCATCATCATCAATCTCAATCAGCATTTTGAATGAATTTTCCCAGAGTTCCTAGTATAATGCATAACCTACAACAGGCTCATCCCTAGGAATGAAAGAATAAGTGAAAATGGATATGGCCATGATTCTGTACGATACTGGGGCTATGATACCACCGGTCTGATTCCCTTCTGGTTATAGGCAGCTCCATAATGAATGCAAACTTGGGAACAACAAGCAAGACTCTGGCCTTGGAGAAGAGAAATCGGTTGCTGCATGCTCTCTGCAGAGCAGGATAAAAAATTCTCTTTCCTCCCTAAGAATGAAGGCTAGAATGTGTATATTTCTGAACGCCCTTTTCATGTAGAAGAACTAGACTTAGCTCTTTCTTTGCAGCTGGGAAAAAGGGAATTCCTAGCTGCCACAGAGAAAACTAGCCCCCCACACTTTGTAAAGACCTACTTTTTGACTTTGTGGTTGTTGTTCAGTCATTTCAGACACGCTGAATCTTCATGATCCCATTTGGGCTTTTCTTGGCAGAGATACCGGAGTGGTTGACCATTTCTTTCTCTGGCTCATTTCACAGATAAGGAAACTGAGGCAACTGAGGCGAAGTGACTTGCCCAGAGTCACACACTATTAAGTGTCTGAGGTCAGATTTGAATTTGGGAAGATGAATCTTGCTGAGCCCAGGCCCAACTTTGTACCAAATAGTAATGCAGTCACACTCTTCCAAAAGATTATTACTGTTTATTGTTAAAGATTTCATTATCTTTTGGTATTTAGAGTTACTGATTCTTAACTACTCTAATGTCTATTTAGACAACAGACCTGTTACCTAAAAGGGAATGGGCAGCATTGGGCATTTCAGAATGTTTTAAAGGTTAGGGATTTTGGTTAATGACTTTTTCCCTTAAAAACAAACAAACAAACAAACAAACAAGGAGCAAGGGGTTACTTGCAAAAGCAACGATTTTTTTTTCAGGCTCTTCCTGATAACAATATAGACTATGAGCCTAAAAAAAGGGGGGAGGTGAGAAAAGTATAATGAAACAATGACAAAGAAAAGTTGGAAGAGGAATAAAATGGTAGGCTTTCATCACCATGTTTCCAGGTTTTTTATTTTCCCTTCTCAGCTATGTATGTGTGTGTGTATCCGTATGCAACTCTCAGGATCATAAATGTACCTACCATCCCAGAACTGTGCACAACAAAGTAGGTATGTTTGAAAGTAGAACCTGTGTATTTTCTGCTAGCACAGTACCTCTTTTCCATCTCCTAGTTAGATGTAGCTTTAGGAAGGGGAAAAAGTCATCATCATAATTTTCAATGCTCTGGTTTAAAAAAAAAAAGGATGACAATTTCTAGCATTCATGGCAATTACACAATGCTGTCCAGAAAGAATGATGGGAACAACATCAGGAGTAAAGACGCCCCAGCGCCAGTTGTGGGACCCTTTTCTTCCCAGTAATTGGAAATAGTGAACAAAGCGACCCTGCTGTTCCAAGGACAAAGAGCACTGCTTCTTCTCTCGCGACAATACTCCTGCCTGCAGCAGCATTGCTATTTCAATAACAGTGTTTGATTAATTAAACATTCAATAAACCAGTCCCAAATTCAACTCCATGTTTTCCAAATCTTGGTGCGTGTGTGTTTGTTTTTACCAAAGAGCCGATGCTTTTATCTTCTGAGTGTCATTCACTGTGAATGACAGGCCAGGTCTCTGGAGGACAGGGGCTGAAATGCATTAGCTGGGAGCTGTGTGGAATAGCAACGCCGAAAAAGCTGGAGGTTTCAACAGGGGCCTCGTCCACTTGCGATAGAGCTTTGCTTCCTCGCTATCGGCCAAGCTGTCAAAACTAGAGGACGGTAGAGGCAAAAATTTATGAAGTCGTACTGTCTTAGTCTAAATTCAGGGTCTTACTAAAACCGCCAAAGCCTCCTTCCTCAGTTTGGAACTCTCTATCTAGATGTAGCGATTTTTCAACGGGGTATACAGTGGTATCATCCCTCCTCATCCTTTGGGCCCCAGCCATATTGTCAACTACAGCATGTCCCCGTGACCTCCCATATACTTTCTTGCCTTCATACCTTTACTCACTCAAATTGTTCTTTCCCTCTCCAGAGAGACTACCTGCTCTTCCAAACCTCTCTCTTTTATGGCGAAACTCCTATACATCCTTTAAAACTCATGTCAAAAGCAATATCTCCTTGATGCTTGGGATTGGTAATGACTTTCCCCATACCTTCCTCCTTGGATCTTATAAAGCACTTGGTTCTCCCCTTCTCTCAGGATCATAGATTTTGAGCCAGAAAGAGTCTGAGAGATAATGTTATTCAACTGCCATTTTAATAAATAAGGCAACTGAAGTATAGTGATTTATCAGAGGTCACACCGCTAGAGTGGGATCTTGGATCTAAATCCAGATACAAACCCTCAATCTACTGTACCATGTTGCCTAATGGCCTGATTCTGTAATGATATATATATAAAATCGTGATCTAGGTTTGTGGTCAACCCCTTCAGGTTAGGATTCTGGGTAATCCACACTGTATACCTCTCCTCCAAGTAAGAGCTGAGAGCTCCCACTGATCCTACAGTGATCTGCACATAGTAGGTGCTTGTTGTATAATAGTCTATTTTAGAAGCAAAAAATTAATGACTGGTTTCCAGGGAACAAGTTAGGGCAGTCCCTGACCAGTAAACATTTTTTTAAATGATTGAAACAGCTAATTTAGAGTAAAGCTCTGTGGACAAAGAAAACAAAATATGGAAGTCCCTGAGAGATTCCTATTCATGCCACAAACTCAGCTCTGGATTTTAATCACTGAATTTTAAGAATTTTAAGTATCACTCTTGCTAGCCCATCCTTCTCTGTAGACTCCAGGAACATTCGAGGTTGTACTACTTCCATCCTAGGGTAGATAATTAGGATACAATTGTGTAAAATGAGCATCCTCATGCCCAATCCCGAAATGTAATCCCAGCAGGGTGAGAGGAAAGCATATTTTCCAGTTGCTCCTGTTTGATGTCCCATGCAGTGCAGGATATCGGAGCGATACCTAGATCTGCAGGGGCTTGATTATACTGCTGTATAAATTAACTTCCTGTTAACATTTCATAGAGTAAGTCACAGAGCATGTTTTCTACATGCTTTTGAAACAATTACATTAAGCTACTTAAGCAAGATGCTATCATGTGATGTTTCTAAATATTTAAATTGGAAATCTGCAGATGACAAAACTAGTAAATAGAATTAAACTCTTGTAGAGGAAATGATCCAGATGGACCATTAAGCCATTCGAAAACTACATAAGGATGGGAGTGAGGGGGAAAACAAAACCTTTACAGCAGAACAACTCTGTCCCATAATGTAACAAATTTAAATGCTAATAACTGCTTGGGCAACATTTAGCCGGTCCAAATTTCTAAGATAGATCTCAGTGGCAGGTACATACATGACAAAGCAGATCAGAGCAGGAACATGTTGGTACACAGACATCCAAACACACAGCCTCAAGGACTATAGAAATAGTCAGAGGGAAATCAGTAGGAGCCAAGCACAGGAGTGGGACACTAAAGTGAATGACATCTATGAAATACTGGTTCTCAGATTGCTTCTTCTAGCTACCACTGCTTTGAGAATTCTGACAGGCAGAGGATGCTGTCATTTATGTAGTAGGCAAAGCACCACCCTCTCCTGGTCTCGAGATAACCAGTTGCAAGGGAGAAGCTGCAGACATAATACTAAAAGCTGTTTTCTTAACCATATTATGGCCTCCGGTCCAACCGGGGCCCAAAGATCCTATTCAGACTCTTGGCTTAATTTCCCTAAGTGATACCAACAAGGAAGCCCTGCAGAGCTCAATAGTGGTCTTGTAGCCCAATCTTGCAGGCTGTTATTTCTACCATTTCTCAGCATACGAGGTTATCATTCACCCACAGAAAGGTGAAATTGTGGCTACTGGGTTGGACTTGGATTCAGAAAAACCTAAGTTGGAATCTCACTTCTAGTACCTCTTAGCTGTACAACTTCTGACAATTCACTCAATTTCTCTGACTGTCATTTTCCCCAGCTGCAAAATGGGATAACAGTAACTACATCCCAGGAATATTGTGAGAATCTAATGAGATTAAATAGAAAAGGTGTTTGACAGATCTTAAAGCCATATCAAAATGTGAGAGATTATTATTGTGCCATCATTTGTATCCATTCCTACAAGCAAGCTGTGGCTGTTCTTCAAGGAATGTCATTCATGCATATTTGAATTGACTTGAATATTTCAGTACTCTCCCTGGAGCAAGAAGGGAACAGGGACAGAGAGAGACAGAGTGGGATATTTATGTGTATACATCTCCAATTCAACAAGCATTTATGTATAGACACACACATACTCTCACTCACTCATGTTAAATACTAGACACACTATAGTTTGCCCTGGGCAGCAGAACCGATCAGAGGAGCTGTAATATACTGTTACTGCCTACGTTAAATGATATTAAACTTGATTATACCGAGAAGAGACAACTTTTGGGTTGTTTAGAGCCTGGTTAAAATTAGCAATATTATTTATAGACAAAACTGACTCCATCCCAGAGGTGTCTACATTACTATCTTGTACCATTTTCTTACTGAAAAGTGGACCCAGGAAAATAATGCCAGGTAGGAAGGAATACAGCAGATGGTCTTAGGCTGTAGAGAGTAAAATGCACCTTGGTTCTATTTATTGGAGCAGTCTGTTGGCAGGGACTAAGTCTCCCCTAATAGATAAGGCGATACAGTGTTGGTACTCCCTTGCCCCCTTGTCATTTAGCCCCAAAATGTCCTTCCTTAACATAGTTCTCTTATGTCTCATTTGCTTATTTCATTTTCTCCTGCTTTCTCTTTCTTTCTAAGCAAAACTGGAGAGACATTTTACTCATTCCAGGTAGGTTTATTCTTTGAAATATAATTCTGCATCTGGGTCCATCGCCCTTTCTGGACATAGTCATTTTCTTTCCCGCTAGGTTGGACTCAAAATATTCATCCTGGAAATCTCTAAATTGCAAACCATATTTGGAAAATAGTGAATACTTAAGTAAGGCCCTCCTTCAATGTCTCTACAATTTGCACTGTCATATATGTAATTTTGTCACAGCACTCTAAGCTAGTAGGTTTAATTGCCCACCATTTTAACTGAAATGTTATTCATAAGACTCCTGGATTTTAGAGCTAGAAGGGACCTTAGAGCTCAAGAAATATAATACCCTTCTTTTATATGGATGAGGCGCCAAGTCCTTTGGCTTCCAATCCATTGCTCTTTCCACTGGTTGGTTTATTTTAGTTCTTTTTTCTTGAAGAGGACCAAAAGGACATTACTATGTTAGAGTCAGATTAGTGTGTCTAACTGTGGCCAATCAGAGCAATACAAGCCCAGAATGCTCTGCCACAGGTCGGATGCAAATAGTCCCTATGAACATTTGGAGTGGATGCTCTAACTTTGCATATCTTGCCTTTCTTCTGAGTTCATCCAACTCTGCTTTGCTCATAGAACACAGCACCTTCTCTGATGAGGGCACCCATGCTGGGCAGTCCTGTGCCAGTGTCTTCCATAACACACAATCAATTCTGAAGTTCTAAAGAGAGACCTTGAGAGTGTCCTTGTATTGCTTTAACTGACCACCTTGTGAGGGCTTGCCCCGTATGAGTTCTCTATAAAATAGTCTTTTTGGTGCGCAGACATTTGGTTCGAACAATGTGGCCAGCCCATCAACACTGCATTCTCTGCAGTAGAGTTGGAATGCCTGGCAGTTTAGCTCAAGAAAGAACGTCAGTGTCTGGTATCTCATCCTGTCAGGGGATCTTCAGAATCTTCCTAAAACAATTCACATGGAAGTGATTCAGTTTCCTGGTGTGGTGCTGGTACACTATCCAGGTTTCATAGACATACAACAATGAGGTCAGCACAATGGCACGCTAGACCTTCAGTTTAGTAGCTAATCTACTACCTCTTCTCCCCAACAGTTTCCTTTGGAACTTTCCAAACACTAAGTTAGCTCTGAAAATGCATGTGTAAGCATTTAAACAAAAATGAGACTGAAACATAAAAAAAATATATTGTTAAATAAAAAGATGGAAAATCCCCAGAAGTACCAATAGTACAATAATACTTAGATATTAGAAATGAGAACTCAACAGCCACAGGAACCTCCAGACTAGGTAAGAGCTTAACAAAAGAATTAAAGGAAATGAGGGAACTTAGAATTCTTTTTGTTTGCTGAGACAACTGGGGTCAAGTGACTTGCCCAGGATCACAAAACTAGGAAGTGTTAAGTGTCTGAGGCCAGATTTGAACATAGGTCTTCCTGACTTCAGGGCTGGTGCTCTATCCACTGCACCACCTAACTGCCCCCAGAACTTGGAGTTCTCAAGGAAGAATTTTAAAAGAAAAATACACCAGAGAATTAACATTTCAGAACAAAAGATGTACAATTTTAATAAAGCAGTGGATCCTGAAAAGAAGAATGATAAAAACAGGGCACACAAATTTAAGTTTGAAACAATACACATTAGGACAAAATCAATAAAGAGCAAAACTGAAAGGAGTTGGCAAAATTGATGTCCCTACAAATCAAAGTAATGGATCTTAAGCTCAGATAATCAGAAAATTTGTGCCTCAGACCAAAAAATAATTATGATTAAATAAAGACTCATGCATATCGTATTTCAGAAAATCATACTTTCTGGAACTATTAGAATTAGGGGACAAAGTACAGATCTATAAAATCTATCAGAGAGAACCTCAAGTGTAACTCAGTCAAAAATGTAGTCACCAGCATCCAGAGTTCTGTAGGTAAAGAGAGGGTATTGCACAGTGACAAAAGGTACAAATTCCCAGTTTGAGTAGGATAAAACTACTCATTAACAAGGATACATGGAAGAAAAAGCTATAATAAGATATACCAAAACACAAAGGAAAATAACTTGTACCACAAGATAACATCTAAGCATAAACCTATATGGAAAAAGATGGATCTTCATTAAGATTATTGATTTTAAATTATTCTCATTGAAAAGGCCAGGAATGAATAGATAATGCAGTGGATAAAAAGTTAGGTCTTCAAACAAGAAGACCTGAGTTCAAACACTTATTTGATATGTGGCCCTGTGCAAATAACTTCTATCTATTTCAATGTTCTCATCTACGAAATGAGGACAACGATAGAGATGTCTTCCAGGCTGGTGTGAGGATAAGAAGAGATATTTGTAAAGCTCTTTGAAAGCTTTAAAGTGCTATTATTATGTTATCATCATTGAGAGTATTATTAAATTTAACATCGTGTTCAATACTGTTATTATTATAATTGAATTGGAAGCTAAGTAGATAAAAAACTTAATAAAGATTAAAAAGTAAACATAGTATGAAAAAAAAAACTAGATGGCGATTCAATAGTGCATGCTGCAAGGAGGAGACAATGTCATTGTTCCAAAATATCCAGAGGTCACTGAAGTAAAGAGAAAAGAGCTATGAGCTAATCCCAAGAAGAATGATCCTATGGAAATTGTATAGCAAGAGGGAGAAGAGTAGAAGGGGATAACATGACTAAAGTGACATCTTATAAACATTAGGGCACCATAGAGGGATGGGGAAAGAGGGAAGGGTTATCAAACTCTTCTGGGATGGTCAAAAGAAGTATAGGAAAGAGCATATTAGTGAAAGGTAAATCCTAGCAGTATAGGAGGGAAGCGTGCTGTGTTTGAGAGGGGAGACGGACTGGATTTGTTAAAGCAAAATAAGCTTCAGGAACCTACTGGTAATTTTTAAAAATAGGTAAAGGTGAGAATGTTGTTGAAAAGAAAAACAAAAAGTGTTAAAAGCTTAAATGTTAAAGGTATAAGCCACCAAGAAAATGCATGCAATTTGAAGATTGTATTATGCAACTTGAAGACTGTATTATGTAGAAGCATAATTTGCTGCATAAAATCAGCACACTTAAAACACAAAGATATATAAAGAATTACAATTAAGATCTATATTCTTAAATATTCTTGTCCTCAAGTCATGTCTGATTCTTTGTGACGCCATTTGGAGTTTTCAAAGCAAATCTACTTGAGTCGTTTGCTATTGCCTTCTCCAGCTAATTTTATAGATGAAGAAACTGAGGCAACAAGCAGAATTGTTAATCAGGATTTCAAATAAGGCAACCGTAAAAAAGATACTGTCAATAGAGATATCAACTCTTTTATGCTTAAAAGTGCCATGTATAATGAAGAAATGTCAATATTTAAAATGTGTGCATTGAATCTCATAGCATCCACTTAAAAGAAAAGCTAACTAATTTATAAAAATACTAAAATAATAAAACAGTAAGAGTAGCTGACATCAATGTCCTATATTTAGATCTTGGTAAATCTAACAAAAGGATAGACTAGGAGGAAATTGCATATTTAAACAGAATACTGGAAAGACAACATTTAGTAGTACTACAGTGATTAATGGATGGGAATATTAAGTAGTACACTTCTTTTTGGTGTCACACAGCAACTTTACCAAAATCGATCACAAGCTAAGGCATCAGGAATACATAACCTAAAGCAGAAATATTACAAAGATTTTTACTGATCATTATGCAAAAGAATTATAATCAACAAGGGAAATATGAACAATAGATACCTCTCTAAATGGGGATAAAATAATACTATCTGAAATAATGAATCAGTCAAAAATAAAATTATAAAAAGAATCTAGTGAAAATAATCATAACTATGAAGCAACATATTAACATCCATTATTTAGTTAAAGCAGCCCTTGAAAAAATTTATATCTCTATGAACACTTTTAACAAAAAAAGAAAAATAACTGAGTTGAGGATGCAAGTTTTAAAAATCTAGAATAACAACTAATGTGCTAATTTCCAATCAAGAACAAAATGAGAAGTTTTGAAAATTTAAGAAGACGAAAAACAGATTGCAGAATTAATAAAAACCCACAGGGAAAAATATGATAACAATGTGATTTAAAAATAAACAGAGCAGAAAACCAAATTATCAAAATGTAAAAAGAAGGAAAAATAATGAGGAGTGGAATGGAAATACACAAGAGAAAATCAGAAACAATTACACTCAATCATATCAGAAAACCACTGAAAACAAACAAAAACAGAACTGTCTACTAAACTTAAAGATACCCAAATTAACAAAATAGAAATCAGAAGATGTAAACAAACATTTAATAAAGGGAAATAGGATCATTTTATTATAGATTCAGCACTGGAAGTAACTTGGAGATCATCTAGTCTAACACCCTATTTTACATATCAGGAAACTGAGCCTTAGAGAAGTTAAGTCATTTGCTAAAAGTCATATAGCTTGCATGGCTGGGATAAATCCATTTCTCTTTTCATTATACTGATGTACTTCAGAAAAAGTAATACATTAACTCTCTTCCCTCAACTGAAATTTCTCCCACCCAAAAAACAAAACAAAACAACCCTCCTGGTCCAAAGTTATTTTCTAGTGAATTTTATCAAGTATGTTAAAAAATAAATTTTTTGCCTCATAAATTGTTCTAAAATTATAGAAGAAAAGGAATATTTAAAACCCCTTATGTAAGAATTATACAAGGCTGATAGCCAAACAGAGTCATAAAGGAGAGAAAATATCACTAATGATTTTTGGAGAGTTTCTTGACCTGTGATTTCATCAATGTAGAGAACTTGATATGGAAGCTTCCTCTATCATTGCATATCACTAATAAATATGGATGCAAAGATATTAAATAAAACATTAGCTAGGAAATAGTAAATAATTAAGAATAAAACTATTAAATAAAATATAGTAAAGAAGCAACAAAATATATCCAAAAATATTTATTATAACCAAGTTGGATTTCTCCCAAGAATGCAAAGAAAGTTCAACACTAGGGAAAAAACTATTAGGTGAATAAATTATATAAATAAGCAACACAACAAAAACGGTGTGATTCTATCAGTAGATTGATATGTATAGTATTCATTTACTTTTAAAATTTGTAAGGGAATAGGAATGTAAAGAATTTTCCATAGAACAGTCTAATACAATTATATGAGTGCTAACATTTTTTATAATGGAGAAACAATGTAAGATTTC
Organism: Sarcophilus harrisii; assembly: GCF_902635505.1. Classification (NCBI taxonomy): domain Eukaryota; kingdom Metazoa; phylum Chordata; class Mammalia; order Dasyuromorphia; family Dasyuridae; genus Sarcophilus; species Sarcophilus harrisii. The sequence continues at coordinate 32,134,795 of NC_045432.1, forward strand.
CTAATAAGATCAAGTACGAAACAAAGATGCTCTTTCCACTATGATTTGGACTGCAATAGATTGCTGGCTCTAGTAATAAAGCAAGGGGAAAAAATGAGAGCAAGATGCTTAGCCAAATGAGACAAAATTATCTCTAAATATAGATGATATGATAGGTTACCTAGAGCACCCTAGAGAATCAACAAAACATTGATTTATAGTTTCAGTAAGGCATTAGAATACAAAATAAATCCACGATGATTGTTAGCCTTTCTGTATATTAGTAATAAAACCCAGGAGGAAGAGATAGAAAGAAAAACTCCATTTAGAAGCACAACAAAATGCATTAAACATCAGGAACTGAGTCTACCAATACACACAGGACTTATGTAAATACAACTACAAAACAATTTCCCCAGAAACAAAAGCTCTAAATAATTGGAAAGATAGTCAAGGTTCACGGCTGCCCTGCACTAATAGATTTTAAAAGTATAATATTATCTAAACTCTGCAGATTTAGCACTACACTAATGAAATGATAGAAATAGACAAAGAAATAATGAAATTCCTATGGAAAAATAAAAGTTAAAGTGTATCAAGGGAAAGAAAAATAACAACCTTGACATCACCAGGTCTCAAATTCTATCATGAAATAACAATCATCCAAACTATATGATACTGAATGAAAACTAGAAAAATGCTTAAATATAAGAAAAAAAAAAGCAATATTCAGAAACCAACTCATAGCTGTTTTTTCTTCCCTAAATCTCAGAAACAAAAATAAACAAGGGTGGGGCTTCATTTGATGAGAATGCCAGAAAAACTGGAAATGAATCTGATGAAAAATATATGTTCAGTCCAGCATCATATACTATATATATCATAGTATATATATATATATATATATATATATATATATATATATGTAAACTGTGATTTAGACTAAATGGAAAATGGTCTATATATAAAAAAGTCATATTCTAAAAATCGATTAGAGGAGAATAGAAGGTTATAACTGTCCTGCCTATGGATAGGGGAAAATTATTTAATGAAACCCAAGACAGAAGACATTTTAAAACACAAAACAAACTAATTCATTATTTAAGACTTTTGCACAAAAATAAATCAAACTAGAATTATAAGAAAAAATATAAAATGGGAAAAATCTGTGTATTAAATTATCCAATTAAAAATGACTTATGTGGCATTTTATTTGGAAGTGGCACAGATCTATTAGACCAAAAGAACCAAAAATATAAAAATAGTTTTTGAAAGAATAAATGCAAATTAGCAACAGACATCTTAAAAATAGTTCAACATTGATATTTATAAGAGAAACAAGGTATTAGTCTTGGAGTATAGAAGACCTAAGTTCAAATACTGCCACAGTCAGTAACTGTGAGGGATCCTGGGCAAGTTCTTTCAATTTTAGTTTCCTCATCTATAAAATTAGGATAATAATAGCCTCTTTATCACAGAATTCTTCTGAGGATTAAATGAGATAATATTTATAAAGGGCTTTGAAAGCTTAAAATACTATAGAAATGCTAGCTATCATTAAATGTAAGTATTCATTAGTATTATTTAATATTAATCAAATTGGTAAGAAGGGAAAACTCAGTCTTGGAGTAGCTGTTGAAAGACACGTGTGCTAATTCTTTGCTTGAAGAACAGTGAATTGATCTATAAATTTAAAAATAGGAATTCTGCAAAAAAAAAAAAAAAAAAAAAAAAAAGAAATTGGGTCTTTGACAAAGAATTCCCACTACTTGGTTTATACCCTGGAATTAATGACCAGAATAAAGACTAGAATGAAAGACTTGTATGTACAAAAATATTGCAGCATTACTTGTGATAACAAAAGGCTAGAGGTAAAATTTTACCCAATGATTGAGAAATGTTTGAACTATAATATCTAATTGCAATGAACAATATTGTAACAAATAGGAAAAGTCATAGAAACATGAGAGAATTCATAAAGCAAATAATGCAAAGTTGTGAAAGCAGAACCTAAAGAACAATATATAACAATGATTACAATAACATGAATAAAGACAACACTAAAAGGGAACAAGATTCAAACCTAATACAAAAGACATTTTGGTCTCACACTATCAAAGTTGAAATCTAGATCCCACTTTTCCATAAACAGTAAGTAAACTAGAAAGGTGAAAACTGGCATATCGTATCACTTGCAATCATACAATTTTGATTCAGTGTTTTCTAGGGGCGTACTTTGTAGGGACAATTGAGCGTTTGTTGGTAAGTATAACATAGAAATAAATACACTAATTAAAAAAACAGAAAATAGTTAAAATCTGTCTGATTTTTGTGAGAAGAGAAAAAAAAAACTAGCTGTGATATTGTAGCTTTAATTTTCAACAGTTGCCTGGTGCTATGCAGCTATAACCTATGTCTAGAGATGAAGTTGTATGTGATAGAAAGATCATTGTTGTTGTTGTTGTGTAGTCATTTTTTTCAGTTGTATATGACTCCTTATAACCCTCTTTAGGATTTTTTTTGGACAGAGATACTAGTGTAGTTTGCTATTTCCTTCTCCAATTCATTTTACAGATGAGGAAACTGAATCGAACAGAGTAAAATGACTTGTTCAGAGTCACACAGCTAGTAAGTGTCTGAGGCAAGATTTGAACTTAAGAAGTTAAATCTTTCTGACTCTAGACTGGGCACCTAGATGCCCTGGTGGGAAGATCACTGAATCTCAAACCAGACCCTGGCTCCTAACCCTGTCTCTGCTATTGTATGTGCTTTGGGCAAATTGCTTTCCCTCCATGGGCCTCAGTTTCCTCCTCTGTAATGATCGCATTGGATTAGAAGGCCCTTAAGGTTGCTTCCAATATAATATCCTCTGATTTTTCCTGTAGTGAAAAGTAAACTAGGTGGGCATTTTCCCCCAAAATTCTTTTTATAACTCCTTTTTTCACAATAATTTTCTGTGAGATGTAGTTTGAATTTATTGAAACAATATATTTTTATTTCTCGTTATTACGGTTACACAATACAGTGTTGAGTAAGAATTTCCACCGTAAATCCTCCCAAGCAGGATTTAAAAGCTGGGCTCCTTTAGGTGTATATGTTTCAAATCTTGATGCAATTTTAGCCAGTTGAAAGTGCAATATTTCTTTCCAAACTCTGAAGAACAAAAAAATCCTTGGATTTTACTTATGTTTTATACAGAGATTTTTACTTTGGTACAGAAACCCTCTTAGAACAAATTCTAAGGGCCTGGAGGAAAATTAGTTTTGAAGTGGGGTTTGCCCTTGTAGTCATGCTAGCATTTGACGTGTCAGTGATTTCACAAGTAGAGAGAGAAGCATCTTGCACTCTCCCTAAATGTGGTTAACTTTTTAGAAAGATTTCAAACCAGAGATCCAGCACAACAGTGGAATTAAGGACACAGGCTACAACGGCAAATGGTCAAAGGAGGAAGGTCATCAAGAATAGTGAGACTCTTTGTGGTAGCAGAGAACTGAAAACCAAGTGGATGCCCACTGATCAGGGAATGATTGACCATATTGGGATACGTGAATGTAATGGAATAAATTTGGGGCGTGAGAAAAAAAGATATGAAGACTATAGAGGAGCATGGTGAAACATCAGCAATCTTCCAATGCAGAGCAAAGTAAGCAGAGACAAGAAAACAATATACACAAATCTGCCATTTGTACCATTTCCCCCTATTTATAACAATGTAAATGGAAACAACCACAACTACAACCACAAAACAACTGAAATTTATAAAGTTACGAAGCTCATTCTGGGAGAATATGAAAAGACATCTCCCATATAATCCTTTGCAAAAGTGGGAATCACAGGAGTTAAAAATGTATATCATATCAGATTTTTTTTTCAAAACGATTGATTTTGTGGATTTTTTCTCTCTTAAAAAATCCTTGTTATAAGGAATGGCTTTCTTGAAAGTGGCGAGGGGAAAGGTATAGGGGTAAATATAAGTAATACAAGAACAAAAGATGTCAATAAAGACCTACTTAAAACAAACAAACCAAAAAAGCAAAACTAAGACTATGTAGGGTTGTTCAACCTAATGGCAAGTCCCTACTTATTAGAATGTTTCTTATACAGCATTATAAAAATTATCCACTGATTCATGAGGAAAAGAAACCTCAATTTTCAAAGCACACTTAGGTCATATAAGCTTGTATCCTTCATAAGAGAATATGATACATTTTTGCGTAGCAATCAAACCAGTTGTAACTTAGCAGTCATATGAATGCATATATACATACACACTTATGTACGTGTATATATATATATATATATATATATATATATATGTAGGTATTCATGCACACCGCCACATAGGGTGCCTGAACCTATATATGAATTACTTATGCAGAGATTATTTATCTGGCAAAGTCAACTATCCAGAATACAACCAGCAATGTGGAATAACAAATAGAAATCATCTCTGATTGTCCAAAATAGTAGTTGCAAAGTTCATACATTAAAGCTAACATGCTTAATCCCAAGAAATCTCTACAGGCCCTCACTTGGGTCCTACCTGCTTTTACATCTACAAATAATTCTGACAAGATTCTGCTTTTCAAGCACATAAGCATAAGCAAGAAATAACATTAGGGTGGCACTTCTTGAGGTAAGTACACAGAGTGGTAACGAGTGATAACTGATATTTAGGATAGAGATGAACAGACTAAAAAAGAAATGTAGTCACGGGAACTCAAAAAGCACAGTATCCTGGGACCCTCAGGGCCAACAACATTAATAGCTTCAATATATCTCTACAGATGCTGAGGCCATCATGAGAGCATGGCACACTCTCTAGGAGATCTTATTTTCAGAATGATGATCTTGAATATGCCAAGATTTATTCACTCATAAATTCAGCAAGCTTTGGTGGAGAATCTACTCTGGGCCGGGTCTTGTACCAGGCTCCAGGGATACAAAGGCAAATAAAACAGTCCCTGCCCTCAAGGAATCTATATTTTATTGGACAAAAGTTGAATAATATTTGAGAGAGAATTATGCAATATTTTCTGAAAGATATCAATAAAAATGGTAAAAGTGAAAACAATCTGCATCCTCACCAAAATCTAACATTTAAAGATGGAAAATTAACTCCCATGGGATATCCTATTACTTGAAAATAGCCCCAAAACATACATTTGTCATCAAAACTTTTGTATCAGGTAAGTGAGAGAAAACCAATAAAGATTCTTGAGACTAGAAAGCCATGCCTTGCTAGCTCATCAAACCAATCTCAAATAGGTCCTTCCCTTCCCTACTCAATATCCATTTAGCTCACCTGATAAGACTCTTCAACTTTGGTTGTTTTCTGAGGGAAAAGAGTCTTCTAGGAAATGTGTTTTCCTCTCCTTGAGCAGATCTGAGAGGCTTTGCACCAAAGCACTGTCTTTATTAGCACCATACAGTTCTTGTGGCCTGATCTGAAAGCAGAATTTCACAAAAAATGAAACATCTGTAAAAACCATATCACAACTTCAGAATATGCAATAATTCAACCAAGGGTTGAACTCAAATCCCCCTTTACAATCTCCACGAAAAGGTCTGGGACAAACTATCGAAGCATCTTGACTCACAATCATTGGATTAATCACAAACATGACTACAGGACACTTTGAAGAAGGTCGTGCCGAACAATAAGATCAGCAGACAAGTTTATTGCAGGACCAGGGGTAGGCTGACTTCCCATGATATGCATCTGGTTCATTAGTGATACTTGTGTCCAATTTCCTCTCTATCTAGGACAGGGATTCTTCACCTATGGTTCATAGAGAAGTCTCTGGATAGATTTCACAGAGCCATGACCTGAGATACAGCCAAGTCTCCATTCCTTGTCTCTCAGAGAATTGCACCATTTTCCTTTGGACATAAAGTGTAGAGAGCTGGAACTCTGGGGAAGTATACTTGACACAAGGTGTTAACTCAGTGAAATTGATGAGATGATGGTTCTCTAGTTCCCATATATACTTAGTACTCAGCGTGGTGATGTCATGGTTCTCTAGTTCACACATACTCAGGATGCTGTAATGATGTAATTATTAGGGTATATAAGGGCTAAGAAGGACTGGAAATGAGACACTCTATCTTTGACCAGCCTCCTGGCGGCTCTCCTGCCTCCTGCACTCCTCCACTGAGACCAAGGCCATCCTGGAGGTCCTCCAGAAAGTTAGCCTGAACATTACAATAAAGAACATTTGTTTTTTTTTTTTGTGTGTGTGTGTGTCTCTATTTGTCATGTGCTGTGGTCTTAGTTATCTCTGTTTGTATCCTCTCCCCCTAGTAGACAAAAAGTTCCATGAGGGTAGCAGGCACATCCCCAGCAGCTAACACATTGTGCTCTGACACGTATTTTATGTATCATGTTGCAGTATCACAACCACAGCTAAACCTAAAGTAACTAGTCTTGCTTTTCCACCCTTCACTTTCATAGCAGCTGGACTGGAGCAGATCTTCAGGACCGGAACACCAAATATGTTAATAATGAGGCTGATGATCCCAAGAGAGCAATGAACAAAGAAGATTCTCATTATAACATAACCAGTTCATTTATGTTCTGTAGGACACTTTTAATAAGATCAATAATTCACTGAAAACATTTTACAGCATCCTAGCTTTAGAGCTAGAAGTACCAGATTTGAAATCGGGAAGTCTTGGAATGAAATCCTGCATCAGACACTTAATGTATGACCTGGGCGAGTCATTTAACCTATCTAAAGCTCCTCATCTGTAAAATGAAAGGACTGGACTTGATTGCCTCTAAGGTCTCTTTCTTCTCTAATGTTATGATCCTATTTTATCTTTGAGTTCATCTAATCCAACAATCCCATTTTCCTGGAGAAAATAAGGCAAAAGGAAGTGAACAGGCAATACAACTGGCAAATGTCAGAGCTATGATATGAACTCGGGTCTTCTGATCCTGATGGCAGAAATTATTTATTAGAACATATTCATTTTTTCTAAGTATTAAAAAAAGTTCAAATAGTAAATTATCCCTCTCCAAAGTGATAGTCATAATATTATTATAGCTAAGATGTAGAAAGGAAATAGTGTTAAACATTCTTCCTGAATTCTAGAGCAACTAGGTGACCTTACAGATAGAGCACATTTAGCCTCAGACACTTATTACTTATGTGATGTTAGCAAGGCAGTTAACCTCTGTCTCGGTTTCCTCAACTGTAAAATGGGGATAACGATAATACCTACCTCACAGAGTTTTTGTAAAGATCAAATGAGATAATATTTGGAATGGGCTTCAAACAAGCACCATGGCAGGTGCTTAATAAATGTTAGTTCTCTTCCCCATTCTCTGTTAAGCTCTACAATCCATTAAAACTCCACCATTCTAGCATTCTCTTCATAATCTCCTTTGGTTTACCCCAAATTGGGCTCTTGCAAGCTTTAAAAAATCCTTTCTCATTTTTGTTCAATTGAAATAAGAAAGAATCATCACTTTTTTAGGATGTAAATTTGGTAGGGTATGTATGGTATGTTAAGTACACACAGTTGGTCCAGAAATTGCCTTTACTGTACAAGTATGAACATGGTGGAGCTTTGTAAGGAGTTAGGGGAAAGGAGAAAGGAAGGTAATCAGATGATCACAGCTGCATATTCTGGGAGAGATGATCCTTTAAACTTCTGTTGTACCTTCATGTTTAATGAATCCGATTCTAGATGTGATACCTCTAAAGAGGCCGAGTCCAAATTCAAGACTTGGCTTTCTCTTTGAGAGATAGTCCAGAGTAGCAGAAAAAAGGCCAGTCTTGAAGTCAAGAAGACCAGGGTTCAAAATCTGCCTTTGAATTACATGATAATGGGAAAATCATTCAGTTTCTCACTGCCATCAGGCAAATGCCTAGAGAACTTGGGTTCAAGTACCTGGGCACAAGTGTTTGGGTTCAAGTACTCTGGCACATATGAGTTGGGTGACTGGGCAAACCACCCAATTTTATGCGTCTCATTGATTCCAAGTTTAAGTGTATTTAAGACTATAAGTTACAGAAGAGTTGTTGACCTGCATTTGTGGAAGATATTTTCCCACTGGGAAACCTCCACATTGAAGAAATCACAGGTCCAAACTTTTTTCTATTCCTTAAAAAGGCAGTGGAATTTCAACTCCAGAAATACGCCAAGATACCAGTGTCCAGGGTATGTTAATGTACCCTGAAGTCATGCCACAGTATGTAGTTGTCTATTTCTGGAACATTAGATTGATAATTTGACAGGAAACCTTTATTTCCCTTCTTTTGTCCCCCCAGATCTAAAAATAAATCAATTTCTGTGCCTGCTGTCACAGCCTCCTCACTCTTAATCTTGTGGATTGTCAAAGATACATGGGATTTCTCACTATGCCAGTGGTCATGGCCTGACTCCAAGGGAAAAAAAAAAAACAAAAATGTGGATCAGAAATGATCTTGAAATTCAGGATATTAATGCAACTTAACAATTCAACAAGTATATCGAGTGCCAGCTATATGTCATATGCTGTAAGTATTAATGTTATATTTGTCTGGGAATCAGCATTACCAGAATAAAATTTCAGTGCCAGCAGCAAGACTATGGCAAGAATTTATATTTGATCTTTCTGGCTGCCAGACCCTGACCAATGAGCCCGCGTTCTCTTTTGCCCTCTTTCATGAGTCTAGTATTGTCACATTGCTTATATTCTGTCCATGGTACTCAAGTGAATCTATTCATTCCAGCTCTTCCTTTATTTTATTTTTTTTAATAATAGCTTTTTATTTTTTGGACATTCACCCCAGTAAAACCTTGTGTTCCATATTTTTCTCCCTCCATTCCCCCTCTCTCCTCCCTTAGACAGCAAGTAATCCAATAAATGTTAAACATATGCAAGCATTCTATACATATTTCTACATTTATCATGCTGTACAAGAAAAAGGTGATCAAAAAGGGAAAAATGAGAAAGAAAACAAAAACCAAACAAACAACAAGAAAAAGTGAAAATACTATGTCAACCTATTTACTTAAGTAATAGCAAATGCTTTGTTTTAAATCTAGGTAAACTACACTGAAAGTGTATGAGTCTAGTAATCTTGTCAAAAAGAAATGAGTTTACAAGCATCATGGGTTTTGAAATAGAAGAAACTTGGAGGTCACTGACTCAAATTCTTTCATTTTCCAAATGAGGAAACTGAGACTCTGAGAGGTTTAGTGATTGGCTCAACATCACATAGCTGGTGAATGTCTGACTGGGGATTTGACTCCAGGTGCTCCTGACTCCAAACCCAGAATTTTTTCTATTACACTATGCTGACTCTCTTGGTCATTCTGTTATGAACTTTTCTTGATGAAACTGTGAGCTCTTAGTGATCATTGTTTCCCTTTCTAGATATCTGCAAATCATCCTTTAATAATACATCCTATAAATATGTCAGTTATAAGGATCAAGGTACTTACCTGTTTTCTCTTTCCTCTCTTAGAATCAGAACAATATTGATCCTTTTATAGTCCTGAGGATCCTTAACCTCTCAGATATCACTGAAAATGGCTAAATAATGCTATTGCTCAGTCCTTTCAGGGGATATAAAAGTCAAGGCTAGAAGACTTGAACTCATAAAGAGGAGGCAGGGTGGTATAGTAAGTAGTGATAGATTTGAAGTCTTGAGAACCTGGGTTCAAATTCTGCCTTTGGCACTTTTTAGTTTTATGTTTTGGACAAGTCCCCTAAGCTCCATGAGATTCTATTTTCTCATCTATGAAAGACAGGAGGTTAAGACCAGTTGGCCTTTGTGATTTCTTCCTTAGGTAGCTAGGTGGTGCACTAGATAGAGGGCTGAAGTCAGGAAGACCTGAGTTCAAACGTAGTTTGGGACACTTACTAGCTATGTGACTGGGTAGTCACTTAACCTCTGCTTCGTTTCCTCAGCTGTAAAAGGAGGAATGATAATAGTGCCAACTGTCTCTCATGGTTGTTGTGAGGATCAAAAGAAAAAATAAGTACAGAGTAGGTCTGTCCTTCCTCCCTCCCTCCTTTCCTCCCTCTCTCCCTCCCTCCCTTCCTTCCTTTCTTCCTTCCTCCCTTCTTTCCTCCTTCTTTCCTCCTTCTTTCCCTTCCTCCCTCCCTCCCTCCCTCCCTTCCTTCCTTCCTTCCTTCCTTCCTTCCTTCCTTCCTTCCTTCCTTCCTTCCTTCTATCCTTCCTCCTTTCCTCCCTTGATTCAGGTACTATTTTCATCTTATAACTTGGCTTAGCTTTGAACCCCCTACTAACCATTTGTTCCTGTTTGTTCCAGTCCAGTGATCATTCTCCTATACGGAGGAAATAGGAACAAAACAAGAGTTGAGCAGATGTGCATTCTCTCCATCATCTGCTATCCCTATCTCATCTACCCCAAGCAGTTTAATTGTTCTCTTTCTTCTTTGATCCTTCCTTTTTTTCCGAGTCCCAATTCTATACAAATCGCTTTGTGTGTGCCTAGCATTTGTCACCAGCATGGGCTCTTTCTGAGCCTCAACACTTCTGACACTCTTCTTTCAGGACTATTCCCCACATTGGCATTCATCCTTTGTGACTATCCTTGCTTCTTTCTTCCGTGCCCATCTTTTCAAATCCAGGTTGTTCTGTTAGTTTCCTGCTTTTGGTTCATGAATAATAATAATATATACTTTTAAAGTCTGTGCTCTTCCTTCAACAAAATTCCTGAGAAGCTTTCTTTTCTTAGCAATGTTGATGAGGATGCAACATGTAAAATTAATTCATGCCCCAAACAAAAGCAGGGGCCTTGCTATATTATAGCTACTAATATTATAAGAGACCAAGCTACAGATCAGTTGAATGACTCTTGAAAAGCATAGTTTTAAATCATTTTCCTGTAGTGAAATTTGTAATCAAGACCAGTCTTTGGCAAAAATGGGAATTTTTTTCTTTAGGAACCTTGCTTCGACTTTATGCCAGTGGTCTTATGGTAAACTTCCTTTGCCCAAGACCCTTCACTATTAGTGTGCCTCAGAGTTAACAAGAACCACATACTTCTTAGAGAGGCAGGTGGTTCAGTGGGCAGAAGTTGGGCCTGAAATCAGGAAGAGTCATATTCCCAAGTTCAAATCTGGCCTCAGACACTTAATAATTGTGTGACTCTGGGCAAGTAACTTCACCCTGTTTGCTTTAATCTACCGGAGAAATAAACGACAAACCACTCCAGCATCTTTGCCAAGAAAACCACATAAACAGTACTGGCTTGCTATGGTCTACCGAGTCACAAAGAGTTGGACACGAATGAACAACAACAACACATTTGTAACCCTGTTTATGATGAGAAAATCATCCTTTTGTGCCCTTTGATTGATGAAAATGTGTTAAGGGATCAGAGATTTAGAAGAAAAAAGTATTTTGGAGATCATTTTGCAGATGAGAAAACTGAGGCTCAGAGAGATTGTGTAACTTATCCAAAAAGACACATAGACAGCACTTGGCAGAGCTGGGATAGGAGCACATGCTTCAGATGGTTTATAAAGTCATGTCACAAGTGAATTAAAAGCCACATGTCTTTGGGTACCACTGTGTAATTTTCAATGGATTCGGTTAACCTTGCATGAGTTGCTTTAAGATTTTATTTGTCCAGCTATCAAGTTCCAGCATATCTCTCTACTCTCTATGCTAAGCCGAAAATACATTCATGTTTGTTAAAACACTTGGATCTCTTCCAACAACCATGTGAAATATGGATTGTCTCAATTTTAAACTTTTTATTTGACATTGACTGAGGACCATTTTATTATTTTATTTGTTTCATGGGTTGCCTTTGGGAAATCGCACAATTCTTTTAATGATCCTGAGCGTCTCCATCAAGCAAAAAAAGGTCCATCTTTTTTAATAAGAGGACCATTTTACTGATGTTGTCTAGCTGTAAGACCCAGAATCATATTGAAGAATAGAAGTTAAAGGTCATCTAAAGGGCAATGGTGAGAAGGAGTAGATTATAACAGGTTATAAATGAGCAATTATACAGGAGAAAGAGGGTAATAGAAATCATCAGAGAAATGCATGACTTTGGAAAAGATGTGGACTGGTCATGTAAAAAAGAGTGAGAGACAATTGGGTGATGGTGTACGTGAATCACTGGTATCCAAACAGCAGAAAAGCGATAGGGAATGGCCTCCAAAATTTCAGATGGGGTTTTCTATAAGTAAATTTATGGGAGATTATGGACAAGAGTCATATGGGCTTGGGAAGTATAGAACGATTGCAAGCTGTACTGTTGGAGAGAATATTTAATCATTTAGAACATGGACCCATTATAAAATAATTAATATTTTAATTTCCCAGCTACATGTAAAAACAATTTTAACATTTGTTTTTAAAACTCTGAGTTCCCGGTTCTCTCCCTTCCTTTCTTCTCCTTCCTCCTTGAGAAAGCATATGGGAAGTTATGCAAAACAGACCCATTATAAAATAACACAACCAGGCCCCTATGAAATATACATATATATAAACATGCACTCACACATGTATAAATATACACACATGGGTGTGTGTATAAGGGAGAGGGAGTGAGGGAAAGAAGGAAAAGTGGGGTGATGATTAGAGGAGTTTCCAGTGTAACTTGCTGAACTTACTAAACCTTTGGAAATGTAATTGCCTTTTCCTATGGAGGATTGTAGACGTGTTTCTCTGCAACCTTGTTGGAAAGATTGTCTCTCATTGGTTCTGCTTATGTTTCCTAGCCATCCCTTTGTGCTGTTACCATATCAAAGGGAATCTCAGTTGCAGAGAGTTCCCTTTTTGGTGCACAGTCCAGAAATCAACAGAGCTAGGTGTGAGTAGTGGCAAAAGGAGGCCATTGGGAGGCATCACCAGGGCTAAAGATATATGAAAGTTGAATAGCTTTTTGTTCATTCGTGTGGCCCGATGGTTGAGTTCTTAGATCCCAAATCACTAGTGCCAGCCCTGCAAAGGCAGTGATAGAAAACACTTGGCAGTTACATGTGCCCTTAAATATGTGGCATCAGGACAGGAAAACCACATGACCAAAAAACATGAGTTCATCAACTTTGGCCTTTTAGAGAGAAAAGTGGAGTTTCTTGAGCCGTGACAGCCTCAGGGGTGCCTCTCCATCAATCCTGAACTCACAAAGAAGGGAGTTCTTGATCAGATCCAAGCCCTTAGGGAATAAGTGAATCGTGAAACGGCCCCAGAAACTAAAACAGTAGCAAAGAATCTAATTCATGATACAGGAAAAGAAGCTGTGTGTGCGTACCTTGCCACTTACTATTAGAATAAGATGTTTGGATTCTGCAGGACATATGGAATGGGATTGCCTCTTTGGCAACTCCAAGTTTGTCACCTTTCTGGCCAAGGAAAGTCTGAGTCCTTAGGATTCTATCAGTTGGATGCCCCATCAAGTTGGCCACCTGTGTGAGTCTCTGGGGTTGAAGTGGAACTCACCAGAATATCAAGGTTTTGTCTACCTAGCAAACTCAAGTATATTTCTCTTCTGGAGAAATTTTAAGTCTTCAGGAAAATATCATAAGGATGGATAGTATAAGTCTCTAGAATAAAAGTATGACTTTTAAAAAGATGGGATGGTACCTTCCTGGCAACCCAAAAGTTCATTTACCTCTTGAAGAATCCAGGCCCCGAAGTAGTTCTATGAGTCTACAGGACAGCACAGAATCCTAGTGGGAAAGTGAGACTCACCAGAGACAGAGAAAATTGTATTAATGATTTCTGAATCTTTTATTTTATATGGAGTGAGATAAAAGTTCTTTTGTACTTGACAGGTATCGTCACATTCAGTTCTTATATAGGAGCTCAGAACCCCTTATTCATTTCTATGGAGAGGTAGGTATCAGTTATATTCAGAAATTTCCCAGTGGGAACTCTTGGTGGCAAAAAAAAAAATGAACATAAGTGTTATGGTAACAAAATGAACATAAGAATTAGAATTCTTTTGGAGAAAAAGCCCTCTAGATTGGAGCTGGCTTGTGCAAGCCCAGAACACAAGGCAACCTGGAGGACACCCTCCAATGGATTACAGAGGGAATGTAAAGCACATTTCCGGTTGTAGTAAATACTATCTTCACCTATAACCTGTATGCTTCACCTGTAACCAGTACATCTAACTACTCAAAGGAGATTTGCCCTCAACTTATAAAATTCAGTGTCTCAAAGTGGTGTAAACTGAGGGCAAAGACATGGTATCTGGCTCTTCTTTTTGGGTGTCACAATAATTAGAGATGAGATAATTGGCATTCGAGAATACCATATCCTGAGCACTCCAGTTAAAGAAGGTCATTGTAGTCCTTCCTTCTCATTATGAAAAGACATTTTAAAATGTTCTAATTAGATACCCCACTTGCTCATAATGACATAGTTCCAAGTTATTATATCAGAGGGTTTCTATTTTATTCAACAATTTTTTTGGAATGAAACAGAATAGTGTGATATATAAAGAGTGCTGTTGCTGGGGATCATCCCAAATTCTACTTCTTTCTTGTATAACCACACAGAACTTATTCACCTTCTATAGGTTTCAATTTCTTTATCAGCCAAACAAAAAGGTTGGGCTAAGATTCCTCTGGGCTGTAAATCTGTGAAGCGAGGGCTCCATTAAGTGAATCAAAAACCAGCATTGAAAAGAGTAAATACAGGAGCAAAAGAAAATGGTCAAAAATGAGTAACAAAGACACAAAGCAGATGACTTGGTTACTAAATGAAGTGATAAACGAGGCTTATTCTATTCTACTCAGATCCCCATCATTCAATCAGCTAAGTGAGGGAAAATACCAAGCCAGCCATTTTGTGCTCATCAGCCTCTCACAGTGTCACAGAACAGTATATTTCTGTAATATTAGAGTCAGAAGACCACAGAGATACCAGTTCACCTATTCCTCTTATATCGCTGAGGGGGGTGCTGAGTGTCCAAAATGAGGGAAATAATCATCCTATTTATTCATCCCTGGCCCAGCCACCTTTTAACTTGTATTTGGGGGTTTTGTGTGGATTACAAAAATTAGCCATTTGCAATAAACCATTTTGATTGGTAGCCCTTGGTATTTCTTTACTGGGACACCAGTACATTTCATTTTTATAATAGCATGCTATCTTTTAGATTGCAAGAATGCAAACCCCTTTACACATATCATTTTATTTGATATCACTCACCAGTATGTTGAGTTAGTTCAATCACTGGCCAGTCTGACCTTCCATACCATTTTGAAAAAGGGATTTAATCCATTCTGGCAATTAATTTAGAATCTCACGTCCTAAATGTCACTAAATTGTACATTCTCTTTGACCCAGTGATACTGCTGAAAAGGAGCCATATTAACAAAAATGTTTATTGCAATTTTTTGTAATAGAAAATAACTACAAACTAAGGGGGTGCCAAAAATTGGGAAGCAGCTAAACAAAATATTAGATCACACACAGGAATACTCTTTGTAAGAAATGTAGAGAGAAATGGAAAGAAATTTCAGAGGAACTGGGGAAGACTTGGAAGAACTTATGCAGAGTGAAGTGAAGAGAACCAGGAGAACTATTTATATGACAACAACATGGTAGCCAACCACTCTGAAGGCTTAAGAATTCTAAAAGATGCACCGACCAGCCATGATTCCAGAGCACCCATGACGAAGCCTGACAAAGAGACGACGGACTCAGGGTACAGAAAGAGACACACTTTTATACAAGGCCGATAGGGACACTTGTCTTGCTTGATTCTGCATATTGTAGGATTCCTACTACTTCCACTCCCTTTTTCAATTTGGGGGAAAGGAATATGGTATATTGAGGAGAAGGTTTTCTCTTCTCCAAAAAAGAGAACAGAAGAAGGGCCCAAAGGAATCACAAGCAGGATATCTTTAAATAGTTATATGGTAAATTGATTTTATATTTTAAAAGAAAATCAAGCTCTATGAAAGAGATTCACAGTTTCATGTACAATCCTTCCCTTCTGTGCTACTGTGTACATGGGAAAGTGAATTTTATTTGGAGAATTAAAATAAACAAACAAGCAAACAAATACATGAATAAATATGGAAATTGTTACAATAGGGGAAGTACAAGGCTTACTAATTAGACACTTTACCAGCACCAGGCTAGGTCCAATGGCCCCAACCCAGTCATGAATAAGTCATTGACTTATTCATGCCTCATCTATCTCAAACAAAAGCCTTCATTAGCTCTGTGTTTAAGCTCACAATCACACATTCTATCTTGCTTTTAGGAATATGGTTGTACACAAAGGGTATCAATTTCAGGTCCTTTGTTAAGAAGGAATGACCTCCATTGATCAAGTTTCTCACCCCTTTCCAGTTTAAATGTCAATTATGGATAAGACATATGTGTGAAATTATTCATAGCTTTCTCTCCATGTCAAAAAAATCACATATGAATAACACATAAAAGATATCGATCTAGAACTGATCTGCTATCCTTAGGTCTCCTTTTTTTAGAATCGGGTGCAAAAATATATAAAGAAATTAATTGAACCAGTGTTTCCTCTTTGTAATTCATAAAGCAAACACCTTCTTTAAAAGTAATTTCCAACTCGGGGCATAACTAATCAGGTCTTAGACATTTATTTATTTGTTACATTTATTAAGGAACTAGCTAGTCTTGTCACTCATGCCAAAGAAAATGGGGAGAAAGGTATCTTCATTCTGCCTTTCCAAAGAACTATTTGAATGCTGTTGAAAAGCAGGATATTTTCAAGATACCTGGGAACGGTGTTCAGGAATGATCATCTCAAATATAACTTGGTTTACATATATATAGAACAATTTTATTTCTTTGTTTAAATAGCCATACATATGCCCATGAGCCAGAGCCAGAGCCAGAGAGACAGAGTAAGAGAAATGAACGCAAATATTCCAAATGCAGCATTTCCTACCTAAAACCCATTTTCAGCACTTTTGACAAGAAAATAGCAGAATGTGTTAGCCTAACTAAATCATATATTGCAGACAGAAGTCTGAATAGCGGGCATGAGAAATGGAGTTCTTAAAGAGAAATCCATACCTTCCCCAAAGCTACAAGTTCACTTGAATATTCAGGTAGAAGTTCAGATGCACAGTAAATTCTACCATCAGAAATGCTGTCAATTGCAGGCTTATTCATGCCCAGAGAATGAATAGAACCCCATTGCAAAAGCCAGTTTTAATGTGGTCCTGATACAATAGTCAAGAGAAAAAGATAAAGCATTCACTCACTCCTTAGGCCGTTACACCTTTGGGAAATGATGGGCACAGGTGAATAGGGAATCCATTTCATGGTGGAAAACCCTTCCTAATAATCTCAGAAAACATAAGAGGCTGCACATTTCCAGCTCTCATACTGACGCACATGAATGAAGAGAAGTTGCCTGTATCGGCTCTTTATACATATGGTACAACAGCGATCTTTCCTCTAGGGATTAGTGCAATAAACAGGAAAATGTTAGAATGTTTCTCCAAACCTCTGTGATCTGCACACTGAACGAGGTCCACAGAACTTTCCAAATGTTGCCCTTAAGAAAATGGTGGACTTCCCATGCTAATACGAGGCCTTCTGAAATAAATGTACCTATTCTGAAGTTCTCTTTAAAAAAAAAAAGATTGCATACAATCTCTAAGACTTGTCTGTAATTTTCTCTCATTTGTGGCCCATGCCCAGTTTGGCTTCCTGTAAGATGGTTCAAAACATAGATGATCACCACCTGGCTTTTTAGCATACACATAATTGATTGCTGGCAAGAAGAGATGGAAAGAGAAGGCATTCAAACCGGAGGGTATAAGTTGCTGGAGGATGGGAGAGAGCCTGTGATACTGGCAGTGAGGCTTTGCCCTTGGTAAGGAGCAGTTGCTGGGCAGTAATAGCACTGGCATAGTGAGAGCATTTATGACTTATATTATCTCAAATAATAGTAACAGTTGCATTGGGAAAGATGGATCGGCAAAACAACAAATCACACGATGAATACCGCAAAAGAAGATCCCATACTTCCTTTCTGATTTCTACAATTCAGAGGAGGAACAAAAAACATTGCTTCTTTCTCTACCTCATCATGTACAACTATAAATGAGAAAACCAACAATTCCCCTAAAAAGCAGCCTGTTACATCATTAAAATCATAAAGACAAACATGACACTTCCCCCCCAAAAGCAAGGAAGTTAATAATATTATATCTTAATCCAGGGATGTACCTTCAATGCACGGTAATTCCAGACCTTTGGCATTATTAACGCCTTCATCCTATTGTCCTAATGATCTGTTTAGTCTGGTCTAATCTCATGAACACACAAATTGGGAATGATGAAACATCCTGGAACACACTGGGAGAAAAGCTTATAAACAGCAGGAGTAGGTCGGCATCTATTCAGGCATGCGGCAAAAGCAGAGAGAAGGACCGAGCGAGGCAGAATGGAACAGAAAATTAGCATTGGCTAATAGGGGCTCGAAGACCATCATGGCTGCAGAATGAAGGTCAAGGTTAAAGGTCTCCAGTGCAAAACCACAACAGCCAGCATACCAATAACAACCCCAACACTTTTCAGTGAGGGATGCCCAATGGAAAGAAACGAAATGGTAATTAAATGAAGAGTGATTTCCTAAATAGTAATATGTAGACACTATTTCCCCAGAGAAGGCTATGAGTTTCCTGGATGTGTAATTGGTTATGTTCCGTCAAATCTTAACATCATCTATCTTATCACAGTGCTATACACAAATGAGATGGCTCATTAACAAAAAACCTGTTAGATTGGTTGATAAAATCTTATTCTTCAATTTTGATATCACCCTCACCTGATAAAAACACATCGAAGAGACCAAGGTCATCCACTGCATCTCAAGGTAGCACCAGTTGTCTTGACTCTGTTCTGCCATTAGACAGTGATAATTTTGGAAGACAGACTGAGGCTGAAGAATCTGTGCAACTCTGCCTCACTTGAATGTAATTTACAGGGGCAGCTAGGTGGTGCGGTGGATAGAGCACCAGCCCTGAAGTCGGGAGGACCTGAATTCAAATCTGCTCTCAGACACTTAACCCTTTCTAGCTGGGTGACCCTGAGCAAGTCACTTAACCACAATTAGCTTGGCAAAAAAATAAAAAATATATTTATTAAGCACTTACTATGGCACATAGTAGGCACTATATACATATCAACTCTCCTTTCCTTTTGCTGAGTTAACCCCAAAGAATTTACTTTTCCAGGTAACCGCTCAAGAACTTTGGAAAGCAGGCTGTACCTCATGTCAGTTCTTTGGTTCATATGATAGGAAGTAGGAAACTTCTATCTATGAGGTTTTTCTCCCAGCTTCCTCCCTCTCTCCCTCCCTCCCTCCCTTTCTTCCTTCCTCCCTCCCTCCTTCCCTCCCTCCTTTTCTCCCTCCCTCCCTCCCTCTCTTCCTTCCTTCCTTCCTTCCTTCCTTCCTTCCTTCCTTCCTTCCTTCCTTCCTTCCTTCTTTCCTTCCTTCCTTCCTTCCTCCCTCCCTACCTCTCTTTTTTCCTTCCTTCCTTCCTTTCTTCCTTCCCTCCTCTCTCCTTCCCTCCCTTCCTCCCTTCCTTCCTTTTTTTCTATTGTGTTATTGTTAGAAACTGTATTAATCCAGGAGACACAGCCACCTGGAAACCTGAGGCAGGTGGCCAATGATTTCAGACAAAAGCCTGAGCTAACCAGCAGGCAAGAGAGTGCCAACCCCGAGCTTTAATGGCATCCTTCAGATTTAGGCCAGCTCTTTCTGTACTCTGCCTCTTCTGAAGTTTATGAGGAGAGGTCATTCTGGTAAGCACTTCACTGCCCCAGTTTGCTGCTAAAACCATGCTGGCTTTCATAGGGTCCCAGAAATTCCTTGCCTTTCTCCTAGAAAGGCAAATTATTCTGCGAGATGCCCATAGCACATACAGTCTCTCAGTTCTAATGAATACTTGGCAGCTAGGACCTTCCAAATCCCTTTCCCTGAATAAGGAGCAGGGAGGAAAGCCCAGTTCCTCCTGCTTCAGTGGCTGGGGGTGAGCTGCTGTCCATTAGCCAAGTCTACAGAGGAAAGCTTTGTGGCTCTCACTGCTGCTGGCCAGCACTATGTAGGAGGAAAAGAAGAAGAAAGGCGTGGCACTGAGGGGATTGGAAGGAAAGTTTGCTTTCTGCTTTGTGTCACTTAGAGATCTGGATTTCAGAAGGATCAAACACCCAACTCTCAACCACTGAGGGATTCTCTCTCTCTCTCTCTCTCTCTCTCTCTCTCTCTCTCTCTCTCTCTCTCTCTGTGTGTGTGTGTTATTTCAACAGACAACAGTTTTGTTTTCCAAATCTTATGGACCAACCTTTTCATCATTCTGCAAGGATAAGTACCTTCTTTTGCATTTTAGTTGCCAATTTAAGATCTGTTTCTAAGATGCAATATCTCAATCATGCTTAAATCAAATACCAAGGGAGATGGCGCTGCTGTCATGGCCCCCCATCCTCCAATTAAGTCCACTCACTGCATAGCACTGGGAAAATGTAGCTAGAAAACATTCAAGAAACTTGTGCTTCTCTCCCATCTCATTTCTCCCTTCTTCCTTTCCTCTCCCTCTCCCCATTCCCTCCTTCTGTCTCTGCCTCTCTCCTCTCTTCATTTCTCACTCTCTTTCTCTAACTCCCATTTCTTCCATTATCCCTCCCTCCTTCCCTTTTTCCCTCCCTCTCTCTCCCTCCCACTACCCCTGTTTTCTCCCTCTCTCTGTCTTAGATCTTTTTCCTCTCACTCTGCCTCTCCTTATATATTTTTTTATCTCTTTCCCTCTCCCCATCTCTTCTTTCTTTCTCCCTAGACTCTTTCTCTCCTTGATTCTTCTGCCCTGCTGCCTTTTTTTCCTCTTTCCCTTTGTCTCCCTTTGTCTTCCCTATTTTCTTTCCTTGCTCCCTTTTCTCTCTACCTTTATCTTTCTATTTCTCTCAGCTCTCCCTCCCTTTCAGTCTCTTTTACTGCCTTGCTCCCTCTTCTCTCCCCTGGCTCACTTACTATTAGTGACACCTTAGTTCCCTTCACCTCTCTGAGACTCCATTTTCTCCTCTGTAAAAACGTGGGAGAATAATACCTGCCTTCTGTCTACCTCACAGGGAATCTGTGAGAAGGAAATACAATTGTGTATATGGCAATACTTTGAAAACTCCGAAGTGATATAGGAATTTGCGCAAGTATTATTGTCGTCGTTTTCATTTGAGTGATTGGTGAGAAGGCCGGTATAAATGATTGAAAAGTTTGAATTTTCAAGTATTTCCAAAGCAATGCAGTTTGATCGATTTCAAGTGTAAAGAATATCTAAAACTAAGCCAAAAAAAGTTAAAAGCAAATGTGGAAGATCTTCAAGAGATCGGTTTTAATGGGTAGATATATGGAAAGAGACATACTTAATGGGGACTTTCAACATTCTCCTTCAGGGTTGATCCACATTGGTGAATATTTTTATTCACATTTATTCACAGGGTGAATAAACCTGGTGGCTAGCAAACAGTGTTGTAGGGATTTAATAAAAAAAATCTCTTGATTTGCATTGAACTGAATGGTGCAGAGGTAAACTAGTCCAGCCTCAAGTGACCCATCACACATTCTCAATTAGCAGGGTTTGAGGTAATAAATATTTTACATTGGCCTTCTGGACTAGAGGGGAGGCTGCTTCCATATTTTCAGATTTTTCCTTTTGCCAAGTGTTCAGAAAAGGACGATAAGTTCAGAGATTTCTGAGCCCAAAACTTCCTTCAAGGCCACCTGGTCTGAAGCTTTTATTTTATAGGTGAGGGTGCTGACGCCCAGAGAGGGTTAAAGGGCTTGTCTAAGTGGCAGAACTAGGATTTGAAGGAAGTTCTTAGACTCCAGATCCTTGCTCTTCCCACTGGGACATGTTGCCTCTTAACTGGAGGAATAGCTAAAAAAGATCGGGGAGCTGAAAGTAGAGCTAACTTGGAGAAAGTTTTGAATTCCATACTGTAAAGTTTGGACTTAATTTTGTAGACAATGAGGAGCCACTGAGGGCTTTTTAAGGAGGGAATTAATTAGATGAAGGCTCTAGATGACTCTCTAGACTATGTACAATATAGATCGGAGTGGGCGTCTTGGAGTGGACGACAAAACCAGACATATGGAGAGCTCGGGAATCTATCCCCTTCAGTGCACTACGGGTGGTCAATGCAACTCCTCCTGTGCTGATTAGGACAATTCAAAATGCTGTTCAAATCTTGTTCAAAATGCTGAGGGGAGAAAGCTTTGTTTTGTTTTGTTTGTTTTTTTTGCTGTTGGGGAGCTCTTACGGTGTTTTCCTCCTTCTTATTAGGGAGAAATACCATTTGAGAGAGGCCATTGGAATATTAGATTAAAGCTCTCTTTGCTTTTGAATGGCTTCTTTCTCTCCAAGAGAATGATGACCCGCTAAAGAGGTTTGAGGCTCTTGAAGTAGGGCTGCTACCCAACCATATGTTTCTCTTTCTTTTTTGTCAATAGGGATCCGGTTGCTATGGCAACTGAGTTATGTAGAACGTTCCGGAGCAACATTTGTTGACAGTTTCCAGTAGGATTACAGCCCAGCCAGGCTTTTAGAAAAAAAGATAGTGCATATTCTATTTTGATAGTTCAAAAAAAAATGTACTCCCTGGTCAAAGTCAAAAGCACTCTGTCTCCAAGGTGCCCTGGTGATAGTAATTCATTTTATTATTTTTCCTCCTAAAACTTAAAAAAATGGGCTTGTTTCTGAGAGGGGAAGGCTATTCCCTAATGGATAGGACACTCTCTATGAAGCTTGGTTCGTGCCAAAGATCTCCAAGAGGCACATCTGGAGGCTGGTGTGGGTTGAAACAACACATATTCTGGTGAAATGGGGAGGGAAGTGGAAGAACTCAGGGACTGATTAAGGAGATCCACTCACTGATGCATCCCTTCCCTGGCCCCCATATAGATATATTTCCAAGAACAGCAGCTCCAGTTTAGGGAAAGGGGGTAAGGACTGCAGGGAATTTAGTCTTGATTTGTTCTTTCCTATATTTCCATTCTGGTATAGGATTAAATTCATCATTACTATGGAAGCAGGATGGGGGAAAGAGATATTGTGGGTTTACCTCCACTTTCTCAAAATTCTCACCACCCCCTCCCACTTTATTATTTTTTAAAAGTCTGGGATCTATTCAATGGTCATCTGAGTTATGGATAGGATGCCTGCCAGGACGCTTCAAGAACTGGCTTAAATGTATTGGATTTGACATGTATTTCTACCATGTTTAGAATGTATTGGATTGTTTGCCATCTAGGGAAAGTTGTGGAGGAGGATTGGATTGGAACACGGGATTTTGCAAGGGTTAATGTTGAAGAAATGTCCATACATATGTTTTGAAAGATGAAAAGCTTTAATAAAGAAAAAAAAAGAATTTGCTTGAACTCATGTACCCTCAAAGCATAAGATCAGCTAAAGGGACAATCCCCAATCTCAGCTATCTTATCACTGAAACAGCTTTGCAGTTATGGGATCTGGAAAAGAAAGACTGGGCCCAATAAGGAAGAATAAAATGTAGGAATAGAGATGCAAGGACACTAAAGAGAAATCAGGCAGCCCTGACTGATTAAGAGAGAATAGCATTGCTAGTGGGTTTTAGTCCACTTAAGGAATCTTCCTTCCTGCCCTTCCCCACAAGTCCACAGCAGCTGGCCTCCATCTTGTTCAGGAAGTTTCCATGGAGGCTACCAGCAGGGGGACAGTTCCACCTACATTCTATGTGGAAAGTTCAAGTGAAGTCTCCATTTTGTGTGTAGATATTTGGGTCTTATTTCCTGATTCCCCTCCCCATTCTCTTTCCTGTTATCTCCAATGCTTCTGTCCCTTTCCTCTTAACTTTTAACAATTCTTCAAGAAATGAGTTCTTTCTTTTGTAAAACTTCATGTGAGGTTGTTTTGTATAACTTCACATGTGGTTTCTTTTTTTTTTCTTTCTTTCTTTTTCCTGAGGCAATTGTGGTTAAATGACTTTCCTAGAAACTCTAGAAAGGGTTAAGTATCTGAGGTCAAATTTGAACTAAGGTCCTCCTGACTTCAGGGCTGGTGCTTGATCCACTAGGCCACCTAACTGCCCCAACATGTGGTTTCTTAATGAAGGTTGGAGGTAGGGATAAGGGAGAGGATCTAGAACTTAGAAGTTTTTGAAACAAATGTAAAAAATTGTTTTAAATGTAACTGGGGAAAATATTAAATAAATAAATTTAAGAAATGAGATCTTGATTCCCTTGGGGTCCTGTAGCTATTGTCTGGTGTGAGGGTTTCTGAATTCTGCTTAGTGACATCTCTCTAGAAGAGTTCATTCAACTCAGGGTTATAGATTATTTGCACACATCTTGCTTTCAACTGTAAGCCCTCCCTTCTTTTTATTTCTGATTTTCTCCCAGTCACACTGGACTCAAATATTGCAGTCATATTCAACTACGTCCTCTCCATCTGCACCATCCAATCTGTCAGTAGGTCCTATTAGAGCCTCTAAAATATCACACATATTTAACTCACTGTCATTTTCCCACTGGGACCTTCATCCTCTTACATCTGGATCCATCCTCACTCTGCCAAAAGAATCACCTACTCCTTCTACCATGTCGGTCCTTTTCTCAGAAGCATTCAGTGTTCCCCATTGCCTACAAAATTAATTTCAACTGTGTTGTTTAGCACTCAAGGCTCTTTCTAAGTGACCTCCTAAATCCTTCGTTCCATTATTCTAACCCCTCCCACCCAGCAACAGAAGTCCTTAGCTCCAGGGAGGGCAGATTTTTTGCTGTCCCCCAAAGATCATGTTCATGTCGACTTCTAAATCACTGTTCATGGGTTCCTCTTATATGAGCATTGTTTTATATGACAATGGATAGAGCACAAAACCTAAAGTTAGGAAAACCTGAGTTCAAATGCAACCTTAGGCATTTATTAGCTGTGTGACTAGCCAGAATAGCACCACATCTGCCAAGGTGGTTGTAAGTATCAAAAAAGATAATATTTGTAAAGCACTTAGCAAAATGCCTGGTATATACTAGGCACTTAATAAATGCTTGTTCCTTACTTACCTACAGAGTATACTTTCTGCTTATAGAAATCTCATTTTTTCAAGGCACAATTCAAGTCTCACCTCTTCAATGAAACTTTTCCTAACCATTCCACAGGAAAGAAAAAAGGAAGAAAATAAGCATTTATGATGTACCTACTATGTATCAGAAATGGTACTTAGCTGCTTTATATATATATTATCTCCTTTGATCTGAACAATGACCCTAGGAGGTAGGTATTATTATCTCCATTTTATATTTGAGGAAACTGAAGCAGATAGAAGTTAAATGATTTGCCTAGAGTCACACAGCTAGTAAGATGGCTCCCTCCATAGAATACTCTTATACTAATGTTCTAGATTTCCTGTTACACTGCACTGCATGGCTTCTTTGTTTTAAATTGTGATTTGACTTCCAGTTATGAGTTTCATAACTCATTCGAATGACTAAGAGTCAGATTACATGCTCTCTAATCCTAGCTTTCCTAGGATATATATGTATGTATGTCCTTGGAGAAGTCATTTTGAACCTTTCTGGGCTTCAGTTTCCCTTTCCAAAAATTACAGAAATGATCCCTTCTAGCTTTCTTCACTTCTCCCACAAGGCTAGTTCAGTACCAGTCACAGACAACACAATGTACAGTGCTTGATACTTTCATTGAATTTATCATAAACGGCATGGCTGCCGACCTGATAAGCACAGATCTGAAATGGATCACATGGGATAAAGTTGCTTTCCTTCCAAGCCTTCTCATGCCACTTGCCATCATATTCCAAACATTTAGGAGATTTTCCCTCTTAAAATCTGTTGATGGAACTATCCAAGAGAGCCAGGATACTTTGGACTATTTCAGCCTTCATTATACCTCCACTCTATTCCAGTTGCAGAATGGCAAAGGTGCCCTGTGTCCCAAACTAACACTGTTGATGTGTTTTAGTTTGGTTTTGCATGTACTCAAGCCCCAAGTATATCCTTTTCACCATTCTCACACAGCTAGCATCAAGACAGAAACTTCCAAAATCAACGAGTCACACAAGGCAATTCCTAGTTTATATAAAGTAACCATCTTGCCAAGTTGCAGCTCCCTGGGAACTTGACTTATAGGACTGGGCAGCTATTTGCATTGTTCCTGAGATGTCTGATTGCATCAGGTGAGGATTAGATGGATTCAATCCATCATCTCTTCATCTTCTAGCAACTTTCGAGATTCAGAAGTTTCCTTTGGTGATGAGTAGAGCTCAATATCAGTGTATTAGAAATAGTCTGGGCATGTGCTATTCACAGAAAGGTCAAGTACAGCCATTTCCAAATGGGGCAAAAGAGCATCCTTCCCTGTATGGTCAAGTTTGTGCTGTGGACAAATAAAGCTTGTTTTCAATTTCCTCCTGACACGGTCATTACTCCATCACACTTTCTAATTATCTTGTAATCTCAGCTCCTGCCCTGACCTTGGCGAACCTGTGAAAGATTTCACTTTAGGGTCATCTTCCTCCCATGGGATATTGAAAAGATCCTTGGATCAAAGTCATATGATATGGATTTTAATCCAAGCTCTTATCTCTCCTTATCTGTACAACTCTGAAAAGCTTCCCTCCCCAATTAGGGCATTTTTTTTCTTTATCTGTAAGATGAAGTGGAAGACTAGATGATTTCCAGCTCAAAAGCCTACTTCCCCTATCCCCTGCCCACCCCATGACTTCTTTATTTCTACAGAATACTATTTATACTTATTTATGTGTATTTATCCAACAAGGAGACTAGGTGGTACAATATAATGGCCTGAGTCTGGAGTAAGAAAGACCCGAGTTCAAATATGGCCTTAGACACTTCTTACCTGTGTGACCTAGGTAAATCATTTTAACTTCTATCTACCTCAGTTTCCTCAACTGTAAAATGAGGATTATAATATCATCTGCTTCTCAGGGTTCTTGTGAAGACTGAATAAGACAATTATCTATAAAATACTTAACACAGTCCCTGTAGGTACTCATTTAATAATGCTGATTTTCTTCTTTCCCTCAAATAAAATGGAAGGTCCTTGAGGACAGGGACTGTGTTTCCATTCTGAGATTATATCCTGGTACCCAGCATCATGCTGGAACATAGAAGATGCTTAATAAATGCTTAGTGATTGATTAATCAACCCTCTGAGCTCAGCTTACTTATTGGGAAGGTAGACATGTTAGGAAGGCCTCAGTCCTGTCTCACCCCTTCTTCCATCTCTTTGTTGCCACCCGCTCCCTAGACTCTCACATTATTCTCTCATGCAGGAAAGTAGAATCAAAATCTGGCAGAGTGACTGGATTCTACTTAGCTATATAGCTTTATCCATTCCCCAGACTGGTACAAACTGTTTGAGGGGACAGGAGTAGACAAGCCATTGAATTAGACATAAACAATATCACAAGGAGAGGGGGGAGCTATTTAATATTTAATTCTAGAGCTTCTGCTCTAGAAGTACTTTATGAAACTATATCAAGTAACACATTCATGGCGACATTGATTTTATTCCCTAAAATAAAGGCTAGCTTCTACAAACACTAAGCCTTCATATACTAGCGCCTTTATTATTCCTTGATACCCTTATATAGCCCACCAGAAATGCCTTCTGACTCCATGCTCCACTAATCAGTTGATTTTATAGTCAAGTGAACAGTACAGACCAAGGCTTCTTAAACTTGTTCTACTTGTGACCCTTTGCCTGAGAAATTTTTACATGACCCCAGGTATAGGTATATAAAATAGGCATATGAATCAAATATTTACTGATAATAAATCATAATTCTGTGATCTCCACATTCAGTTACAAGACCCCATTGGGGGTTGCACCCTACAGTTTAAGAAGCTGGAATGGAGAGGACTACCTTCAAATGTGGTCATGGGCAGCACCAGAACAGTTGCCCAGAATAAATATCAACATTCATCCCTAAAGGATAGTACAGCCTTTGAGAAAGTATTCAATCAGTGAGTACGTGGTCCATGGAGGGGGTCGTGAATGGGAGTTCAGGGATGGATGGTTTCCCATATGCCTTCAGCACTGTTGTTGGAAGAAGAGCAACAAGCTTAAATGGATGATGGCTAGGACTTGTGATCCTACTTTAGTTTGTCTTAATGATTATAATGGCATGAGTTTTGAAATACTTTAGAAACATACTAGGTACCCTACACGTCTTAAATGATTGAATCTTTGAGGCTATAAAAAATAGGAAAACCAAAGGAACATATTCAATCATGTTCACACTACCATCATAAAGTATTGTCTTAAAGGGACAATCAGGGAGGAAAATGGGATTAATAGGATCCAGGAAGACTAAATCACACTGGTATCTGTTTCATCGCATTGGAGAATGGGGTCGAGGAAGGAGGTGAGTAAAGGACCCCTGAGGCACTAAGCCACATTAAGAAAGGGAAATGCATTTGAGTAACATAGCCTCTAAGTTAATTTACTATCGTGTCCAATCACATGATGGCAAAAACAGATCAATATTCAACCTGTTGACATACCACAAATTTCATCCCCATGTCACATCCACAATGATAACAGGCCAACTAGTCTCCAAATGATCTTATTAGCATCATGCTATATGCCTAAATAATAATATACCTGGGGATTTGTAGGTAGTAAAATATGTCCTTATTGCTAATACTTGTGGGCCCTGAAAAATGGCTTACTTGTTGGGAATAAGCCAGACCATTAATTCTCACCGATAATTCAGGATGCAGAGTTAATACCTCAATTTAAGTATCTGGAAATAGTAGGAATTATAAACTGCAATTCCAGAAAGAGATAGAGGCTAAGACTATCTCCTTTCAAGGGCCAATGTTCTGACTTAATCGTGATTAACAGAAAAAAATAACAATATGGATTGAAAGGACAATAATACTACCTCCTGACTGTGCCAAGGAGAATCCTATGTTCTGTAAAAAGAGAGTTGGGATGAGGAAGAACAAGAAATAGAAGACACACACCCTTAAAAAGTTTAGAATCTCAAGATAATTCCAATAGACTTAGGATGGAAAGAGCCATCAACATTCAGAAAAAGAAATATGAAGACTTAATATAAATGGAAGCAAGAGTATTTTCTCCTTTTTGGTTTGTTTGCTTGCTTTTTATTTCTCGTGGTTTTTTCCCCTTTTGGCCTGATTTTTCTTGTACAACAAGACAAATAGAGAAATATGTTTAAAAGGATT
Organism: Sarcophilus harrisii; assembly: GCF_902635505.1. Lineage (NCBI taxonomy): Eukaryota > Metazoa > Chordata > Mammalia > Dasyuromorphia > Dasyuridae > Sarcophilus > Sarcophilus harrisii. Next base: position 32,163,970 of record NC_045432.1, read on the forward strand.
GTACATGTTTAACCTACACGAGATTGCTTGCTCTTTTGGAGGGGAGGAGATAAGGCAGGGAGGAAGAAACATTTGGAACACAAAATCTTATAAAAATGAATGTTGAAAGCCATTTTTATGTATATTTTGAAAAAATAAAATACTATTGAGGAAAAAAGTTTAGAATCTATTCAGGCAGACGATAATATTGTTTTTTTATTTATTTATATAGCATTTTGGGGTTTGCAATGCACATTACATACATCATTTCATTTTTTCCCTACAGAATAACTTGTGAGGGAGTTGCTATTATTATCTCCATTTTACAAATTAGGAAATTGAGACTGAGAAGGTTTAAGTTCTGTGATCAGCTAGTAATTTTCTGAGAATGATGGTAGTGATAGTATTGGAATTAGATCCCAAGTTTTTTTGATTTCAATATAACACTTTATCCAATATACCAACCAATTTCAACATAAAGAGCATATATAAGAGAATTGACTTATTTGATGTAATAGCATCTAGTAAAATGATTTGATGCAATTCTGCTTCACTTAAATCCAATTCACACACAAGTCAAGACATGAGACACGATGCCATTGGTCTTCAAAAAACAAAGTAGAAGCAATAACAAGATCAACGACCAGAACAATTCAGTAAAGTGAGTAGAAATGGAGATAGAATTCTGTTAGGAGTCCTTAGGTTAGAATTCTAGCTCTGGGGGATGCTAGGCAAATAATATAATGTCTCTGGGCCTCAATTTTCTTTTCCGTAAAATGGGGCTTGGAATATTCCTCTTAAGATGGTAGCAAAAATGTTTCTAGAACAGTCCAATTTTTTCTAAACAAAATGGGAAAGATTTTAAAGTGCAGCAGACAGAACAATGATTAGGAATACAAAAGTACATTCTGCCATCCAAACCTACTTAGTCCCCATGATGAAGTACAGAGCAACATCAAAAACTGCCAGTAAACCACACCGTTAACAGATCACATCCCCTTGCTGAAAATCAATACAAAATATTTCCTTACAAAAGAGCATTTCATTGTCTATGGAAACGTAGAGGTAATGGTTATTTGCTAGTAATAAATCAAAAACTCTCCAGCCGAGGTTATTCAGGTTGCCAGTAATTTGAAAATTGATAAGCCTGGTGAGACTTTGAACCAGCAAATAATGGAGGCAATTAAGAAGGCAATTCTGTGCCTGCTAAGTGGAGAGGAAGGCAAAAGTATTGTTCTTATTTATCTATTTATTTAATCAAGGCTGGAAATTTCCTCTGGACCAGACTTTAAGAATATCTTGAAGGACCAAGCTGTGTCAATTGACACAGGGCATTTATTATCATTTTTATCCACAGGGCAAAAAAAAATGGAGATAGCAGGATGAACAATTTTGTGTGAGGGTTAATTGCTGTGTTTGGGCCTTCTACTGTTAATGGACGTTATGGAACCCCAGTACTGATGAAACATCTGCATTTCAGAAGAAAGAGAAATGGTATGTCTTAAGGAAAGCTTCTAGACCAGAAAATCTATCTGTGACCTGTGGTTGCTGTATATTTTATAAGATGGGATGGTCTGTATTAAGAACAAGCCCTCTCAGTCCCTGGAGAGTTATCTGCTTGGAAAGAAGTTGTTTTTGGTGGTACTTTATTCTGACTGAAGGTAAGAACAAATGTATGATTGATAGCAGATGATGATGGGTGAATCAGTGCCTCCCCATTCAAATGGAGCATGGTACATTGCATGATTCACAGCATCACAATGATATTGATAAAAACCCTTTCAGTAGGGAGAGAGAGGAGGAATATAGTTTTTTTAATAATCACTTTTTATTTTTGAAATATATGCAGATAGTTTTCAACATTCACTCTTATAAAACCTTGTGTTCCAAATTTTTCTCCCTCCTTTCCCTCACCCCTCCCCTAGACAGCAAGTAATCCAATAGAAGTTAAATATATGTAATTCTTCTATATATATTTCCACATTTACCATGCTACACAAGAAAAATCAGATTAAAAAGGGAAAAAATGAGAAAGAAAAAAGGAAGCAAACAACAATAAAAAAGGTGAAAATACTATGTTGTGCTCCACATTCAGTCCTCCCCCCCCACTTCTTTTTCTGGATGCAGATGGCTCTCTCCATCACAAGTCTATTAGAATCAGTCTGAATCAGGGAAGAATGTAGTTAATACAAATTTTTACAGTGTCTACTTCTTTTCCAAAGGGGAAAAAACACCCTAATTCCAATGTTAGCTCTCCTCTCCAAAACAATGTGCAGTGTTACAAATCCAATCTTTATGTGCAGATCTTTATTAGGGGACAATTCACATCAAAAAAAAATCAATGCTTGGGCGGTGCAATGGATAGAGCACTGATCCTGGAATCAAGAGAACCTGAGTTCAAGTCTGACCTCAGACAATGAGTAGTTGTATGACCCTGAGCAAGTCAGTTAAAACCAATTGCCTCCAAAACAAAAAGATCATTGCTTCAAAATTCACAGAATAGAAAGTATCATCTGAACAGAGTCAAAATCAGGACAGGGATTTGAATCATGGTAGCTAATTTATTAGAATTATTAAAATAAATGAAAAATTAGCAGATAATTGGGATGATGGGAAATAAGTTCCTCTGTTTCCTCTAAAGTCTCTCATATCTATATATCTCAACAGGACAATATTAATACCCCACATAGGACTGTAGACTCATACGATCATAGATTTGCTGATAAAGCATTTATTAAGTACTGATTATATGTCAAGCACTAGAGATAAAAATAGAAACAAGCATGATACTCCCTGCCCTTATGGAACTTACATTCTGCTTAGCAAAGAGAAGAAAGGGATTTCTATGAGTAGCTGATATGATTTCGATTAATTATTCTATAGCACTTAGGTGCTTCCATGCCCAATATGTTTGTCATTGATGGCAGAGGATATAGGGAATGCATGTGTATTGGGGGAGGATGATTATAATTATGATCAAATTCTTGTCGCTGGTCATTGAGCAAGAGGAGAAATACTATTAGGGAGATTCTGGAAAACTGCAAATCTTTGGAGCTAGAAGAGGATATTCAAAAACTCATGTAATCCAATTTACTCATGTTTGAGAAAAGTAAACTGAGGCCAGAGAATAGAAGAGAATTGATTAAGTTCACACAATAAATTACTAGCTCTCTAGTCCAAGAACCCAGATCTAAAGTCTCTTGATCCAATTACCTTTCAGGTTGATATTTCATAAGAAATTAACCCATGTTAATACCCATGTAGGATAGTCCCTCTATCATGTATCCCTGGCTCTGCCTAGAAAAATATGGGGATGGAATAAGACTAACTAAAGAGGCAGCTTCTGAATTCTGAATCCACAACAGTTGCAATGTGTAGAAAAATTCTGGGCAGCAAAATCCAAAGGGTCACCACTTATAAGAATTGGGGGCAAGTGAAGAGTGTTCAAAGAATACATGAAAACTAGAGCTTCTAAACTCAGCTTCTAGCTTTAGATCACTGATTCTATCATATGATCTTGGAAAAGTTTAATGTCTTTCCAGAGATGATGGTGATGATGATAATGGTCCCCATTCAAAAGCATTTACAAGACATGCTACACTTTATTAGTCACTGATCTAGAAATCCTCACTATCTAGAAGCAGTCAAGAACCTGGAAAGACAAGTTGAAATACTGGTTCTGTGGCCTTGAATAGAGATCACTTAACTTCAGCTTTCTCATCTGTAAAATAAGAGAGGTGACCTAGCTGACTTCTGGATTTCTCCTATTTCTATTGAAATCTATGCACTAATACCCTTTGACCCAGCAATACCATTACTAGGTTTATTTCCCACAGCGATCATAAAAAAGAAAAGGACCCAGATGTACAAAAAAAAATTCTAGCAGCTCTTTTTAGGGTGGCAAAACTCTGGAAATTGAGGGGATGGCCATCAGCTGGGGAATTGGCTGAATATGTTGTTGTACATCAATGTAATGGAATATCATTGTGCTATAAGAAATGATTAGCAGGTAGAGTTCAGAAAAATCTGAAAGGACTTACATGAACTGATGTCGAGCGAAGGGAGCAGAACCAGGAAAACACTGTACAACATTGTTTAATAATCAACTCAGCTCTTCTCAGCAATATAATGATCCAAGAAAATTCTAAAAGACTCGTGATGGAAAATGCTATTCACATCCAGAGAAAGAATAATATAGTCTGAATGTAGATAGAAGCATAATACTTACACTTTGGGGGTCTTGTTTGCTTATCGTGGCTTTTGTCTTTTTCCTTCACAATATGACTAATGTGGAAATAGGTTTAACGTGATTGCATATGTATAACCTATATCACATTATTTGCCACTTTGGCAAGGGGGATGGGAGAGAGAAGGAGGAAGAAAAAGATTCAAAATCTTGTAAAAAAAATGAATGTTGAGAAACTATCTTTAGATTAAATTGGAAAAAATAAAATACTATTTACACACAAAAAAAAATCTAAGCACTGTCAAAGGCCAGAGCCTCTCACAGATCCTGTTTATTCTTGATTTACACATATTTCTAACAAAGCAATTTATCTGGTTTCCTAGCCTAAAGCCAATCAGATGGAAAGTACGGTCGGTCTACTGAAGGCGCATTTACATCTAGAAGAAGTAACTATTACTAGCCTGACAGCCTCTTGAATAGTGACAGCATCTAAATTCAGGTCTTTCTTCTCTTTAAAACCATTCTTTCTAGTTTATCTACTGTCCTCTGTGTTGAGAATGATGGCCATGAGTTATCTAGAAAATGTTCAATTTTGTTCAGGACCCTCCATTCAAGAAGACAAGGAATCACATAGGTATTCTATTCCACCATTTTCCATCCATTCAAAAACAGTTTTGGTATTAACTAGGGTTAGTTTTATCAGACAGAAGATCTCAACCTCCAAAAGGAGAACGTATTTTGTTGCTCTGGGTGGCTCCTAAACTCTTGCCCATATATTGTATGTACATTTTCTATTTTCTTCTCTTAGTGCCTGTGGTTTTCCTTAAATAGAATGTAAGCTCTTGGAGAGCAGGGTCTTTCACTTTTCCTATTTCTGTATCCCTCACACTTAGCTCCATGCCTGGAACACAGTAGGCATTTAATGCTTGTTGGCCAATGGAAATGAACTGAATTCCTTGGTGCTAAGTTACAGTTTTCCTTTTTCTGTTTTTCAGGTTTACACACACACACACACACACACACACACACACAAACACACACAGACACACACACACACACACACTCACATATCACCCCAATGAGCATATGGTTCAAATTATAAAATTGACTCGAATCTAGATACACATAAATGAGAACTTCATTCCAAGTGTTTCTGTGGAAACAACAAAAACTAGCTGATTATGACTGACACCATTACAATCCCAGCTGGGTGTGTGTGGGGGTGGCTAACTGAATTCTAAGCAAGGGCAGCACTGTAGCCATTTAAATGTATCACACACATACACGCACACCTCACAAGACAAAGAACCCCCTCCAAGACTCAACCCACAAAGGGATATTGCTACAGGAGCAGAAATGGCATCAAAGCCCCCAACGTGTCATCCCTCCTTCCTAGCCCATCTCATCTTGCCCCTGTACCCTAATCGAACGTGGATCTCCCTGAGAATCCCGTGAGCCAAGCGAGCACAGCTGCACTTCCTCAGATAGAGCCACTGGAAAACTGGGCCTCGCCTCTCTGCTCCACAGAGCCCAGGTTCCAGGGCAGCAAACAGCTAGATGCAACAGAAATAACACAGGCCTCGCTTTGCCTTTGGCTAAGCCAATGGGAGCTTTGTCAGGATCCTTGCAGAGGAGACACTTTGGTGAAATGTCAGCAGCCGGCCCTCCAAATCAAGTTTGGCAGACAGAAGGCTCCGTTCTTTGCCTTAGATCCTTCGATCTGCTCTATTATTACATTATTCTCTTTCATATTTCAGTGGGCTTGTCCTACGGGTACGTGCTTTATGCCTACTTTCTTACAACTTACGATTCTTGCTATAAAACATTTATCTTCATGAAACTACCAAGAGTCTTTAATTTTAATAATACTTAAGGCTGGCAATATTGAGATTAACTTTTCTTTTCTATCCAGGCTGGAGAAGCATGGTTTAATAAGTTTAATAGATGAACTGACTTGGTTGTTTTGTCTGTCCTAATCACTTTATTTCTCAAAGAGGTGGAGAAGGTATCCCAAAGGAGAATTCCTCCCTAGGTTAGCTCAATTTTTCATCAGCTCCCTCTTTCTCGCCCATCTTGTTTAGTCATTTATCAGGCATCATGGCTGAGGAGAGCGGCTATTTCCAATTCTCTGTGTTGATGTTGTGTTCCCACATGGGAGCCATGCAAACAGGAAAAACACAAAAGCTGGGTGTGAAAACACCAGGTTCAGAGCACATCTTGCTAGCATATGGGCGATAAGCTTAAGTTTCTCAGTATTTATTGAGGGGGGTACACTCTAGGACCCAGGAGCAAGAATGAGAAATACCCTTAAGCCTTCCCTGTTTCCAAAGCCTGCTGGGCACAAGGGTGGAACTGACATGGCATTCTTTACCTACTTCCTTTGAGTTCAGCTAACCATCAATCCCACCTTGGCCTTTTGGCCAGCCCATAGGAATGGTGTGACGGTGGTTGGGGCTCAGGGTGGGGGGGAAGCGATTATACTCACCACTGCCCATGCTCATCTTGGGGAATCCATTTAGGAGCCACAAAGAATTGCCTTTAGACCCCAGAGCTACATGCTACTGCCCACCCTAGGCCTCTCCCAGACAGAGGATCCCATGATTTTGTTCTATTTCGTTTCTTCCATTCTGTCAAATACGCTGCTTTAGATGGTGAAGTTTCAGCACTCAACTAAATCCCATTTCCTCACTCTTTTTACAATGATATTTATTATGCTACTACTATGGTCAAAGCCCGAGGTTAAACTCTCCTTTTTCATGTTTTTTTTTTTAGCTAGGCTCACTAAATTGATCTTGGGAGAGCCTCCCAAAACCTTTGCTTAACTGAAGCAAGCAACGACATGTATCATCTCATCCAAAGCTTCTTAAATGATGGGGTCTCATAACTGAATGTGGGGGTCATGAAATTACAATTGATCATCAATAAATATTTGATTTGTATACATTTTTGATGTGCCTACATACCTGGAGTCGTGTAAAAATCTCTTAGATGAAAAGGGGCTGATGGGAAAAGTTTAAGAAGGCCTGCTCCAATGAATGTTTTAAGACCTTCAATTGGTACAGGTGGTGGTTGGGGAGAAATAGGAGGTTAGAAGAGATTCCAGGACCCTGGCCCTCTTGGGCAGAGACACTGAGAGGACACAGATTGCTGAGGGTGTTGGAAGCAAGAGGAGTAACTAATCTAGGGTGTCAAAATTAAGGAAATAATAATGATGAGGATTAATTATTGTTGTTCATTTGCTTCAGTCATATCCGACGCTTGGTAACCCCATTTGAGGTTTTCTTGGCAGAGATACTGGAGTGGTTTGCCTTTTCCTTTTCCTCATTTTATAAATGAGGAAACTGAGGCAAACAGGATGAAGTGACTTACTGACATAATAACAATAACAGCTTGTAAATGTTTGAGGTTGGAGTGAAATTCAAGTCTTCTTAAGTCAAGCCCTAAAGCTCTATCCACTGAGCCATTTAGCTGCCCCTTAATGATGGTGATACCTAAAGAATATCTGGCATTTATATGACACTTTAAAGATTTGTAAAATCCTTCAGATGTAGTTTTGCTTTTGTTCTTCACAACAATCCTGTAATGTAGGTGCCATTATTATCCCCATGTTACAGATAAGGAAAATGAGACTAAGAAACATTATTTCTACACTTTTGAAGGAGTGCAATTACTGTCAGCACCTTCTGAATTCTGGTACCATGAGGCAAAAATGGTGTTACCTTGAACCTAACTTTAACTCTGGTCAAAGCCTTCAAGTACTAGGTGTCCTGGGAAATTTCCCAGAAAGTCAAAGATATGGCTTCCACACTGAAAAAGCTATCAAATCACAGAAAATCATATCTGGAAGGGACCTCAGTGTCCAACAAGCCTAATCCCATATTTGAAAAAGATACTCTACCTCAACAAGCTGAGAAATTACTCTGTTTATAGAACTCTAACAAGGAAGAACCTACTACTTCCATTTTACATAGTAACTTGGAATCATTTTATTAAAAACAAAAGATAAGACCTTATGTCACCAGTTACAGTTGCACATTAAGGAATAATATGTATTCATTGTATATATATATATATATATATATATATATATATATTTGTGTGTGTGTGTCTGTGTGTGTGTGTGTGTCTACCTATCTATCTATTGATCGATCTATTGATCAATCTATTTAATCTCTGACAATATGTATGTGTGTATTTATCACGGAATCTCAGAGTTGGAGGGTTTCCGGTATGACCTATAACTAAACAGAAAACATTTCTGACAAACACCTAGACATCTTGTGCTTGTGGCCCAATAAACATTGCATTCGGAATCAGAATACTTAGGTTTACCTACTGACTCTTTTTATCACACACACACACACACACACACACACACACACACACACCTCACAAGACAAAGACCTCCCTTTGAGACAAAGACTCAACCCACAAAGGGATGGGAGCAGGAACTGTGATATTTCTGCAGGAGCAGAAATGGCATCAAAGCCCCCAACGTGTCATCCCTCCTCTTCCCTTGGGCTCAGTCATTTTATCAATGTTTGCATCCGTAAAAAAATGAGTGGGGTAAATTAAATGATCACCAAACTCCTTTCTAGCTCTATGAAGACTTTCTGTCCCAGTCCATCCCAAGGTACTCCATTCTACTTTGGGAGAGCATCCTGTTCTAATTGCTTGGACGTTTTCACTGACATCAAGCCAACATCTGCTTGTCTGTGATTTACACCAACCACAGCTACTTTTGCTCTCTGGGGCTAAGAAAATCAAGGGTCATTCTTTTATTTATTTTTATTTTACTTCTTTCTTTTCTCGTTCATTCGTTCGTTCGTTCGTTCCTTCCTTCCTTCCTTCCTGCCTTCCTGCCTTCCTTCCTTTCATTCAAATAATGGGAAACATGTATCATATCCTCCATCTTCCTTCCTCTAACACACAAAAAGTAGAAAAAGTGCCAAATTCCTTCAACCTATCCTTGTATGGCATAATCCCTAGTCCTTTTATGACCCTGATTCCCCTCCTCTGGATATGATTAGGTTTGTCACTGGCCCTTCGGATGATGTGCTGAAAACCAAGAACTCCATGTATGGCCTGACTAGAGCATGACATAGGAAAATGACTGCTGCCCTTGTTCTGAGCTTGTTTCTTCACCTATGGTAATTTTAGCTTTTTATTTGCCATTTCACACTGTTGAAAGGATCCAAAACGTTCTGGGGCAAACTATAACGTTGAACCAAATTTAATAAGATAAAATTTATCAGTAAGAAATGGAAACTCTTAGACTTGGTTCAGAATATATATATATATATATATATATATATATATATATATATATCACAAGAAAAAGATGGGGAAGAATGGCTAGAAAAAAAGATCTTGGGTTTATGGAAGACCATAAGCTCAGTAGGAGCAATGTGATATGACAGCTAAGGAAGCTGATTTAATCTTGGTCTGTATTAGATGAAACATTGTTTCCAAGGACAGGGAGGGAGCAGCCCCTCTGCACCCTATCCTAATCAATCTATATCTGGAGTGCTATGTTCAACTCTGGGTACCACATGTTTTGGAACACTGTTGACAAAATAGAGCGTTCTCAGCAGGGATGTGCTGGAGTCCGCTCAGACTGGGTCACAAGAGCCCATTGTTAAATTTTCATTGGGAGCATTTATACCTCAAAAAATCATCAAATGCTACAAATTTGGGCTTGATTTATTGGGTTAGTGAATATATAGAAAAAAGAAAGTAATGGCCAACATGTTAATGACGCAGATTAAACTTAAAAGTGTGACACATATTCTCAGAGCACCGGTTTTTAAACATTCATCTGCACATCCTGAGTTAGCAGTGATGATCAAAAACCTCATGCTCATGCTATATGAGTTGAAGCAAGTGAGGATGTTTAGTCTGGAGAAGAAAAGACAGAAGTAAAACAAATCTTGGTTTCAAGCCAGTTCCAAGTAGTTGTAAGGCTGCTGCATGGAGGATGGATTCAGCTCGTTCTGCCTGGCCCCAGAAGGCAGAATTGGAAGTAACAGGGAAAAGTTAATGAGTACACCAACTCAGGCTTGATGCAAGGAAATGTTTCCTAATGATTCAAGCTATCCCATCCTGGCAGGAGTCATTTGGGAGATGGGGCAGGTAGAGGGCCCTGCAGGGGATAGAGCACTGTGCTTGAAATCAAGAAGACTAGTTTTAATGAGTTCAGACACTTATTACATATGTGACCCTGAGCAAGTCACTTCTTTGTATTTGTCACAGTTTCCTTATCTATAAAATGAACTGGAAGAGGAGTTACAATAATATTATAGAAGAATTATTAAAGAAGGTATATCCTTAGAGATCTTAATCCTTTGTTACATCCTGGACCTCTTTAGCAATATGGTGAACCCTATGGACTCTGCCTTAGAATCATATTTTTTGTTGTTTTTAAATTCATAATTGAAGGGAATGCCAAATTTAATTATAGGTCAGTGACAATAAAGATATAATTTTTTTCCTATCCAAGTACACTGAGCCTCTAAAATCTATCCAATGACCATTTTGGGGGTCCATGTACACCAAGTTAATAACTTTTAGAGTAGAAATTTTCACATTTATTGCCCAAATTGGAACTAGAACACAGGTCCCTTTTCTTTTTTTTTTTATTATAGGTTTTTATTGACAACACATATGCATGGATAATTTTTCAACACTGACCTTTGCAAAAACTTCTGTTCCAACTTTTCCCCTCTTTCCCTCCACTCCCTCCCCTAGATGGCAGGTAGTCCCATACATGTTAAATATGTTAAAGTATATGTTAAATACAATATATGTGTATATATTTATATAGTTAACTTGCTGCCCAAGAAAAATCGGTAGATTTTTAGAAATCTTAGAAAGAAGGTAAAAAATAACCTGGGAAGAAAAACAAAAATGTAAGCAAACCATAACAGAAAGAGTGCAAATGCTATGTTGTGGTCCACACTCATTTCCCAGTGTTCTTTTGCTGGGTGTAACTGGTTCTGTTCATCATTGATCAATTGGAACTGATTTGAATCCTCTCATTGTTGAAGAGAGCCACTTCCATCAGAATTGAACCTCATATAGTAGTGTTGTCAAAGTGTACAATGACAGATCCCTTTTCTTACTGTAGCCCAAGATTGCATTTGCTTTATTCCTTGCCAGATCACACTGCTAACTCCCAGACCAGGGTTTTTTTCCACCACAAAACAATGATGAACCTAAAGATTTTTCAAGTAATTTCTAGTTTTGGACCCTAAAGAAGGTATGTCAAGCCAATAGACTTAGAAATAGTTCCATTTCATGGATGTAATTCCCAACTGCTATAGAGTGTTAGATTTTCTTGGGCTTAATAGATATCATTGCATGCATCACTATGTCAGGAACTGAGGGTGAGAATGGAGAAGGCAGCTCCAAGTCAGTATAAATGGAAATGTTCTCACACTAACATGAAAGCAAGAACGTATTGAGCTCACAGTAATTCCTATTTCCACTTATTTAGTCGATGGAATAGACCACTGATGTTTCAAACTGGCCCAGGAAAAATACATGTGTTTTTTTCAAGGAAATAGCACAACTGTTACAAATACCACTGAAAGAAGGCAAATCTCAACAAAATCAGTTCATTTGGGGTTTTCTCAGGCCGATCAGCTCTGCTCGTTAGTTCACTCTGTAAAACATTGCATGGTACCATGAATTCAAAGTACACATGAGGTGGGTCACTAGGTCTCAGGGATAGACATCCACAAGTCAGGGGAAAGGAGACGTTGTTGATGGCACATGCATCTCAGCCCTTGTCAACCAGGAGGTCAGCTCTGAATGTCCACTCCCCTGTGGCTGAATTGGAGGCATGTTCTTGAGATGGGAATGATGGCGATTTAAGAAAAAATTCAAATAATCTTTACTTATTAGAATATGGAAGGGTAATATGGATCTATGCTCAAAAGACTATCCATCTGTGTACACCCTTTGATCCAGCAGTGTCTCTACCGGGTCTGTATTCCGAAGAGATCATAAAAAGGGAAAGGACCCACATATTCATATGCATGTGCATGCATGGCTGCACGTGATGTCTGTGGCAGCCCTTTTTGTAATGGCAAGGAACTGGAAACTGAGTGCATGCCCACCAGTTGGGGAATGACTGACTAAGTTGTAGTATATGGATGTAGTGGAATATCATTATTCTGTAAGCAGAACCAAGAGAACATTGTACACAGTAACAACAAGATTACGTGAAGATCAACTGGGTTGAACTTGACTTGTTTCAACAATGAGGTGATTCAAGACAATTTCAATAGACTTGGGATGGAAAGAGCCATCCACTTCCAGAGAGAGAACTATGGAGACTGAATGTGGATCAAAGCAGAGGAATTTCATCTTTGTTGTTGTGCTGGTTTCTTTGCTTGCTTGTTTTTTCCTTTCTCATTTTTCCCTTTTTCCCTTCTTGCACAGCATGATAAATCTGGAAATGTTTAGAAAAGCTGCACATGTTAACCTATGTTGGATTACTTGCCGTCTAGGGGAGGGGGGAAGTGGGGAGGGAAGGAAAATTTGGAACGCAAGGTTTTGCAAGGGTGAATGTTGAAAACTATCTTTGCATGGCTTTTTGAGAAATAAAAAAGCTATTCTTATTTTTAAAAATATAAACTTAAATACAAAATGAAAAAAAAGAGTATGAATTCATTTTTTTTTCAAACAAAAAAAATGAAAATGGAGCTAGAGGATATAAAGTACAATATCCCCTGTTCTAATTTAAGAAATGTAGTCCCCAAGGCTTCTCATGTAGGATTCCTACAAAGGGGAAGAGAATGATAGCTAAAAATTATTGCTACTTATAGGGACACTTGTATAAGCCTTCCCTCATCTCCCAGATGGGAGTGATCTCTGTCGCAACTAATCTAAAATCTCTGGCTATCACTCTCAGACATTTGCCACATTTCATATGTAGGTGATTAGTCTACAGATGAGCCTTATTGCCCGTATTAGACTGTGAGTTGCTGGAGAACAGGAATATGATTTCTTTACTTCCTTGTGTATGGACCCATTAGAACAAAGACCCTTCTTCTTAACACTGATAATCTGCCTGTAAAGCTGTCTGGCTGTGAGCCATGCAAGTTCAGAAAGCCAGTGGGAGTATTTACAAAAGGCTTGCCTACACTCAGATGCTTTTTTTCCTACAAATTCCCTATCCCTTGATGCAAGGCATGAACACTGATTCTTGGCTTCTGACAAATGTTCTGATTTCACACAGGAGATGAATTGGGCCAGAAACACGAAAGGGAGTCCGAGTCATGGGGAGCTCACTGCCAAAGCCTATGAATCCTGAGCCTCCTGGCTTTTCCAATGACTTTTCCCAATAAGCCCTTGAGAACATTGACATGTGGCAAGATTTGTGACCTTACTCAGATGGGAGTCTCCTTCAATGATACATGTCTTAATAAATCCAAACCCTTTTACCCAGAGCAGCTTTTGCTCATGTTCTCCCTTAAGTCCCCCAAGAGTACTCTCTCCATTACGTTCAGGACCTTCCTCTCCAAATCCTGATGTGTCTGGACACCAATGGAGTATGTGGATTATCTACTAGTAATCCTTCTCTTTTACCTTATGAACAACACTACATTTCTCTGACGTTACTCTTTGCCTTCCTCTTTGGGAATCCTTGGCCGGAAATTCTTGTGTTTCAATAATGAGGAAATTCTTAAACTGATTCAGAGTATTCTCTGTTCTTCATGGTCTTTGTATGTATTTGTATGCACACAAACAGGGGGAAGTGACTCATCCAGGGTCACACAGCTATGAAGGGTCTGAAACCAGATTTGAACTCAGGAAGATGAGTCTTCCTGACTCTAGGCCTGACACCCTATCCACTGTAGCACTTAGCTGCCCTGGAGTCAGAGAACCCAAGTTCTAATCCTCCCTGAGTTCCTTATTACCCATGTGACTGGGCATCTCATTTTGACTTTCTTGGGCCTTGGTTTTTTTCTCACTTGTAAAATGATAAGTTTGGACTAATAGGTTCTGAAAACACTTTTCTGATCTTATATTCTTCCCGGAGCTTCTCACTTGGACAATGAGAGGGTTGGATGGGAAGGTCTCCGAAGTCCCATTCACCTCTACATCCATGATATGTTTTGCAAATGTACAGGTAATGGGACAGTAGGACCCTGGTAGTAGCATCTAAGTTTTGCTAAGCGCAGGAATTGTTAGGAATGGCCCACTTTCTCTCACAGGAATTTTCCATGTGGTCCACATCCAGTAAAATCTAAACTACTATGGACTTATTCTCTCTATGTTCTCAGTTCCTTAGTACAGCACTTTGCACATAGTAGGTACTTTGAAAAAGTCTTCATCAGAGAACAAAAAGAAGGAACAAATGCTCGACTCCCATCAACCAATTCAAGCGCTTACTTCTTCTCTGGAGTTAATTTCTCTCGAACAATTTGAAAGTCAGTAAAATGAGACAGGCACGCAACTCGACAATCAGTTGCACTAAGGAGATTGTTCACAAATGAACCTCTACGGTAAGTGAAGTATGGAGAAATTGTAAAGTGATGAGCAGAAAGCTCAGAGATTCATTATGGTCTGAGATGTCGCTTTTGCCTTTATTCTGTCCAAGGACCTTTTCCCAATAGCTAATTGCCCTATACAGCAAGCTGAATATTCCAACCTTTGTCATACAGTTCATGATATTCCCTTATTTGAACCCAAATAAGGATCTGAATAAAACATCCAGTTTCTCCTGAATGCATGTTAATTTGCACTCAGAGGAAGAGTGAACTCGAGAGTCATGTTCATAAAGGGCAGGGGCAATTATCATCAATCAAACACTTAATAAGCTGCCACTGGGGCTGTGTTGCTGTCCTAGGCACCAAGAAATTGCTAAAAATGGAGAGCACCAGACTCCTACCCTCCCGGTATTCATCTTTAAACACTGCCTCCCCTTTACAGAAAGGCTTTTCTTTGGCAGTTCTGCTACATCCTATCAGAATTTTGTCCAACTGAATTTTCCCTTGATTTGCTACAACATCACTTGGTGATCCTGTAGGTCCAGCTGTGACCCATGCTCCTGGAACCATAAAACCAGATGATAACAAGTTGGGAGGACCTAGAGTGCTTATGTAGGAAGTATACATTTGAACTCCATTTTTTAATTGGTCTGTATCTCCAGCAAGGAATCCCATCACCTAGGGCAGATTTCATCAAGGTAGGGCAGGGGATTAGAGAGTGTGAGGTAATTGTTAGATAGGTTGCCTTGCACTACCATTGACACAGCTTCTTAGTCTGATCCTAGGCAGCCCTAGCAGTGTGACACAGGAAGTCTACTCTGATTCAATACACTCCTGGTGAAAGGCAGGCTCCTGCAGTAAGAGGCAAATGAGATCTGGGAAGGGCAAGAAATCCTACAGGCTGGTTTGGGGTCAGCCGATGAGGAAACACCTATCTACCTCTACCATGATTTCAGAGCTCTGGATCAAAGCTATCCCAGCCTAGTGGTGATGCTGGTCAAACCTGTGACTATAAAGGTGTAAAGAACTTCTAGTGTGGGAATTTCCTTTACAATGCACATAAAGATCTCATCTATAAATTAGATTCTTAGAGAGTTTTCTTGGGAATGCTGAGGGCTTAAATGACATTCCCATGGGCATGGAGCCCATATAAACATAAATATATAGAAATACATACATATATAATATATAAATATAAATACATATACTGACAGGAACACTCTGCCATATTTATATTGAGAAAATCCAGCCATGATGGCTACAATGATAGCACTTGAGGGTTTACAAAGCACCTTACACACATTCTCTAAGAATACCCAGAATCCCATTGTGTTCTTGGTGGCTACAATGGCCGCAATGTTCATTCACAGGGGTCCTGGGAAAGGAGCCAATAAATTACTGAAGATGATGTAGAGTCAGGCAGTCAGGATACCATGAATGAAAGGCTAGCACGTACCAGAAGACAGCTGATGCTGGTAGGACAGTGGGATGATTTCAACTGTTTTCAAATCTCCCAGGGTTACATTTGGTGACCCCATCAAGTTCTTCTCTGTCAACCAATATTTGGAATCTCATTGTCGGAGATGATTGATTTCATTTTGACCTGTTTGGCTCTTCTTTACATCTCTTTTATTTGTCTACTTTGGTATCCCGCACTGGATTTCATAGACTGGCTAACCAAATGCTGTTCTGTGTCATGACCAATGCCATCAGTCACATTGTGTTTCATTACTGACAAAGCCTAATGCAATGTGACCAATGTAATCAGACATGATGTATCATACAATGAGGTGTCACCCTGAGAAAGCCAAGGAGACATAGTGGGTTTTTTTAAATACACAGTTAAAGGTTGTTGCAGGAACAAATACATAATTTGTTCCCCACATAATTCTAGGGGGAAATTTTCTCAAAGAAGCATGTCTAGAAAAATGAGAAACTCCCAAATGTTATCCCCTAGTCGGGAAGAATTTTAAGGTGGAGTTGTGAAGTCGTCTTTGTAATTTCATTTTCAATTCCTGGGGAACCAGGTGAGAGCAATTTGGAACTCTGCCCAAAGGGCTGTCAAACTGTGCATACCCTTTGATCCAGCAACGTCTCTACTGGGCCTGTATCCCAAAGAGATCTTAAAGGAGAGAAAAAGACACACATGAGCAAAAATATCTGTAGCAGCCCTTTGTGTAGCAGCAAGGAACTGGAAACTGAGTGACTGCTCATCAGTTGGGGAATGGCTAAATAACTTATGGCACATGAATGCAATGGGATATTATTGTTCTATAAGAAACTATCAGCAGGATGATTACAGAGAAGCCTGGAGAGACTTACAAGAAATGATGCTAAGTGAAGTGAGCAGAACCAGGAGATCATTGTGAACAGCAAGAACAAGAGTATGTGAGGATCAACTGTGATGGACCTAGCTCTTTTCAACAATGAGGTGATTCAGGTCAATTCCAATAGACTTGTGATGGAGAGAGCCATCTGCATCCAGAGAGAGGACTATTGGGACTGGGTGTGGACCACAACATAGTATTTTCATCTTCTCTGTTGTTGTTTGCTTGCATTTTTCTTGCTTTCTCATTTTCCCTTTTTTTGATCTGATTTTTCTTGTGAAGTATGATCAATGTGGAAATATGTATAGAAGAACTGCACATGTTTAATCTATATTGGATGACTTGCTGTCTAGGAGGGGAGGAAGAGGGGAAGGGAGGGAGGAAAATTTAGAACACAAGGTTTTGTAAGAGTGAATGTTGAAAACTATCTTTGCAGCTATTATTTAAAAATTAAAATTAAAAATTAAAAGAAAGATCCAGGTGTAGCAATATTGTAGAAAGCTATGTAGTACGTTATTTTCTATGTACTGTATATACAGTATTTCCAAGGTTGCACTGGTCCAGAATTGTTATGTGTACATATCTATACCTACATTCCTTATTACGACTGAATACTGACTGAAGATCACAGGGATCACAGCCATCATAAGATAAAATGACATGACACAATAGGCAAAAAGCTAGAAATGGATTCGTGAAGATCTAAGTTGAAGTCTGGCATCAGTCACGTATTGATTGTGTGACTCTGGACAAGTCATTTTCCAATTCAATGCCCTAGGCATCTCTTTAAGGTTATCCATCTAAGAGAAGGTATCAATATTCATTGGTTGAGGGAATTTTCTCATCTGGGATTTTCCTATGCCAATGAAATTAGAAGTCCATTACCATCCTTAAGATTTTAGAATTTGAAAGGAAGATAAGAGGATACCTGGTCAGCCTTTTTGCTTCATACTCTGAGGAAATTATGATGTGTAGAGGTAAGGGGATTTGTACAGGTAACAGAGCAAAGCAGTGGGCAGAACCAGGATTGGAACCTCCATCTTACGCTTTCACCCAACTTCTTATATCTCATGAAACCTTTTACATGTTGTTCAACCGTCAGATTATCTTGGATCGATGTCTGTCAACAGGGAACAGCTCTCGGCCAACTCATTCATTTGCAGTTCCGTTGTAAAAGAATGTTTGTTAACTGAAAATAAGTCTCGGTACTTCACTGACATCAGTCATTTTCTGAGGCTAATTTGCCTTTGAACTTTTACGGCACTTTATTATTGTCTACCTTGGTTTCCTCATCTGAAAATGAAGTAGTTGGACCGGATGACCTCTAGAGGTGGTCCTGACAAGGTTCTTTCAACCTGTGAATCTACAATCCTTTGGCCTCCTGACTACCTTCTGCAGTGCTATTCAAACAAAATGTGACATGTCATGATTATTGAGAAATGTATCTGTCCCCATGCCTGTCAGTTACATATGCCCTTAGAGAATCCCCATCGCTCTGATCTCTCAGCGCTCCTTCCACTTCTAAGTTGGTGACAGAAAACTCTTTTTCAAGGACTCAACAAGAAGGAGTACTGCCTGGTAGATAAAGGGCGGACTTTGGAGTCAAGAAGACCGGGCTGTCTGCCTCTGACACCTCTTTGCTGTATGACTATGGACAAAGCGTTTAATTCCTCAGCGCCTCCAGGCAACCTGCTAAATTGCAGATCATTTGCTGTTCTGCACAGGTAGGAGTGCTTTTCTCTCTGATTTCCTTCTTGCATCAGTGAAATCACAAAGCCAGACCCATCCCTCCAAAATCCTCTACCAGGAGCTCAATCGGTCCAAGCGGCCTGGCTCCCATTGCACAGTTTCTCTGTCACAGATGAGGTGTTCCAGAGTCATTATCATGATCTTAGCTGGCAAGTCCGTGGTCCTTTCAAGTATTGGAACAAGAAGGAAGCTCAGAACCTGGTCACTTAACATGAGAAAAATAAAGCTCAAGGCCTTGGTTTTCCTTCGGGTAGTATAGACAATTCAGTGACTGACCTTAGAACCGTCAGTTCATTAATGACAAGAGTTCAAACTAGAGCCCAGGTTTCCTGCCTCCCATCCCACTCATTCGATACACTAACTAACTGGTCCAAAATGTTTTGTACACTAGCTTTTACTAGATGGAAGAGATAGATGTTCTCTTGCAAAAAGCAAGCAAACAAACAAACACAGGGGAAATTTTGCAAATGTTCTTAGTCAATGGTGCTCATCTTATGTTTATATTTAAGGTGCTAAAGACCATGAAGGGAACGCTTTGGTTCTTTCAAAAACAGCTCCTTTACCACTAGCAAAGCATGTGATTCTAGCAGTATATTATTTTGTTATTCACTCCGGGAGACTCCTCTAGATGGCAGCTATATCAGCAAGCTGACCTAAGCATGACTGTCTCATCATTAAAGTAATGTGGATCAAGATATGTTGAGTGAATGGTAGCATACCAGGAGCTGAGAAGATCTGGGTTCAAATGTAACCTCAGAAATTGACTAGTTGGGGGCAGCTAGGTGGCGCAGTGGGTAGAGCACCAGCCCTGAAGTCAGGAGGGTCTGAGTTCAAATCTGGTCTCAGACACTTAACCCTTCCTGGCTGTGTGACCCTGGGCAAGTCACTTAATCCCAATTGCCTCAGGGAAAAAAAAGAAAGAAAGAAAAGAAATTGATTGACTAGCTGTCTGACTGGGCAAATCATCTGACCTCCGTTTGCTTCTGTTTTTTTATCTATAAAATGGGGATAATAAAAGCACCTAACTCTCAAAGTTGTGGAAATAATAATTGTAAACCATTGAGAACCATCCCTGGAACATGGTAAGTGCTGCATAAATGTTAGTAGTCATCATCATTGTCATCATCACTATCATCACTATTGAATAAGTTTTAATTCTACCTCCCAGGAGCATATGGTACAGTTGCGGAGGCCAATCATCCACAAATAATTCCTACATAAGGCACTATCTGCTCAATGCCCAAAGAGACACCAATGGGATGTGGTAGGATGGCCCGGTCTGATTCCACAAAAATGACTTGGCAAAGCCACTTGTTCTAGGAAGGAGTATTCCATCAGCTCTTTGTAGCCCCTCAAAATGATTGGATATGGGCTGTTTAGCTAAGTAGCCATTCATGTGAAGACGACTTGAGGGATTTCATGGATTTTAGGATTAATATGCTTAGTTCAAGTGCTACCACCTACACAAGAACTTTCAGGAGCTCCACAGTTGCCGGAAATGCCCTTCCCATCTAACGATTGCTGCACAGTTACCTTTCTATATACACACTATTTTCACTCAGTAGAATATAAGCTCCTTGAGGGCAGGAACTGTTTTGTAAATGGTAAAAATCTCCAGCACTCAGCACAGTGCCTGGAACAGAACAGGGACTTAAATTAATGTTGGCACTTAGGGAAGGGGAAAGGAGCAATAGCATTGATGTAATATAGCTTCTAGGGGAGACAACCATGATTTTGTGGTCCCCTGATTTTAGGGGGACTTCTGTTCTAACAATAAGTCAGTAATCCTAAAGCTTCCGGCTTTGGACTTCCCACACTCCCAATCTAAGAACAACAGCCTTTCTGATTCTGAATAGACCACTCCTCGATTCATTGCCAACTGATAATCTGGTCAGTGAGAACCAAATTCTGGAGACTACTCCCTGGCCCTACCTCTGGGCCATGGAATTAGCATGGCAATGATAGAAAGCTGGATAAATGTGTCTCCTTGCTCCTGTTTCTTTGCTAATTCCTTTTGGAACTTAGCCCGCTTGCAATGGCATTACAATTACAATAAAGCATTGCCCCTTGACTAGGAAATGGGTTCAACCCTGCAAATTATTTTGAGATACCTTGCGACACGGGTCTATGACCCCAAATTTTTGGGGTCCCCTTCCCAACCTCAAAAGTGTGATCTGGCAATCCAAAAGATAAAACTGGAATAAGTTGAAGTGAATGGTAGGGGCAGCTAGGTGATTCTATAGCAGATAGAGAGCTGGGCCTGGAGTCAGAATAACTCATATTTCTGAGTTCAAATCTAGCCTCAGACAGTCACCAGCTGTGTGACCCTGGGCAAGTCACTCCACCTTGTCTGCCTCAGTTTGCTCATCTGTAAAATTAACTAGAGAAGGAAACGGCAAACCGTTCCGGTATCTTTGCCAAGAAAACCCCACATGAGGTCACAGAGAGTTGGACATGGCTGTAAATGACTGAATAAAACAAGAGAAAAGGAGAATGGGATCTGCATGACACATGTCCCTTTCTCTCTACTCACAGCCACCTGTCAAAAGAGGCCGATCACCTTTCCCCTAGACAATTTCAAGAGTTTCCTAATGGGTCTCCTTGCCTCAAGTCTCTCCCTTCTTTCCATTCACCCTCTATTCAGCTACCTAACTGATCTTCCAGAAGCAAAACTCTGTCCTTGTCATGCATGCCCCACTCCATTCCCAACTCAATAAACTGCAACAACTGTATTTCCTTTAGAATCAAATATAACCTCTTCTATTTGTCATTTAAAGTTCTTCAAATCCAGGACCCTCTGCAGTCTCACACATCACTCCTTTCCATTTATTCATACTGACATTTATTCCCACTGACTTTCTTCCTGCTCCCCACACATAGGATTCTGTGTGTGCTTTTGCACTGCCTGCCTCCCATGAATGGGGCATTCTTCCTTCTCCTCTTATTCTCCTAAAATCCAGTTCATATGCCGCCTCCTCCAGGAAGCCTTTTCTGGGACTCCCAGCTGCCAATTCCTTCCCATCTAAGATAACCTTGTATCTACTCTGTATGTAGCTTGTATGTTTTTAGCTTCCCACAGATTGTTTTCCCCACTGGAATAGAAAATCCTCAAGGGCACGGTGGGTTTTTTTGCTTTTTCCTTGCATCCCTAGCATTTAGCACAGGATCCGGCAATAGGGAATATTCCATAAGTGCTCGGTGACTTACTGACTGCTTCCAAATGACAGAGAAACAGATTATTGCCGGATGCCCCCAAAATCCTTCCTTTAAAAAATGAAGGCCCAAAGTGGAAGGGACCACCCCTGTGCTTGAATATCTTCAAACAGATGCCAGATAAACAGTCTCAAGAATATCGTGGTGGGGACTCAGACTCAGACTCTCGGGGCTGCACTAGACGGCTTCTGAGGTCCTTTCCAATTCTCTGGCTCAGTGGTAGGGGACTGGTATTTGTCCAACTTTTGGCTTGAATTATGCTTTAAATCAGATTTTATTCTCCTGCTTTGCAAAGTGAACAAGGCCCTGGGATTTTACTCCTAGCAGTAAAGGAAGAAACCCCCTGTGCTTGCAACTCTCCAAAGTGATTGCCCTTTGAAGCTTGGCTTCTGGGGGCCTCCAGGTAAGACAGAAGCAGCAAACTCAGCCTTTGTTTTCTCCTTTGAGGCTGCTAATGGAAGCCCATAGCTCCTTTGTCCTTTTCCACCTCTGATCCCTGCCTGGAAGCTACTCTGCCTACCAACTGAGCCTAGGAAGCAGGAACTGAGAGGCACCTGATCATCCCTCTACCATGTTTATTGACACAAATAACCTTTCTCCTCCTTTCGAAGCTGACTTAACCTTTGCAAGTGG
The DNA here is from genome assembly GCF_902635505.1 of Sarcophilus harrisii. Classification (NCBI taxonomy): domain Eukaryota; kingdom Metazoa; phylum Chordata; class Mammalia; order Dasyuromorphia; family Dasyuridae; genus Sarcophilus; species Sarcophilus harrisii. The sequence continues at coordinate 32,186,556 of NC_045432.1, forward strand.
ATCTTTCTAGAGCCGGCTTGTTGTTTTTGTTTTTCTAATGGCACAGAAAGACCACAAGAGCAGGAGAGGCTGAAACCCAGGGCTGATTTTAGTTGGGGATTCACTTTTGCATTTTGCAGGGATTTATTAGGATGAGCTAGAAGTTCCAAGGCAACCCAAGGTCAACGGAAGCTGTCTCTGTCCCCTGACCACCTCTCCCCACCAGACTGTATACTTGCCTCCTTCAAGGCTCTGTCCAGTTACTACCTCCCCAAAAGGGCCGTTCCCTGGTCTCTCTTCACATTATATTGCCTTAGATAACTGTATAACCATGTATACATATATTGGATTTAACATATACTTTAACATATTTAACATGTATTACTCTACCTGCCAGCTAGGGGAGGGAGTAGGGGGAAGAAGGGGGAAAGCTGGAACAGAAGGCTTTGCAAAGGTCAATGCTGAAAAATTACCCATGATATGTTTTATAAATAAAAAGCTTTAATTAAAAAAACATACCATTGCCTTTCTTTATCCTAGGTTTGGCAATGATTCTCCCTCTTCCCCCACAATGGAGGCTAAGCTACATGAGGAAAGGGACTCTCCAGTTTTTGACTTCATATTGTCAGCATCCAGCACAGTGTCTGGGATGTAGCAGGTACTTAGTGGATGACCGAATGATGAATTTTTAAAAAACATATTTTAAAATGTTTCCTGGAAAGAAAGAGAAAAGTCTATTCTCTGGGAATGATTAAAAAAAAAGATTTGGCCCTCAGGAAAGTATTCTGACTATTCATTTCTGTCACAGAAAGAAAGAGAGAGGGGAAAAGAACAGGTGACAGTGATTGTGCGCCAGATGTGACACTCCCCCTACCCCAGCCACTTCTGAGTGATGAAATATTACCCCGGGCTAGCTTGGAGTCCCAGGTAACCTTGCAGTGGATTAGATTTCTGACATGCAAAATGCCATGTCTATATACTCCTTTGTTGGAAACAACAGGACACAGAGTGGATTATGAAAGGGCCAAGTGTACACTGAGCCGCCTTTCGGAAACACCTGAAAGGAAAGCAGAGGTCTAGAGTTGTGCAGGGGGAAGGCAGAGCGGAGGAAAAAGAGAATCCAACTGGGAAATTCTAAACTCAGGATCCAGAGGTGTAGCAGGTAGGGACAGGGGGGGTGCATGTGTAGGACAATCCAACCGGGGGCAAAAGGGGGGCAGCAGTGTAGGTCCAAAGGCCAGTCAGATGAAGATAGGGGATGGTATCCCAGAAACGGGACAGAGTCGCTACAAAAGGACACAGAGGGGAGATGTAGGGAGAAGGTAGGGGTCAGAGGACAGTGCCATGAGGGGCAGCAGCAGATTGTAAATGACAGTCTGAGCATGTGTGAATGCGGTCACACTGGGGAAGGATGAGCCACTCTTCCGTCTCACCCATGGCAACAGGCCACGGGGAGGGTCAGCTGCGGCAGCATTGCCCATTTTCCCTTTGGCACCCTGCGGCAAAGCCACACGAATATTATTCTAGCTACGGCTCTGGGAAGGACTCCCAAATTGGGAGTCCTTGAACAATAGCAGGAGTGCTATTTTTTCAATAGCACTATCTGACAACAACCTCATGAGGAGTACAAAGAGTATTTTCTCCATTTCACAAATTAGGGAACTGAGGAGGGGGGTGTTAAGTGATTTACCCAGAATACACAATGAACAAATGATAAATGAGAAAGATAGAAAATGGCACTAATGTTTGTTCCGAGTCGTTTCTCATTGTATGACATTGAGCAAGTCGTTTCAAATTTCTGGGGCTCAGTTTCCTCACCTGTCAATGACCTCTAGGCTTCTATCTGACTCTAACAGTTTGTGTTGTGATTCAGTCGTTTCAGTCCTGTCTAACTCTTTGTGACCCCGTTTCTTGGCAGAGATACTGGAATAATTTGCCATTTCCTTCTCCGGCTCATTATCCAGATGAGGAAACTCAAGTAAATGGAGGGGGAAGTGACTTGCCCAGGGTCACGCAACTAGGGAATAGCTAAGGCCAAGCTCGGATTCAGGAAAAGGCGTCTTCCTGACTTTAGGCCTGGCACTCTATCCACTGCCCGATAGTTCAGCACCCTAATTCTCAAAATCACTATCAGTAGCTTAAAAAATATGTACCTAAAACTCCAGTTTGCTGGGGGCAAAGGGTTGATGATGTCAGTTTCTAAATGGCTGCTTAGCATGGTTTGAGGGAGGGGAAGAGAGAATCTCTGTTTCTTGGTCACGGCTTCATTGCCAACTCTGCAAGACACATTCACAAGGGGACAGTGAGAGGTTGTGGATGATGCGATGCAGCCCAGTCCCATTTTGGCCATTTCACCAATGGTGAATTAGCCTTTATCTTCATATAAGGAAGCTAGCATATTTCAAAGGCAAACCATTTTTACAACACATTATTAAGCTCCATTGACCAGAAAATGTGATGTGAATACATGAAACCTAAGTTTCTCATCCTTCTGAGAGGGTACATCCTTTGAAACAGTTTTAAGTCTTTCCCCACACGTGAGTGTCAGAACCGATACAGTGCTGATTGGGAGGCTGGGAAAACCCAGATTCAAATCCTGCTGCTGACATGGATGAACAATGGAAAAGCCATTAGCTTCTCTTGACCTCAGTCATCTCATCTGTGAAATGGGGATAATAACAACTTCTGTAGTGACCTCCCAGGGTTGTTGTATTGTGACCCCAGTAGAACAACTTAGATAAAATGATTCACACATTTTACAAATAAAACACCATAAAAAATATCAACAGTTGGGATTTTCATAGATTGTGTTGTGAATAAATCACCAAACATTTAGTGGGGCTTTACTCAGTGCCAGGAATTGTGCTAAGCACTGGCAATAGAGAAAAAGCAAAAAGCAAAAAAACAAAAACAAAAACAACAACAACAACAACAACAACAACAACAAAAAATCTCTGCCCTGAAAGAGCTTACATACAAAACACAAACAGAGAAGAGAGAACACACAGCAGCTCAACTTCCTCTGCCCATCGGATCTAGGCAACAAATGTTGGACAGCAAGCCCAGCAAACATAACGGAATAGCTAATTTGAAGAATGGAATGGGAGAACTAAAAGTCATCCTCACTCCACCCCTTTAGATCTCATTTCTCAATGCATTGGAGTGTTGTGATAAAAATTCACCTTCAGGGGAAGGAGGAAGGAAAGTGGTTTATTTCCCTGCTGCCTTATCCATGAAGGACATCATTTTCTACTTTTGTTCTACCACACTTAGCTCACACACCCAAAAGAAAGAGCATTTCCCACAAGGCTAACTGCAACAAATTGCTCGGTTCCAATTAATTTGCGTCCCCTGCACGTCTTCCCCCACCAGAAACTGCCAACCCTGTGGGGCTTCTGACCTAGCAATCACATGGAGAACTGCATTGTTTTCTCTCAACTCAGGCTGTGTGCAAATGTTGTCTTGGCCAATTTGTGGCTTCTCCCTAGGGAGAACGCTGAGGATTCTGCATACTGGGAAAGCCCACCCACAGGGAAGCAAAAGTAGAATTTAATTCCACCAGCTCCCATTCCTAAGGTACTAAATCACAGCCATGATTTCTAGCCTATCGTTCTACACAAGAGGAAACCGAGGCAAAAACACATTAAATGACTTGCCCACATTCATATGGCTGGTGTCAGGATCTGAACTCAGTTCAAGGCTCTGTCTGCTACGCTAATAAACTTCAGAGAACACCAGGGTTGTTGATTATCAGGGCCCCCCTGCAGTAGACAGCAAAGGCGGGGGGCACGTTCCCCCCCCTTCCACAGCTGTTCCATATAAAACAAAGCAGGATAAAGCAGTCAGCCCACGGTGGAGTCTGCCCCCAAATCCCAGAGAGCAGGATTGGTCCCGCAAGGAACGAAGAGGACAGCCTGGAAAGAGAGCAACTGACATGCAATCTGTTGAGGAGGAGAGTGGGGTGGGGGTGACATTCAGGAGCTGAGCATCCTGGCTCTGAGCTGCTGAAACCCTGCCCATGGGCAGTCAATGAAGAGCATCTTGAAGGAAGAAGGCAGAACAGAATACAAATAGCCTTGTCAGTCCCAGATCTACGGGCCAAACAGCAGGAAGACAGATTGCATGCTATTCCCTGTTGCTAGCAGGGCCTCCTAAGAAGGCTAAACCCTTGGGTATGTGTTCCATGAGCCTCAATTCAAAAGCTATTGCAAAGCTCAAACCTATAGGAAAATATACCTTCCTGAGGGTGTATGTGTAGGGTGGAATGTGGATTGAGTAAGTTTTCCTTTTAAGTGGTATTTTCCTTTTAACTGCCACCCCATGGAATAGTGGAAAGAGCTTCTGCTTTGCAGTCAGGAAAAACTGGCTCGAATCTCAGCTCCCACACTTACTAGCTACGTGGTTCCAGCTAAATCCCTTCCCTTTTTTTCAGCCTCAGTCTTCTAATCTGCTACATGGGAACAACAATCCTCATATAATCTGCCCGTTTCATAGTAGATATATCTTCCCGGCTGCTAAAGAGAATAAACATAGATTATGAATGAGAATGACAAAGAACCGCGCATTTTAAGAAGTCACTTGAATTTAATTTGCCTTCTATTTTTAAAATCTAAATACACATAATTTTATTGATGTCTTTTGCTTTTAAATTCATAGTTTTCATAGATCTGGAGCTGGAGAGAACCTCAGAGGCCATCTAGTCCAACCCCCTCCTATTACAAAGGAAGGAACTGAGGGGAAGAGATGTGCTCAAGATTGCACGGACACTAAGTGGCAAAACCCAAATCCTCTAACTGAAAATCTTTTCACTCCATACTGCAGCAACCAGCTTGAACCCTCCCTTTGTCATAAAAGAAGCACAATTAATTAAAATGATGCTATAAAGAAACTTAATCTATTATGTATACAATTTTGTTGTTTACTCATCTGCCTCTCTGTGATCTCCTTTGGGGTTTCCTTGGCAGAGATACTGGGGTGATTTGTCATTTCCTTCACTGGCTCATTTTACAGATGAGAAAACTGAGGCAAACAGGGTACCCAGGCTCAAGTAGTTGTCTGAAGGCAGATTCAACTCAGAAGAGAAATATTCCTGACGTTAGGCCTGGCACTTTATCCACTGCTCCACCTAGTCACTTTTACCTGCTATAAGGTGTGTGCAGCAGTTAATCCTAGAAGTCCCTCTCTCCTCTTCAGTGAGAGAGGAGATAATGTGTCCTATCTTTTCTAGGACCACCTTCTCTATTTCCTTTTAAAACTATTTTAAAATACAGTTTTATTTTATTTTTAATTTTCCTTTTTAAAATTTCCTTTACAAATTTCCTTTCATGTATCTCTCTTCAACGATGAGATGATTCAAACCAGTTCCAATTGTTCAGTAATGAAGAGAGCCATTGACATCCAGAGAGAGGATCATGGGAACTGAGGGTGGATCACAACCTAGCATTCTCACTCTCTCTACTGTTGTTTGCTTGCATTTTGTTTTCTTTCTCAGGGTTTTTTCCCTTCTTGATCCATTTTTTTTTCTTGTGCAGCAAGATAACTATAGCTATGTATCCATATATTGGATTTGATGTAACATATTTAACATGTATTAGACTACCTGACACCTAGGGGAGAGGGGAGGGAGAAGAAAGGGAAAATCTGGAACGGAAGTTTTTGCAAGGGTCAGTGTTGAAAAATTACCCATGCAGATGTTTTGTAAATAAAAAGCTTTAATAAAAAATAAAATAAGCAAATTCCCCCCAAAAACCTTTTAAAAAATCTTTTCATTTTCATTGTTTGGATTTTATATATGTTATATTCTTTTCTTGGTTCTACTGACTTCACTCTGCATCCGATCATATAAATCCTCCCATATTTCTCCAAACTCTTTGTATCCCTCATTTCTTGCTACCCAAAAATATTTCATTACATTCATAGACCACAGTGGTTCTACCCTGTTCATTATTAGTACAAAGCACAAAGAGGAAGAACTGATTGGACAGATCTGACTATTCAGAATTTTACTGGCTTCAGGCAGATGTCACTGTATTCTCCGATCCCCTATTATTCATAGTCGATCTGCTCTGGTTGTTTTCCCACTATGGACACTGAAAATTTTTATTCAACAAATTTTCCAGGATACTCTCCTGGATGGAGGGGTAGGAATCAGCACCAACCAGTCAGGACGAATCCCGAAGCCCTCCTGTTAAAATATCACCTTTAAAATGAGCATGGTCACAGGACAACAGAGAGGCGTTGGTGGGGTCCAGATTAGAGTTCTATATAGCCCCAATAGAACAGACAAGGAGTCAGAGAGAGTGCATTATTTCCCCTGGGCTGGCTCAGGAAGCAGCCGGATCTTTCACCTTGGGAACACAGGGTACGAGCTGTGCTGTGCCGAGGACATATAATATACTCCCTATGGCATTTTTGCTCTGGAAGCAGTGTCCTCTGAAAGAAAATCATTTCAAACTAAGAACCCTCCAGTATTTTCAGTATTTGTTCATATTATGTCAACTCCTTAGCCAGACTTTTAAATTGACAAAAATGAAAAAGTAATGAATCAATTCACTTTTACAACTCAGAGAGGTGGTTTGATGTGGTGCATAAAGGGACATCGACAAAGGGCCAAACTTGAAGTTGAGAAGACCTGAGTTCAAATCCTGATTCTGTGTGATCAGGAACAGATTGCTGATTCTCTCAGGGTCCCAAGTAACTATCCAGAACTGTCCATTTCGGATTTGTTGCACAGTAGCATATCTATATTGGCAGGGAGAGTTCACATACTGGGAGACTCCTACACTGAAGAAATTATAAATCTGGACACACCCACTAAATCACATAATCCAAGGCTCCCTCTTCAGGAATTTGCTAGATGGTGCACATGAGATAGTGTGAAGCTAGGGAAAATTGATTGCAGAATCACAGATATGGAGCTGGAAGAGATCTTAGAAACCAATTCCCTCATTTCATTTTTACAAATGTAGGAGGTGGCTAGATGGTGTGGTGGGTAGAACTCCGGCCCTAGAGTCAAGGGGTCCTGAGTTCAGATCCTGCCTCTGACATTTCCTAGCTGTGTGATCCTGAGCAAGTCACTTAATCCCAGTTGCCTCCAAAAACTAGAAAATAAAGAACACTTATTTTACAAATGGGAAAATTGAGGGCCAGAAAGTTCAAGTAGGATCATAAATTTTATAACAGCATTTAGATTTGGAAGTTTCCTTAGAGGCCATTTAATCCAACCCCAACAGGTGAGAAAATGGAAGACTAGAGAAGATATGTTACTTGCCTATTGGAGAAAGTATTTGAATCCAGATCTTCTTGGCTCCACTAGTATATACATGGTAGTAAAGGATGCTGGGGCTCGACCTGAAGGCATGGGTGGTGGGAAGGTCCCAAGAAAGTGTTACCAAATAAAAAGATAATGTCAACTCAGGCCCCTAACCTTCAGGACAGGCAACATGCTCGAGGTCACTTAACCCCTCAGGAATAGGTTTCAATAAGTCATGGAAAATTTCTTAAGGTAGAAAATCACCTTGCTTTTCTAACAGAAGATCTTTCAGCCAACTTACCCTCCTCGAGCCTCTCATAGCCCTCGGTTTATCTTTCTTTCTATGTAGTGAGCATGTTCAAATTATATTTATGCTCTCTTTACAAGCATATTGAGTGTCCCATTAAGAAACTTCTTGAGAACTTAGGCCATATCTTACTCTGGCTCACATCTCTCACGTTGTTTAACATAGTACTGTGAATACAATTTTTTGGACTTGAATAGACTTTTGCTGCGCATTCACTCAATCTTGTCTGATTCTTCAAGATCACAGCACAGTCTCCCGAAGTCCTCCACTACCTCCTTAAGTCTGTTCAAGCTCATGTTTGTTGTTTCCATGACACTCCCTATCCATTTCCTCCTCTGCTCTCCCTTTCTGCTTCTGCCTTCAACCTTTCTCAACATGAGGGCGTTTTTCTAATGAGTCCTGTCTTCTTTTGAACTTCAGTGTTTGACCTTTTAGTGAATAGCCCAAATTGATTGCTCTAAGTATTGATTTATTTGACCTCTTTGCTGACCAAAGAAGTCTCAAAGGTCTTCCCCAGCACCCCAATTTGAAAGCATCTATTCTACTCACTCAGCTTTCCTTTTAGTCCAATTATCCCAGTTATCTATTGCTACTGGAAAGACCATTGCTTTGACTAGATGAACTAGACTAGGAGAACTGACTATATTATGGAACTCTGATTTACTATATTAATATCATACCCTCCCACCTATATACTTCACCAACCAGGTTTCCCATTCCACTCCCTGGTTGCTCTACCCTGTAACTTAAATACCTCCTCCTTAACCACCTGGCAATTTCATTACTGTTTTACTTAAGTCCTCTTCAATGACTTTAAAATGGTATGGGCTAAAAGCCCACATATTTTTATTGCTCAAAAACAAAAGGTTTTCTTTCAAGAAGAGCTATTGTTTTTTCACTTTAAAGAGTTTGCCCCCAGTGAATTGGATTGGATCGCCCCTTACCTTTCTAAGACCTTAGATCCTTGACCCCGTTCTCATTACTATTGTTCTTTTTAAGTAACTGCTATAGAGACTGGCACAGGGAGAGCTGTGGAAAGGCAACTGAGGGCAGGGGGGTGGTTATCATGATCTGTGCCATTATTCCTAAAGTAGAAGGAATGGTGAGTGATGAAACAAACAGTCATGTTTTTGTCTCTCTCTCTCTCTCTCTCTCTCTCTCGGGAAAGTCAGTGCATGCATTTTCATTGGAAAAGGGCACGCTCTCCTTCAAGTGGTACACTCATTTTCACATTTCTCCCCTCGCTTTCATCATGTCACATCAGAGTGCATTGAAAATGCTGCCAGCGGTAGCACTAACTAGGAAGTGCCGATCTCCATGGCAATAGAGTAGACAGCATCTTCTGTGAAGATGCCCAGGCAGTTGCTAGAAGGATGACAAGACTTCCTCTGGAAAGGGGAGCCTGGCCCATCAAGCAGACGGCATAGTCTAGCTCTGAGGAAGAGATTACATGAAGGGTGAATTTCCTCAGCATCCTCACAAAGGGCAGGAATGGATGGGGACCAGAAATAATACCATCCAAGAAAAGTGTTGCACTGAAATGTCTGCAAGTCTCAGTCTCTATCTGTCTGTCTCTCTCTCTTCTCTCTCTCTCCCTCCCTCTCTTTCTCTTTCCCTCCCTCCCTCTCCTCCCTCTCCCTCCCTCTCTCATACACACACATAGCTTAACATCAATCTGGTAAGACTCTCTGTGATATTTTAGCAACTTGTGCCTTTTTGAAACAGAGATACTTGAATTCAAAATGGAAATTATGTATTTAGTCTTTCTAATAGCGCACGTATTGTGTATATGATTGTGTGTGTTGGGTGGGGAGGGGAGGAGGTTGTATACAATGCTAAATGAAAACTTCCATATAGTCCCAGCATCTTTCTGTGCATATATTTTCAGACGGCTATACTACCAATACCAGCTTCATTATGAATTCTTTAAAAAGAGCATACTATTAGTAAACAAAGACAGGATTTTTAATATTTACTCATCTGCCATAGAAAGAGACAAGGGCTTGACGAATTAATCAACATAGAAGGAGTGAGTATTCTTCACCTTAATCAATGGAAAGCCTTACAATGTCTTACCATTTGAAAAGCTCTTCTCTAAAGAGCATCTCCAGTGATCATTTCTAAACCTCACACCTTCACAATTCCCCATTCAAGAAGGCCTTGTCTTTGTGTCATTATTGGCTTTTGTCTTGTAGCCTTTTCATCTCAACCTATTTATTTCTGATCTCAAAAGAGTCTTGTGCTTTAAAAAGATCAATCAGCAAACTTCACTCAGCTATGCAGATCAGGTCCCGGAAGTCTGATGTTTACCAAGGATAACAGGAGTATTTCAAGCACTAATACTTTATCCTCAGCAATGTTAGTAGATATACCTTAGGAAGAGGCACTAGAGAAATGGAAAACAGGCTGCCTTCATTTTTCCCCCAATTCACATCTACATGCCTTCCCTTTGTTCTAGAGCAGAGAAAAGGCAAAAGCAGTAGATTACATCCACAGGGGAATAAGAGGGGAGTCCGTTTATAGGTCAGGTGAGATAATGAGAGATCTAGTAAATGTGGATTTTCTTGGAAGCAAAATCTATTCCTTCATCACTTTCCGACAATGAATCTTAAATAGGCAATTGTCAAGAATCTGTGCTATCGTAGAGAGAGGGAGATGGAGAGAGAGACAGAGAGAGTGGGAGATAGAGGCAGAAAGAAAATGAGACAGCAGGGACAGAGGAGAGGAGGGAAAACGAAAGGAAAGGGAGGGGAAAGGAGAAGAGAGAAGAGGAGGGAAAAGGTGGAAAAGGGAGGGGAGGGGAGGGAAAAGAAAGATAGAGAAGAGAGCTCTATATTTTAAACATATGATTTCCTCAGCATGGGTTCTTCTTCAACCTACATATTTCATGACCCTTCAATATCTTGCGAAAGACCATTTTTTTGTATTTCTATGGCCCAAAATATTCATCACCTGGCAGCCAAGTCTTTGGTATTGAAATTCTCTCCGCCACTTTCATATCTTGCTTTCCAAATATGACCCAAGGTCTGGCTCGACAACACCTTTGTACAGTTAATGTCTATTCACCACCCCCCCTCCAAAATTTACATCTCGTGTTATTACAGATTTTGTGACAAATAAAAAAAATTAGTGTAGATGGAAGATTGGACATACAAGCATCTGCCACCTCTTTTCTCCTTAGAGCTTTTGTTTATTGTCATTTACAGCTACAGTGATGCACAAAGGTTTGCAATGATGAGCTGACATTCAGAGCATTTTAGAGTTTTCAAAGGGATTTACATTTCATTATCACATTCTAACCTCAACAACCCTGTTAGATGTGTATTAAAGATATTATCATACTCATTTTAAAAAGGTGGAAATTGAGTCTTGGAGAACGTGAAGGTGGAATAGCCAGATGGCACAGTGAAAACAGCAATGGGACCTTCCTCTGCCATTATGTTATTTGTGTGACTGTGGGCTGGTCACTTCCTTGAGTCTCAGTTGCCACATTTATTCAAATAAGGGAGTTGAATTAGAGTCCAGCTTCTTAAACTGTGGTTTGCGATCCCATATGGGATCTTGTACCTGAATGTAGGGGTCATGAAATTATGATTTATTATCAGTAAAAGTTTGATTTGTATACTTATTTAATATGCCTTTATACCTGGGGTCACATAAAAATTTCTGAGATAAAAAGAGGTGGTGAGCAGAAAAAGTTTAAGATGCCCTGCTCTAGGGAGCCAGCTTTGAAGTTGAGGAGAATTGGCTTCAGGTTCCAACTCTGACATTACATCACTTCTCAATATACTCTGCAATAATTGTGAGGTGTAGAGAAAATATCTAGACAAGGCTTTCTCATCTGAGGGGGAGTAGTGGCTTCTAGGGAAGGAATACCCATACAGACTAATAATTGATTAGAAAGAAAAGCCAGAATCGGTTCTGTGTAACAAATACCCAGGAGACTGGTTTTCATCACTTGACTCTGCCTAGAATGGGAACAAAGTCAAAGAAATATAGAAATGGGATAAGACTAACCAGAGAGGCAGCTTCTGAATACTGAATCCACAATAGCTGCAATTTGTAGAAAAATTCTGGGCAACAAAATCCAAAGGGTCACCACTTATAAGAATGGGGGCAAGTGAAGAGTGTTCAAAGAATGCATGAAAACTAGAGCTTCTAAAATCAGCTTCTAACTTTAGATCACTGATTCTATGATATAATCTTGGAAAGGTTTAAGGTCCCTCTAGAGATGGTGGTAATGATGATAATGTTCACCCTTCAAAAGCATATAAAAGACACTGTATACATTAATAGTCACTGATCTAGAAATCCTAACTGTCTAGAAGCAGCCAAGAACCTAGAAAGACAAGTTGAAATGTTGGTTCTGTGGCCTTGAGTAGAGATCACTTCATTTCAGTTTTCTCATCTGTAAAATAAGAGAGGTGACCTAGAGAGCTTCTGGATTACTCCTATTTTATTAAAATCTTATGAATTTTTATTAATCTTATGAATTTTTTATTTTTATTTGTTCATTGTTTTAATTTTTATTTCTATTTATTTATCTTATTAATCTTTATTAAAATCTATCCACCCATACCTTTTCAGTTAGCAATGCTTCTACTAGGTTTATATCCCAAAGAAATCATAAAAAATAAAAGAACCTATATTTACAAAAATATTTCGAGCAGCTCTTTTTTATGGTAACAAAGAACTGGAAACTGAGGGGATGCCCACCAACTGGGGAACGGTTGAATATGTTGTTGTATATGAATGTAGCCATTGTGCTATAAAAAATGATGAACGAGTTCAGAAAATCCTGGAAAGATTTTTTTTTTTTTTATGGAGCAAGAATAATTATTTTTCTTTTATTTAATAGCCTTTTATTTACAGGATATATACATGGGTAACTTTACAGCATTAACAATTGCCAAACCTCTTGTTCCAATTTTTCACCTCTTACCCCCCCACCCCCTCCCCTAGATGGCAGGATGACCAGTAGATGTTAAATATATTAAAATATAAATTAGATACACAATAAGTATACATGACCAAAACGTTATTTTGCTGTACAAAAAGAATCAGACTCTGAAATATTGTACAATTAGCTTGTGAAGGAAATCAAAAATGCAGGTGGGCATAAATATAGGGATTGGGAATTCAATGTAATGGTTTTTAGTCATCACCCAGAGTTCTTTCTCTGGGCGTAGCTGGTTCAGTTCATTACTGCTCCATTGGAAATGATTTGGTTGATCTCGTTGCTGAGGATGGCCTAGTCCATCAGAACTGGTCATCATCTAGTATTGTTGTTGAAGTATATAATGATCTCCTGGTCCTGCTCATTTCACTCAGCATCAGTTTGTGTAAGTCTCTCCAGGCCTTTCTGAAATCATCCTGTTGGTCATTTCTTACAGAACAGTAATATTCCATAATATTCATATACCACAATTTATTCAGCCATTCTCCAACTGATGGACAACCATTCAGTTAATCCTGGAAAGATTTACATGAAGTGAGACAAAGTAAAATGAGTGGAACCAGTAAAACATTGTACATAGTGTCAGCAACATTGTATGATGGTCACCTATGATTAACTCAGATCTTCTCAGCAACAAAATGATCCAAAACAAGTACAAAGAAATCAAGAAGGAAAATGCTATCTACATCCAGATAAAGAACTGATGGACCCTGAATGCAGACTGCAGCATATTTTCTTCATTTGTTCTCTTCTTTTATCACTTTTTTTTCTCATTTTGATGTTTCTTCTTTTAAAGCTGTGACTAATAAGGAAATATATTTTATATGATAGCTCATGTATAAATTATATCAAACTGTCTATCTTCTTTGGAAAGAGGGAGAGAAGAGAGGGACAGAAAAAAACTTAGAATTCAAAATCTCATAAAAAATGAATGTTAGAAATTTTATTGTCATGTATCTGGGGAAAATACTATCAAGAAAAATAAATAAAAAACAATTACCAAAAAATGAGTAGATGGATTGGATGGGCTCAAAGTGTGGCCTTGAATGAGTTATTTCACCTATATTAAGCTTCCATTTCCTCATCTGCCAAATGTAGGAATTAGACTGGATGGTCTTGGAGGCCTCTTCCAACTCTAAGTTCATTATCCTGTGGTCATAGGATTTGCTAGTTTCTAACTCCCAGATCAGCTTTGTCCAAAGTACATAGTATAAACCCTCTATAAATTACAATAATCAAATTCACCATCATTCCTAGAAACACTGCTAGATTTCTCTCTTCTAACTATAACCTAGACTCTTAAAGTTTATAAATTCAACATCAACTTTTAAAAGAGTCAGATAGAAGTAACTGTGTTTCTAAAGTTCTGCAAATGAAAGTGAGAACTCGGGATATGGAAAGCTGACTTGGTGATATAAAATACGAGCTAGACAAAATGCAATCTAAAGCAGCATGTGAAAAAATGAGTTGGCAGGAGAAGAAATCATGGAACATTTTGAAATTTTTATTTTTCTCCATTAACAAGCTTCTGCTTTCTCTCTTTCCCACCTCTCCTCATCAACATTGGGAGTGGGGGAGACAAAGTCTTTATGATTTTTTAAAATTTCCATTTGTCCTGGACTATTTTGCAGTATCGGAAGCATACTGTCAAGAAAGTGCATTCATTAGGTGTCGGATATTTACTCCTGTACAAAAAAGGTACAAAGACAAACCAATAGATAATAATGCCAAACTAAGTTATCACCATTCAAAATATAACCGCACTTTGGTTAACCAAATCCAACTGGATGCAGCCCTCCAACAATCACGTATTTGTGGCTACATTTAACGTTAGGAGAAAGGCAAAGCATGATAAAGAAGGTGACAACAAAATCTTTTAAAAGATAAAAAAGAAAATCCCTCCAGAAATATCCTGAGATTAATGCCCAGAATTATGGTACAGAGTAAGGTTCAAAGTCCTCAGTCATTTAAACAACATTCGATCAACATCACTATTTTTACTAAGGCCGGAAAGTAATATATTTCAGGAAGGATCTTTAACACTGAGGATTGACAAAGAGGAATCAAAGCTTCGGTTCACTAAGAACCAATAAATTAGAGTCTGCCACTTCTACATTCCAGATAATTTCAGCTTTACTAAGAAGCATTGAAATTCTTTGTGATTGTTTGCACAAGATGCCAAAAAAGTGAGTTAATTAAGCCCAAAATTCTTTCCAAGCGGTTACTTGGTGATATTCAAACTAATCACTTGAATTTGATTGCCTGGGTTTTATGCTATTTGACCAATTCTTTTGGCATCGCATTCAAATGGCTCTAGCTCTGCTTCTTCTTTTCCAACATAGAGCTAATTTTAGGAACCTCCCTTGATGAATCATCATCTGGAGTAATTATTGGTCATTATACAGCACAAGCCATATAATAAAAGACTCTAAATACCAAGCAACATTGCTAGACCTTTTGTAAATTGTCTTAATTGTCCTGTTATAGGAAAATTATATCAAATAATAATCAAATCTATAGCCTTGTTTTTTGCCTGAGGCTCAGAGGAAACTTTGGAAATGCAAGGGTAACATTTAAAGACAAGATTTCCATATATCCCTTGATTCTTGCTTTGAGCTCTTCTACCCCCACATGAGATGGACTAGTTAATCTGGATCATCTCCCCTGCCAGTGAGGCTCCAATGTGAGGATGGTAAGTAAACAGAAAAGAGCCAGGGAGCATGGCCTAGGAAACCTTCCACTATGGTAAATGCCAGCTGTACAGTTTAATGAATTGGGTTTGTCACTGCAGGATGGCCCTAGGGGTGGCTCTTTATGACACAGAATTTTTTCTCAGTTGCTTAGTATTCCCTTACTTTACGGGATCAGATTTACAAGTATCCATTCTGTACCTTTCCCTAATGTTCTGATTTATCATAAATTACAGTGATGTGGGGCACAGTTTAAAAATGAAGGACAATTGAGAACAATTTTTGGTTATATGTTCCCTTTCCAGACCCTGCTTTGGGTCTCTTGTCTAAAGGTATTCAATATTTTCAGGGTCATGGTACATACGTGTCTTATATTTGTATGTCCTCATCCCTTCCATCCAAGAATATTTGAGTGCTTCCTATGAGCAAGACACATACAGCAAAACCTTGGTAATTTGGATTATTGATGGGCGAGACTATATTGAGATCCTATAAAACCAGGATAACAATGAAAAAAATAATAGCTCACATTTATTTAGCACATTAGTGTTTATAAAATGCTTTGCATATGTGGTTACCTTTCACAGACTAGAGATGAAAGGTAGAGCTCAGAAGGCATCTAGTCCATCCCCTTGATTTTGCAAATGGGTGAACTGAGGACTAGTGTGATTAAATAACTTGATCTAAGTCACACAAGTTAGAAAGGTCAGAGGTGGGACTGAAATCCAGTTCCTCCAACTCAAAGCTAATGTCTGTTCCATCAGAGTTCCAAGCTGTTTCTAATTTGTACAACTATGTGATCATTATCTTCATTTTACAAGTGAGAAAAGTGAGGCTCAAAGAGGTCAAGGTCTTAATGCAGAGTCACACAGCTAGTAAATTATAGAGGTGGGGTTTGATCCAACGTCCTCCTGATTCAAATTCTAACACTCTTCCCAAAACACTATGTATGCCGTCTTCCTCTACTGTTGGGTCATTGCTCTTGTGCACACAGAGTAATGAGAAAGAAGCTGAAAGGGTTGACAAACAGAGGTCTTTGAGCATATGTGTTAATGCATGCATGATCTGGGATGAATGTAAAATGCATGAAAAGTGGATTATGTGAATCCATTAAACAGTGTCTCCCTTGAGCAACAGTTTTTTCTGGTACATAGCTGGCATATAGGTAGGTCAATTGATTCCAGTCAAATCCCTTCCCATTCATTCTATGTGCACACAACCACAATGGAATTGTTGGAGTCCAAATTAAGGGAACATGATTGAAAATCTTTTGTATATATTTTTCTTTGGGAGGGGGCGTTATGGAACTTTAGATTTCTGATTTCATCTGCAATAGGCAACTACTATTATGGAAACTCTCTTCACTGAAGATTGGCAATTTATGTAATTTATTATTTAAGTGGCTTAGGGCAGCTAAGCAGTGCAGTGGAAAGAACACCAGGTCTGGAGTGAGGAAAACCTGAATTCAGACTCTTACTAACTGTGTGACCCTGGGCAAGTCACTTCACTCTGTTTCCCTCAGTTTCTTTATTTGTAAAATGAGCTGAGAAGGAAATGATAAACCACCCTAGTATCTTTGCCAAGAAAACTCCAAATGGGGTCACAAAGAGTTGAAAATGACTACCATGAATGAACAATAAGAACAACACAAAATAGTCTAAGAGAATTGCCTGGGACACTGAGAATTTAAGGAAGGTGCCTAGGGTCACAAAGCCACTATGTGTACACATCAAAACCCAAACCCAAGTGTTTTTGGCACTGAAGCTCCACTCCTCCTTCTCCTGCTCCTCTCTTTTTTACTCAATTGCCAAATCTCTGATATCTAAAAAGAAAAAATGAAGATGAAGATATTGAAGTCAACCTAGCTAGGGATGATTGACATGCTTCTTTCTGTGATGGAATATTATGTGTCAAAGGATCATAGATTGAGAGTTGGAAGGGAGCTTACACACCATCAAGTCCAATTCCCTTATTTACAGATGAGCAAACTGAGGCATAGAGAAGTTAAGTGACTAGAAATACAAAGCCAGTAAATGTCTGAGGCAGGATTGGAAGATAGGTCTGACTTCCAAATTGAATGCCTAATCCATCACACTGCATTGCTTCTCAAATGTGGATTATGTAGACCTTTTTTTTTCCTCTCAAAATGTTGATCAGTTTATTGCAACACAAGATAATGGGGTATAAATTATGGAGGAAAATTTTTGCCAGCAGTTACCTTCCATAAGCATTTGGCTCAGGGCTTCCTGTTTTTCCATGCGTTAGGTGTAAATGATCACACGAGCATCTACATCCCACCGAGGCCTGTTGGCTTAATGAGAAATGACATGTTGATGGCAGGCTGACTTCAGACTTCTCCATGTCAATTTCTTTAGTTTATTACTTAACATTGGTTCTCATTTCCTGAAGCACAAAGGGAGATATTAAGTAGCTGAAATTATGTGGGCCTTTTCCCCCCTATCTATTTAAAGAAAGTAATCATTGAAATAGGAGACTAATTTAATGTCTTCGGTTTGGATTCAATGACTCCAGCAGCTGGCTGTAGCCACTGTGTGCCCAAAGAGATCAGGCAGCTTCTGCCCAAAGATATTTTAAAATATCTTTTATTTTATTTATTATTTCATTCTGTTGTTGCAGCTCTCAGGAGGCAGGGCAAGAGGTGGTGGTGGTGTTCCCAAGAAAGTTTACTTTCCAACTGATTTCATTTTCCATCTAGCCAGCATATTTTTCTCTCTTCCCTGGTCCCAGTGACACTTGAAACTAATAAGGTTTTTCACTGAGACTTAATCCCTGTCCATAGGAACACAGTCAATTGCATTAGCACAGCTCGGTGTCTGACTGTTGAGCCATGATCTGAGGGAGGAAGGAACAGTGAGTGGCAAGCCCCATCTCTGAGTAACACACAATAAAATCCAGATGGGCCGTGACCTTGCTAAGTTTTTGCTTCTATTCCTCTCTCCTTCCCTCACCGCTGCAAATGGTGGCAACTGGGAATGGGAGTGGGAAATGCTGATGGGTCCAGCAAGTGGGCAGAATGGGAATTCCAAATTCCAACTTACCCATTGAAGAATCCAAGAATCAGTGACTAGGAAGCAGTACCTACTTTTGCAATCTTTCCCATCAATCTTACCTAAAATCTTTATCTTTCCTCCCTCATACCCCTCACCAGCGGCATTGAAATGGTGTCATGATATGGAGTCAGATGAAAGAATGCTACTGCAAGAGGTACAGGGGTCTTGCGCTTGAAAAAAAAGCCTATTTATCAGTAGACTGGCAGTGAATCTGTCCGAGCACCAGAATGGTCTCTTTCTTTTTCTTCCTTCTCCTTTTGGGGTAATCATTATCATAATAATGACAGGTTCTACAATAGGCTTATCAACAGCAGCCAACAAGTATTGCTTTATGTGAAGCCCTGAATTAGATTAGATGCTGGAGTTATGAAGGAATATGATGACCTAGTTGCAGGAACAAGATATGGGTGTATACATGTATACACACGTGATGTATGTTCCATAAATGGTCATCTAAATCCACATATATGTATAGATACATACATATGGGCATATGTGTACATGTACTAACATACTGTGTGTATATATAAAAGATGAATAGTACAAGGTGGTAGTCGTATGCTAAGTGATTTACAGATTAGTAAAGACTCCGAGGGAACAATCTTTTAAAAGGAAGACATCACTTTACTCAAGGGTAGATGGGGAAGACCTCAAGGAAGGAGAGATGCTTGATTTTTGCCATGAAGAAAGGCCAACACTTAGATAAATAAAGAGGAACAGAGAGGCCATTCCTGCTCAGGAGTATTGCACATTCACTAGTGTAAATTAACAGATATTAAGCACTTACTATGGTTCAGGAACTGTGCCGAAAGCTGAGGATTCAAAGAAAGTCCCTGTTTTCAAGGGGCTCATAGTTCAATGTGGTGGGGTGGCATTGTATAAGCAAGATAGATATAGGATTATTTGGAAATCACTGAAAGAGGCAGGTCACAGTTCTGATGGACCTGGCCATCCTCAGCAATGAGATCAACCAAATCATTTCCAATGGAGCAGTAATGAACTGAACCAGCTACGCCCAGAGAAAGAACTCTGGGTGATGACTAAAAACCATTACATTGAATTCCCAATCCCTATATTTATGCCCACCTGCATTTTTTATTTCCTTCACAAGCTAATTGTACAATATTTCAGAGTCTGATTCTTTTTGTACAGCAAAGTAACGGTTTGGTCATGTATACTTATTGTGTATCTAATTTATATTTTAATATATTTAACATCTACTGGTCATCCTGCCATCTGGGGGAGGGGGTGGGGAAGTAAGAGGTGAAAAATTGGAACAAGAGGTTTGGCAATTGTTAATGCTGTAAAGTTACCCATGCATATAACCTGTAAATAAAAGGCTATTAAATAAAAAAAAAAGAAAGAGGCAGGTCACTAGCCTTAAAAGGAAAAGGCTTCCTGTAGAAGGTGAGATTTTAGATGGGACTCGGAGGAAGCCGGGACACAGAGATGAAGAGGAAGGGCTTTTCAGGCATGGTAGAGTTCAACAAGCTATGAAAAGCCGAGTTCTAAGGCTTCAAAAAAACCCAACTTCCTGATCTCAAAGAGCTTATGGTCTTTTAGGATAGGAAAGGAATACAGGAACATGCATGATCACAAATGCTGTAGATACTACTCAAATTACAAATGCATTTCCCACTCTCATTCCTGGTTCCCACCATTTGTAGGGATGGGGAAAGGAGAGAGAAACAGAAGCAAAAACTTAGGAAGGGTATGGTAAATGCAAGGTAGAATCCCAACCAGTGTTCTGAAGAATTAGAAGAGGGAGAGAGAACTTCCAATATTTTCCCAAGGAGCTAGTCACAGAGAGGCAGCTAGGTGATGCACGGGATAGAGTACTAGGCTTGCAGTCAAGAAGATCTGATTCAAATTCAGTCTCAGACACTTCCCAGCTATGTGGCCCTGTTTGCCTCAATTTCCTCAACTGTAAAATGAGTTTTATATCACCTACTCCCCAGGGTTGCTGTGATAACTGAAAAATAATATTTGTACAAGTGCTTAAGATAATGCCTTACATATAGTAGGCACTTATAAATGCTTATTCCTTTTCAATTGGGGATCAAAAGGATATCCATATGAGCACTAATATTTTAAGGAAATATGATTTCAATATTATTCTAGCATTTCTCTTTTTTTCTTGCTGAAGGTGGAATTTTATTTGATTTTTTTAAACATTTTATTTTAATGGTATATTATTTTTCCAATTTCATGTAAAGATGGCTTTCAACATTCATTTTTGTTAGGCTCCGAGTTCCAAAATTTTTTCCTTACCTTCTCCCTCTCCACAACAGCAAGTAATTCCATATATGCTATAAATATATAATCATTTTAATATATTTCTATATAAGTCATTTTGAGAAAGAAAAATCACAAGAAAGGGGAAAAACCAAAGAAAGGAAAAAACAAAACAAAACAAATGAGAAGATAGTATGTTTTGATCAACATTCAGTCTCCATAGTTCTTTCTCCAGATGTGAATGGCATTTTCCTTCCAAAGTTCATTGGTATTATTTTGGATCTGTATTGCTCAGAAGAGCCTATGGTAGCTGATGATTACACAACCTTGCTCTTACTATATACAATGCCTCCCTACTTCTACTCGTTTCACTCATCATCGGGTCATGTAAGTTTTTCCAGGCTTTTCTGAAATCACAAGCATCTCTTTTTTAAAAATTAAGCAATACAATTGTAACTTTTTGAATGAACTCTATTGTAATGGGCAGAAACTGAGCAGATGCACTGAGGTTTGGACAAGCAAGCACTTAAAGGCTAATTACCAATTGGATAATACTCTATTAGCATTTGCTTGTAGCACCCTGGATACTTTAGAATCAGCCAGATTCAGAATAAGCAAAAGTCCTTGATCTTTATTCTTTGTGGACGTGAGAGGAACGGCCACACTCTATGACAGGGTCCTCAAACTATGGCCCGTGGGCCAGATTTGGCATCTGAGGACGTTTATCCCCCTCACCCAGTGCTATGAAGTTTTTTTATTTAAAAGCCCACAAAACAATGTTTTTGTTTTTACTATAGTCCGGCCCTCCAACAGACTGAGGGACAGTGAACTGACCCCCTATTTAAAAAGTTTGAGGACCCCTGTGTCTATGATCTGTTTCAGGCTTCCTTTCAAACATAGACAATTATAAAAAAAAAATTGGGACGTTTGTGATCTTGGTTTTGTTGCCTTTTTTTTTGCTTGTTAACTGTGTGACAATAAGTAAGTCATTTAAGCACTTAGACATTCAGTTGCTTTGTAAAATAAGTGGGTTGAAATAAATGGTCTTTCAGGTCATTCCACACAGAAATTAATGTGATGAGGAGAGAGGGTTAGGGGAGGGAGAGGTGGAGCCAAGATGGCAGAGAGGACACATGTTTCTTTCTGACCTTCTCCCGTGACCCTCATGCTAATTACCAAATCCAGCCTCTGAATTAGTTCTGAACTGGCAGAACCCACAAATATTGGGAGTAACAAATTATCAGCAGAAGATAATTTTGAAGATCTCCAGAAAAAGTCTGTTTCAATCAGCATGGAGGAAGGCAAGCCAAGTGCAAGCAGGCTGAGCACAGAGGCGGAGTGCAGGCAGCACACAGTCCTGGGGGTTG
This sequence comes from Sarcophilus harrisii, assembly GCF_902635505.1. NCBI lineage: Eukaryota > Metazoa > Chordata > Mammalia > Dasyuromorphia > Dasyuridae > Sarcophilus > Sarcophilus harrisii. Next base: position 32,208,414 of record NC_045432.1, read on the forward strand.
GGGACTCTATGCCAGAGAATCTACAGGAAGGAATCTAAAGCAGTGTTGGCTACTCTGCTCTGGATGCAATTCAGTAGATCAACAGAGAAGTTATAAAACATCCAACACACACACAAAAGGTAAATAATGAACCCCAAAATGCCAGAATTCCCGCATGACCTTGACACGTCCATCTAGCACCTGAAGGACAATCTCCCTTGCCATAAAAGCAGAGCTCAACTTTTTTAAAAAAATGAGTAGAAAAGCAAAAAGAACTCTGACCATAGATAGTTTTTATGGTGAAAGAGAACAGATTTCAAACTCTGAGGTCACTAAAAACAGATCATCTCCAGATGAAGTAACTTGATTCCCATCACACAAGGCTTTCCTAGAAGAAATTTTAAAAGGATCTTAAAAGAGAGCTGGAAGAAAAATGGGGAAAGGAAATGAGAACTTTGCATGATGGTTTGGAAAAGGAAACACAGAAATTATTTGAAGAAAATTCATTATAATATAGACTTAGTGAAATGCAAAAAGCATATAACTCCTTTAAAAATAGATTTGACAAAATGGAAAAAGAAAACAACTCCCAGAAAAATAGAATTTGTGAAATGGAAAAAAAATCTCATAGAACCAAACAGCTCATAAAAAATTCAATAGCGCAAATACAAAAAGAACTAAAAAAAAGTAAATAAAAAAATAATTCATAAAAAATCAGAACTACCTCAATGAAATGGAAATCAATGACTCAATGAAACATCAAGAATCAGTCAAGAAAAACAAAAAATAAAAAAAATAGAAGAAAATGTAAAATACTTTACTTGGGGGAACAACTGACTTGGAAAATCGAGCTAGGAGAGACAATTTAAGGATTCGTGGATTTCCTGAAAATCATGATGAAAAAAGAGCCTAGACATTATTTTTAAGGACATCATCAAAAAAATATTCTAGAATCCCTGATGTTCTCGAATCAGAAGATAAAACAGCCATTGAAAGAATTCACCGAACACCTCCTGAAAGAGACCCCAAAACTAAAACTTTAAGGTATATCATGGCTAAATTTCAGAACTATTAGACCAAGGAAAAATATTGCAAGTAGCCAGAAAGAAACAATTCAAATACCAAGGAGCCCCAATAAGAATTACCCAGGACCTAGCAGCTTCCACCTTAAAGGATCAAAGAGCCTGTAATGTGATATTCCTAAAGGCAAAGAAAATGGAATGCAGCCAAGAATAAACTACCCTGCTAAAGTGAGGATTTTCTTTCAAGAAAGAAGATGGACATTCAGTGAAACAGGTGAATTCCTTTCATTTCTGATAAAAAAGACCTGAGCTGAACAAAAAAATTGACTTCCAAATATAGAACTCAAGAGAAGCATAAAGAGGTAAAAAGAAAAAAAAAAACTCTTGACAACTGTATCTCTGTTATGGGTATACATAGAGAGTGCATGTATAATCTGATTTTAATGTTATAATATAAAAAAGAGACTAGAGGTGGAAAGGGGATTGTACCAGAAAAAGGGGAAAGTGGACTTAAAATTAGGGAAATTACATCTCACGGAAGAGGCAAAGAAAATCTATTAATTATAATTGAGGAAAAGAAGGGAGTGGGATGAACAATGTGTGAATGTTATTCTCTTCAGATTTGGCTCAAAGAGAGAATATGAGACATATTTGGTTTCACAGAGAAACTTCTCTCACCTTATAGGAAAGTGGGAGAGGAAAGGGGAAAGGGGAAAGGGGAAGGGGTAATAGAAGGAAATAGAAGGTGTAATAGAAGGAAAAACAGAAACAGTAGGGAAAAGGTATAAGAAAGGAGAAAGGGCTCTAAAAGGGGAGGGCTGCTTGAGGCAAGTGGTGCTCATAAGTTAAATACTGGGGAAGAGGAAATGGGAAAAAGAAAAGAGAAAAGTATAATTTGAAGTAAATGAGATGGCAGGAAATACAGAATTAGTAGTTTTAGCTGTAAATGCAAATGGGGTAAACTCTCCCATAAATCGAAAGTGGATAGCAGATTGGATTAAAAGCCAGAACCCTACAATATGCTATTTACAAGAAACACATTTAAAGCAGAGAGATACATACAAAGTAAAGACAAAAGGCTGGAGCAGAATCTATTATGCTTCAGATGAAGTTAAAAAACCAGCAGGAATAGCCATCCTGATCTCAGATCAAGCAAAAGCAAAAACTGATCTAATTAAAGGAGATAAGGAAGGAAATTATATCTTGCTAAAGGGTACCATAGACAATGAAACAATATCAATACTAAACATATATGCACCAAGGAGTATAGCATAGAAATTCCTAAAGGAGAAGTTAAGAGAGCTGCAAGAAGAAATAGTCAGCAAACTGTAATAGTGGGAGATCTCAACCTTGCTCTCTAAGAACTAGATAAGTCAAACCACAAAATAAGTAAGAAAGAAATTAAGCAGGTAAATAGAATACTAGAAAAGTTAAATATGATGGATCTTTGGAAAAAATTGAAGGGAGACAGAAAGGAGCACACTTTCTTCTCGGCAGTTCATGGAACTTATACAAAAATTGACCATATATTAAAACATAAAGACCTCAAAATCAAATGCAGGAAGGCAGAAATACTAAATGCATTTTTTTCCAGATCACAATGCAATAAAAATTACATTCAATAAAAGGCCAGGGGAAAATAGAACAAAAAGTAATTGGAAACTAAATAATCTCATTCTAAAGAATGATGCGTGAAACAGAAAATCATAAACACAAATAATAATTTCATCCAAGAGAATGATAATAATGAGACAATATGCCAACATTTGTGGGATGCAGGCAAAGTGGCAATAAGGGGAAATTTTATATCTCTAAATGTTTACTTGCATAAAATAGAGAAAGAGAAGATCACTGATTTGAGCTGGCAAATAAAAAAGCTAGAAAAAGAACAAATTAAAACTCCCCAAATACCAAACTTGAAATTCTAAAAATGAAAGGAAAGATTAATAAAATTGAAAGTAACATATATTTAGATTTATCATATTTCTACCATGTTTAACTAGTATTGGACTACTTGCCATCTAGGGGAGGGCGTGGAAGAAGGGGGGAAATTGCAACACAAGATTTTGCAAGGACTAATGTTGAAGAATTGTCCATGCATATGTTTTGGAGAAAAAAAAGCTTTAATAAAGAAAAAGAAATTAATATGACCCAGAGAACAATCTGGAACTATGACCAAAGGACCAAAAACTGTGTATAGCCTTTGACCCAACAGTCATTATTGGGTACGTATCCTAAGGAAAACATAAAGGAGTGCAAACACAGCCCTTTTTGTGCTAGCAAAGAATTGGAAAAGGAATGGATGCCCATCAAGTGGGGAATGGCTGAACAAAATGTGGTATATGAAGGTAAAGGAGTATCATTGTTCCACAAAAAATGATGAACAAGCTGATTGTAGGATAATTTGGAAAGATTTATCTGAACTGACGCTGAGCAAAACAAGCAGAACCAGGAATACATTGTGCACAATAACAGCAAGAATGTTTGATGATCAACTATGAAAGACTTGGTTCTTCTCAATGATCCAGCAATCCCAAAATAATCCAAATACACTTTGGATAGAAAATGCCATCTGCATCCAGAGAAAGAACTAAGGAGACTGAATGTAAATCAACAAATATTGTGTTCACTTCTTTTTTTCTGGTTTTTTCCTTTTCCATGGATTTTCCCATTTGCTCTGATTTTTCTTCCAATATAATTTATTAAACAATGTGTATAAAAATACATAAAAAGTTTAATAAGGAAATTAATGTGAACTTGGAGACATCAGTTCACATTGCCTCCAGAATTGACCTATTACAATCCAGGGAAAGAAGGGAGGGGGTATAAGCATCGTCTGAAGCTTTATCTCATCAGTTTGGGCTTTAAAAGGGAATAAGTTAATCATTCCAGTTGGGTATAGAAATTTATCTAATCCTATAAAAAAAGTAGGAGAAAGAGGAAAAAAAGGGAAGGGCTAGATAGAAGGAAACACAAGCAAAAAAAAGGTAAGAGAAAGGGAAAAATTGATGGGAGTTAGTGGGTACGGTGGGTCAAAAAAACCCAAAACCCTATTAAGGACAGGGTGGAAAGAAAGAACAAAAGTAAATACAGGGAGGGAAATAAGATGGAGGGAAATGCAGAGCTGGTAATCATAACTGTGAATGTGAATGGGATGAATTCTCCCATTAAACAGAAATGAATATCAGTGTTAAAAAACAGAATCCTACAATATGTTGTTTATAAGAAACACATTTGACATAGAGAGACATACAGAGTAAAGATAAAAAGCTGTAAGAGAACTTATTAAGCTTCAACTGACATAAAAAAGCAGAGGCAGCAATTCTGATCTCATATAAAGCAAAAGTAAAAATCAATCTAATTAAAAGAGATAAGTAAAGAAAGTACCTCTTGATAAATGGTACCATAAAAATTGAAGAAGTACCAGTATTAAATGTATATGTACCAAGTGGTATAGCATACAAATTTCTAGAGAATATATTAATCCAATTACAGAAAGAAATAGACAACAAAACTATATTAGTGGGGGACCTCAACCTTTGCCTCTCAAAATCAGACAAATCTAACCACAGAATTAGCAAGAAAGAAACTAGGGAGATTAATAGAAATCTAGAAAGTCTAGATATGATAAACCTCTGGAGAAAATTAAAGACAGAAAGGAATACATCTTTTTCTCAGCAGTACAAAGCACCCACACAAAAATTGACCATTTATTGATGCAGAAATGGTAAATGCTTCCTTTTCACACTACAAATGCAACAAAAATTGCATTCAATAAAGGGCTAGGGAAAGACAGACTAAACACCAATTGGAAATTAAGTAATCTAATTCTTAAAAAATTAATGGGTCAAACGACAAACTCACAAACAACTCAAGGAGTACTTAGCTATTAATTCTGCATTCAAAAAACTCTCACTATTGTGACTCATTACTAAATTTTAGGAAGAACTAGAAGATTTGTATGCATTAGTTCCATAAATAAACTAATTAAAAAACCTTAATTGATTTTTGACTCAACCTAGAACATACAGTAGGATAGATGATTTTTATCTAATCATTAGAAAATAGTAAAAGTAGGGGTTAGGGTTTGAACTTGGAAAATAACAAATATCTAGATATTTGAGAACTGTGGTTTCATGAATACATATAATATTGCTCCTGCAATAGCACCTCTATGTCATATAACACAGAAAACGTTTCTCTTTTTCCAGATAATTCAGATTCCTCACCCTATTCCTCTTGCCCTCCCAGGCCATGTTTTTTATTGCAAATATATAGCTATTTCAAGTGAAATCATTATTTGGACTTTGATGCTCTGTATTATTGTTCATTCCAATGTGTAAACAGTCTTTGGGAGCTGTTCAAACATCCCAATTATGACTCAATACTAAGAAATATTTTTACATTCTAATCCTAAATTAGAGATTTTTGCAATTGTGCACATTAACGAGTCTAAATTGGCCACCTTAAAATAAATGTTTCAAGGTGACAATTTTTGAAAAAGTGAAAATGAGCTTTTGGTGTCTTCTTAAAGCTAATTAGAGTAAAAAAACAATTCTAACAATTTCCTTGATATAGGAATGAAAATTCAATTAAACACTGGGGTGCTAATTAAATTAACAAAATTTAAATGCCATGATGGAACACAATCAGATGAAAAGTTACAATGGGAATAATTCTCAAACTTTAATCTCTTGACAAGGCAGCATGAGTAGGCTTAGGTCTTTGGGCTAAAGCATGTCTCTAAAGGAGGTGTTTATATATATATATATATATATATATATATATATATATATATTACATATGTGTGTATATATATGTAATATTATAAGGCAATGTATATATCTATAAATTTTATGTAATATATTTCCACATATGTATATGTATGTGTTTCTTGGCTTGAAGTGTTTGTCCTCTTCAATAATAAGTGGAATTTTCAAGCTTTTAAGTCACAGGACAAGCTTTAAAGATGGTCAGTCATCTGTGGTTTTGGAGACAGATGAATGAATGAGAAATAATTTGGTAAGATCAGAGGATCATCTCTGGGGCCGAAGGGCAATCAAAAGTCACCAAGTGACTTTTGTCCAGATAGAGGCTGTTGAATTCCATGTTGAAAAGAAAGCTGACAAAAAGAATCTTGCACTTAGTAGGAGATTGGCCTAGATGCCCACTTGAACTTGTAAGTATTGAACACATATATTTTTGAACCTGTAGAAAGATGAAATGATTACATAATGACTTAAAACTATTCTACTATTGGACAAATAATGATTTGAAATGATTTCTACTATTGGGGGATGATGAAATATAGCTGATGCTTCCAATCACAGACCCCAAATAATAAATGAAAGGCCTGGTCCATCATTCTGGGAATATATACTTAGCTGCTCTTAGATCTGCTCCAACTCCAATACTTGAAACCGGACCTATATGCCAGAAGATGGGGTTCTCTGCATCATTCACTCATATTATATCTGAGGGTGGGAAGGAAGAAACAGGTGCCACTTTCAAGGAAAACTTTTTTAAAAGGTTAAAAAATAACTGGTTTTATGAAAACCCTTGATTCTTTTCATACCTTGAGGATAAGCCTGGTAGTTCTTAAGTTTGAAATCTGTGTTTGTATACTATTTAATACTAATACTGTACTTGTACAGCCATTAAATAAGGCAATGGAGTATAGTAGCAAGAGCACTGGACTGAAAATCAGGGATCCTGAAATCTAGAACCTGGTGAGTCACTAACTAGCTTTATAACTGAGAAAGTCACTCATCCTCTCTAGTCTTATTTCCCTCCTTTTTCAAATTAGAGGGCATAGACTAGCTGATCTGTAAAGATATTTCTATTTCTCAAATTCAAACTGTTTGAATTCCATTTACAATTAGAGAATCTCAGATTCCAAAACACACACACATGCACATATACACATACATGTGTGTGTTTATATGTAAACATGAGCGTTCATATATATATATATATATATATATATATATATGTGTGTGTATGTAAAAATAAATGTGTATTTATATGTGTGTGTATTATATGTGCGTGTTCATATATGTGTGTATCTACATATATGTATATGGGTATGTGTGTAATATCTGTAGTATATGTGTATGTATTTGACCCAAATGTTTTAGTTTGTTGAGATCTTTGGGGCCCTGACTTTGTTATACAAAGAATTGCCTACTGTAGTCCTCCCAGTTTTGTGTCATTCATAGATTTTATAAGCATGAGACTTCCCCACATCCTCGCTGCTCATTCTATTTTTTTCTTAGCATCTCCAGTTCTTAAAAAAGTGTCTAGAACATTATACTAGGGATACAAGAAAGAAAGAAAAAAAACAAAATCAATTCTCTGCCTCCAAGGAGCTTACATTCTTATTAGGGAAATGTACATAAATAGGTATATAGGTTACTTCCGACTTCTCAGGGGTCATGATAGCTGCATTCAAACAGTAGGAGAGCTACCTGTCATTCAAAAGAGATTTGATATATTCCACTTAGCCTAAAAGACAAAATGTAGACTCTAGCAAAATGTAGAAATTGTAGCGAGACAAATTCAGACTTACTACTGGGAAAAAACTTCCCAACAATTAGAGCTATTCATAAATAAGACAGGCTGGCTCTCAAGATAAATGAGTTACCCCTCACTGGACATCTTTAAATGAAAGCTGAAAGACCACTGCTTACATGCATTGCAATGGGAATTATTGTTTTGGTGTGGGATGGATTTGATGGGCACTGAGGTCCCTTGCAACTCTGTGATGCTGTGCAAATGAGCATCTGTTCAGGGGACCCCAAATCCCAAACGGCTGGAACAAAGCCATCGCTTTCCCCCAGGGTGCACTTGGTCACACTTTGCACTTATGGATGATTAGGAAAAAAACAACATCAGGAATAGTGAATCAATGACCCTCAAAAGTTAGGTTTATTGGTCTATCTTTTAGCCTGACCCACTCGATGACATCTCTAGAGTTGCAGCCAAATGGCATCTAGAAAATGTCTCTACTATAAGCATAATTAGCCCAACAGCTTCTTTCTTGAATGCAGAAGCAGTGAATGGATCATTCATAGTAAGGCTTGTTAACCTAGTAGGAAGCCAAGTCTCATACTGGGTTTCCCATATTCTTTCTTTGGAGGCTTTTAAGCAGAGGCTGCATGACCGATGACCATTCATCAAAGACATTGTAGAAGGGATTTTTATTCCCAGATGATTCCAATTAAATGACATCTCTTCTAATTCTGAGTCTCCAAGATTTTGGGAAGTGAATTAGCCTCTATGGCCCTTAATTTCTTCAGTTATTAAAAGAAGGAATTGGACTAGATCACTTTACTAAGGATCCTACAAACTCTAGAATCTTAGGACCTCACCTACTGGTCCTACAGTGACTGGCCATACTATGTATATGGTCCAGAGGCACTGGCAGTACTTAGACCTCTTAAAGTACTACTCTGAACTAATGCCATTTGTTAATAACATCATTATAACCAAACTCTGCCCCAACGTCAAAGGCCGCAATGTAATATCATGCAAGTGATTCCCCAGGACACAGAATAGAGTAGGGACAAACTCGAGTGCCAGAAATTTTACCATTCAATACCAACGGTTTGATTATGGTCACATAAAAAGCATTGGCCTTGTAGCAGTAAACTTGCTCTTGAACTGTGTTTTCATAGAAGAAATTGGCAGCAGGTATCTCAGTACTCAATCTCTCCATAATCCTATGGCATTAGCTTTTAAAATGGAAGCAACCATTTTACATGTTAACTGGCAAGTCTTAATCCTCTCTATCCTCCCAAGGTCTCCAAGGGTACTGAACCCATCACCTCGACTTTACTGGTGCTATATGTTCACCAAGTGTGCAACACTTGTGAGCCCAGGATTTCAGTGCTAGGACATAAGCTAACATGAACTTATTGTTAATGGTGGATATTTTACTAAGGAGCTTCATCTGAAGATTATTTTTCCTCATTTTCTTTTGGACAAAACTGAAAACCAAGTTACAAAGTTGTATAAGTCTAAATACATTTATAAACTATCTTCAGTTTTAAAGGAATTATGGATTGAGGGTAGCATACGTGTACATATATAAGCATAATTATCAAGAATTATAGAGGAAGCATACTAGGTAGAGTTCAGTGCTTGGATTCAGAAAGACCTGAATTCAAATCCTGCTACAAGCAGGATTATTTAATCCTAGGCAAGTTGTATAGCCTCTCTGTGCCTTGGTTTACATGACTGCAACAGGAGGGGGTTGAGCCATAATACTATGATACGAACATTATTTGCTGCATGGCTTTGTATCAGTCTCATAGCTTCTTTGTTCTTCACTCCTTAAGAATTATCTACCAAGTCAGAGAGGAGTTGTAATCTGCACTGGTAGAGGGCATTTCCACACTAATTGTTTATTATGGTGATAAAATCGTATTTGTTAACAATTTTAATTTTACTATGCCAGAGTCTAAATATCATAAAAAATGAATGATTTTCCTATTCAAATATTAAGAAAAATATGAGAATATAACAAGGGAAGAAAATGTCTAACTTTTTTAGTAACCTCTCTCTTATGTTGATTAGAAGCCTAAAACAGAGCAAGTACCTAATACATTCTCTATTCTGAGCTCTGCAGGTTCAGAAATTCAATATATCTCTTTGTTGATAGACCAGGAGCTGGAAGACTCCCAGGCTGATTCTTGGGCAGAATGGGGACTAATTGAAATGACTATAAAGAAGTTTAAAAAAAAACACACTCTATTGTTGAATTTTTTTTCCCTAACAGCAATTGACAGGAGGATTTTCATCTATTTAACGAAGCTCTTCTCCAGCTCTCCTACTGATAATATAACCCCCAACAATGTAATCTTCACTCTAGTACTTTTTTAGGTTAAAAATAGGGTTAGTTATATAAAGGACTCAAGGATACTTATATTAGGAATTAAATATATGTATAAAAGTTTGAAACCACAGGCATACTCCACTAAAGAAAGCTAATTGATGAAGTCATGTTAGGTGAAACAACATTATAGAAGACAGTTAGTTTCAATGGAATTATTTTTAGCAAATGCCCAGTGTCTAGAATGGTATCCAGCACATAATAAGTCTTTAATAAAAATTTCTCGAATTTTAAAATGACCCTGAAGATGAGGTAGTCCAATCCCTTCACTGGAAACTGAGGTCCAGAAACAATGGAGACTTGCTCAAAGTCAGATGGGCAGTGAGTGGTAAAGCTGGTATTTAAATTTGGGTCCTTTGATAATAAATACAACAGTCTTTTCACTGAACCAGAAGGTGGGCATGTGTGCTCAGCAGTATGGGGACAATAAGCAGATTGATGATCAAGGCAGGTAAAGATGCTTATACTAGCACTCACAATTAATTATCAACAAATATGTTTAAGCGCCTACTATGTGCTCACTATGTTAATTACTAAGAAGGCATTTACTCTGTACTGGAGACTGTGGGCCAAATAGCATTAAAATGAGAGAACTGACAGATGACTAGGTTTATCATCGGGAAGACTTAGAGATGGAAATCCTGCCCCTAACACTCATTAACTCCATGGCCGTGGCCAACTCATTTAACCTATTTGGGAGTCAATTTCCTCTTCTGTAACTTAGATGCAGTAATACTTGTAGTACCTCACAGAGTTCTTGGGAGGCTCAGATGAGTCAATACATGGAAAGTGTTTTGAAAAGTTTTATATAAATGCCAGCTATTATTATAATACATTAATATCATTTTAGTGAAATTATGTCAGGTGGACCAATACTAAGTGATGTATATCTGTGAAGGCTATAAGAAGAGATGGAAAGAAGTGTTATTGCCTGGACAATTAATCCATCCTCCTCACTCTGTTTCCCCCAATAGCAAAAATCATCTCACTGAAGCTAGTCATATTTCATTGCTGTCTATATCAGCAGTACCCAGCAGTGTCTGGTGTATAATAGGTGCTTAATAAATGTCTATCAAATCCGTGTGGTACAGTGGAAAGAATGCTGGCTTTGAAGTCAGAGAACTTGGGTTTCAAATATTGACTCTGCCACTTAAAGTATGTGTGACCTTGAGCAAGGGACTATCTTGGAGTTTCTCTGCCTATAAGATAAAGGAGATGGACTAAAGAACTTTGAATACCCAAGCACTTAATATATAAACATATAGTCCTACAAATTATCTAGCCTTCAAGTAGAAAAAATTAAGAAAAAAAGATTATATAAAAACACATACAGTTATTATACAAGCTGATATTAAATATATGTACATACTGTCCCTATCATCTTCTCCAATGAGTAAAATCTCTAAAAGGGCAGAAGTTCTTTCATATTTGGCCTTGCTTTCCTTAGTACTTAAGCAGGTTCTTGAGAAATATTTGTTAATTGATTCCACATTTGTTGTAGATAGAGTCAGGAGAAACAATCTTAAATTCCAGGTTTGTGGATTAACTAAGGTAAGTATTGGCAGGAGACCATGGCCTTCTAAGAACCGAAGTGCAGCCAATCAGTTAGCAGTCATACAATTTTTCAGCTCCGCTGAAAAAGGATCTTGAAACACAAAACCCAGAAAACTTTTGCATATGGTAAGAGGACATTTCAATGTAGTCATTTCTTCAGAAGGACATTGTAATAGTTACAGAAAGAAATGACCAACAGGATGATTTCAGAAAGGCCTGGAGAGACTTACACGAACTGATGCTCAGTGAAATGAGCAGGGCCAGGAGATCATTATATACTTCAACAACAATACTATATGATGACCAGTTCTGATGGACCTGGCCATCCTCAGCAAGGAGATCAACCAAATCATTTCCAATGGAGCAGTAATGAACTGAACCAGCTACGCCCAGAGAAAGAACTCTGGGTGATGACTAAAAACCATTACATTAAATTCCCAATCCCTACATTTCCCTACAATCCCTACAATCAGAGAAATGCAAATTAAGACAACTCTAAGATACCACTACACACCTGTCAGATTGGCTAAGATGACAGGAAAAAATAATGATGATTGTTGGAGGGGATGCGGGAAAACTGGGACATTGATGCATTGTTGGTGGAGTTGTGAACGAATCCAACCATTTTGGAGAGTAGTTTGGAACTATGCTCAAAAAGTTGTCAAACTGTGCATACCCTTTGATCCAGCAGAGTTACTACTGGGCTTATATCCCAAAGAGATTATAAAGAAGGGAAAGGGACCTGTATGTGCACGAATGTTTGTGGCAGTCCTTTTTGTAGTGCCTAGAAACTGAAAACTGAATGGATGTCCATCAGTTGGAGAATGGCTGAATAAATTGTGGTATATGAATATTATGGAATATTACTGTTCTGTAAGAAATGACCAACAGGATAATTTCAGAAAGGCCTGGAGATACTTACACGAACTGATGCTGAGTGAAATGAGCAGGACCAGGAGATCAATATATACTTCAACAACAATACTATATGATGACCAGTTCTGATGGATCAGGCCATCCTCAGCAAGGAGATCAACCAAATCATTTCCAGTGGAGCAGTAATGAACTGAACCAGCTACGCCCAGAGAAAGAACTCTGGGTGATGACTAAAAACCATTACATTGAATTCCCAATCCCCATATTTATGCCCACCTGCATTTTTGATTTCCTTCACAAGCTAATTGTACAATATTTCAGAGTCTGATTCTTTTTGTACAGCAAAATAACGGTTTGGTCATGTATACTTACTGTGTATCTAATTTATATTTTAATATATTTAACATCTACTGGTCATCCTGCCATCTAGGGGAGTGGGTGGGGGGTAAGAGGTGAAAAATTGGAACAAGAGGTTTGGCAATTGTTAATGCTGTAAAGTTACCCATGCATATAACCTGTAAATAAAAGGCTATTAAATAAAAAAAGTAATAGTTACAGATTTTTTAAAAATACAAGATATTGTGTTAACAATTAAAAGAAGGGTAATCTACCCCTTCTCTGGGTCAGGACACATCTGGATCTATGCTAATCTCTTCTGAAAGGACCGGCAGCCAGATAGGTTGTATAGTGAATAGAGTGCCAAACCTAGAGTCAGGAAGACTCATATTCCTGAGTTTACATCAGACACTAACTGTGTGACCCTGGAAAAGTCACTTCACCCTGTTTGCCTCAGTTTCCTCATCTGTACAATGAGCTAGAGAAGAATATGGCAAACCACTTCAGTATCTTTGCCAAGAAACCCCCAAATGAGGTCAGGGAGAGTTGGCCATGACTTAAATGACCAAACAACAACAACAATCTGAAAGGATTATTTTCCCTAAACTGGTAAAATGAAGAAAGTCTAAAATCCTTCACTCCTTTGGTCTTCTACAGTTTGAGTCAAATTGAAAACAAAAAGACATAGTCAAAGATGGCACATAAGCAAAAAGACCAGGTGGATTACGAGAAAACGCATTGACTATTAAGTTACCAAATTTCACCATCAGAAGAGAACTTCTAGTGTGTATCTGTATAGGAATCTATCATATTCTTCATGAGTCATCATATAGACTTCCCCACAATGAGAAGAATTTCCATAGACTCTGTAGGAGCCCTCAACATTTCTTTGGTGTCCTGGACCTGCTTTGCCTCTCTGATGAAGCTTTTGGACCCCTTCCCAGAATTATTTTTTTAAATGCACAAAATAAAATACATAGAATTGCCTAGGAAATCCATAATTATACTGACAAATGTTTTTTCTTTCTTTCAATAAACAAGTTTATAGACTTTAGTTTAAGAGCCCTAGAAACAAGGAAAAATGTGCTCATCTGAAATGTCTACCTGTTGTTCCCAGTTCCACCCTTCAGGGACAATCAGAATAAATCTAGTCCTTCTTTTACATGACCATCTTTCAGATATTTAAACACAGCGATCAACAGTTCTCTCCCCAGACTAAATGTTTCCGGTTCCTACAAGTGCTATTCATATCTCACAACCTAAGACCCTTCATTTTCTGGACAGAATTAAGTTCATGTCTTCTTGGCTTTGTCACTTATGTAATGTGTCATCTTGAGCAGGTTAATCTCTCTCTCTCTCTGAGCTTCAGTTTCATTTCCTCATCTGTAAATTGAGGCTAACAATTTTGTATATAGAGTTGTTTTGAAGAAAGCATTTTTTAAAAAAAAATTATAGAGTCAGAAACACTTGAGTTCAAATCTGGCCTCAGATACTAGCTGAGTAACCCTGAGCAGGTCACTTAACCCTGGTTGCCTCTAAAAAATATTATAGCGCATAAGAGAAATGGAAGCTATGATTATAAGCTCTCTGTTTAAAAAAAAAAGTCTCTATTTCATCACTTATAAGATAAAAACTAAAGTTTGATGCAAATTATCCACAGTCAGGGATATATATTTTTGTTCTGCCCATGTAAAGTCAATGTGAACATAAGACAGGAAATTTAAAAAGGAGGAAGTGAGAGCAAATACTAGGAGTATGGGAGCCACTCCAAAGTGACAAGAAAAAAGTGTCTTTCTGTCTCCACCCTATGCCTGACAACATTTGAAGTAGTCTGGGGAAAGAGTGGTGCTAGTCTTACACAAGTAAGGCCATTCTAAGATCATGGTAAGATTTGCTCTGAGTCATCAAATCCTAGAATACAAAAGAGAACAAGATCTTGTGTGTGTGTGTGTGTGTGTGTGTGTGTGTGTGTGTGTGTGTGTAGAGAGAGAGAGAGAGAGGAGGGAAAGTGAGAAAAAGGACAGTAAGAGAGTGAGAGAAAGAGAGAGACACAGAGAAGGAGAGAGAGAGGCCGAGAAGTTGGGTTTGCTGTTTGCAACCTGTAATGACCTTCAGAAAGTCACTTGGTAGTTTAGCTTCCTTCTAGCTCTAGATTTATGATCCTATATATGACCTTGGCAAGTCACTTCTCCTCCCTGGACCTGTTTCCTATTCTGTAAAATCAGAGGCTTAGAATAGATGCTCTTTAAGGTCCATTTGAAATCAATATCGATGAGACTTGGGCAAGACACAAGAGGAAACTCTATGGGCCTCAGTTTCTTCCTCTGTAAAAATGGGGAGATCAGACTAGGTAGCCTCTTACGTCCCTCACATCTCTATTTCTATGGAACTACAACAAAATACCAAACACAAAAAAGGGACTGGTAGTTTACTCTCTGAAAACGTGGTTAAGAAACACTATCTCTAATTAGGGATCACTCCCACACCAAGGTTCCTGTTACAGTACATCAAACAACTAGCTAATGAACCAGAAGGGAAAAAAAAGTAATTCACAGGATGGTATGACCTATGACAGGCCAAACAAAAGCCACAAATGCAACTACACAAAACGCAGTTGATCATCCCATGTTTTTGGATCCCTGCTGCCCACTCCCTTTAAATTAACTGATTTTTCATTGAATCATCTTGTCTATTGGGCCACCAATACAAGCTGTTCTTTGGTTTGCCATTCTGCAGAACAGCCATTTGGCATGACACTTCCGGCTCATTTCAAACTGGGGTGCCTAGTATGAGACAAGGATGTCCAAAACATTGCCCTGCCTATCTGACAGCTGTCAAGCCCCTTTCACGAAGGGAAATCAATTCGGCATTTTCCATAATGGCAGAAGGAGTTGTATTTTTCAATGCTGCAGAAAAGCCTGTCCTTTTGAAAAAAGCAGCAAAATCTCAGATGATCATCTAGCGGTTCTTTTCGGTGATCATGTGGTGAGCCTGTTTCTGAGAGGCCTGCGGATGCGGCGTGTGGGATGTGGGATGTGGGATGTGGGATGTGGTCTGTCACCTGAAGCTGCAATAACTGAGGCCAGTGGGATGAGTGAAGGAACCCTAAGCCTGGTATAACTGCCTTTCATTCTGCTTTGAAGACTCTCAGATAAGCAGCCCCATTATCGATCTTGCCGGGAAAGAAATCACGTTCACCATTTGTCATCTTCCACACTTAGTAAGAGGAGATCAGCTATTAAGATAATGTTGTCATGTTTAGGATTTTCACAAAATTTGCTAAAGCATCCTAAAACATTCTCAGACGTAAAGAGAAAATCAACAACGAAATCTTCAAAGAACGATCTGGGGGTTGGGGTGTAGATGGAGGTGGGAGGAATTGTCCTCGGGGGATTTTCCTCCGGGGAACGGAAACACAACAGCGGAGAACACATGTTGCATTGGGCTGCATTTCATGTGCCAGAGTATGGTGTGTCTGTTCGAGTGCTAGTAGAAGACTATTAGCTTTGGAAAACAAATACAATTTCTGACTCAATAAAGAAATTATGTATCTATTGGATTTATTATGGCTGTAAAAAAAATTAAACCCAAGAGAATTGAACTTACAGTGGTTCATAAGTGATACTTCCTACTGCTAAGTTAATGTTTTATGACATCATTATGCAACTTTCTCACTCCCATTGGAGAATTGTCCTCTATTCTCTCTTCCTGAGTAAACAGCCTGAAACAATGTACTCTGATAACCGTTCTGGCTGAAAATCATATCTGCACCCTGTTGAGAAATATGGTCCAATTTAAATTAGTATTTCCAGCAAATATACAAAAACGCTTTCCAAAACATCTTCCAGGGATGCTACAGCACTGAGTGATGTATTTTCTAAGCAATGCAGAATCATTTGTATTCCGGTCCTTTTGCCGTCCCATTAAACTTTACAGCATATGGCATTTTCTTCCAACGTAATAGGACAAAGGAAAAGAGGCGCATTGGAAAAGAAAGATCAGTGAGAGACTTCCCTTTGTACTTTAGCTTTGTGGTGTGGATTTTGTTTAGGGGAGAAAACTGTTCATCTTACTCTGGGTGAATAAGAAATATATGAAGTTTGCATTTTATGCTGAATTTCCATAGAATTATAGCATCTCAGAACTGGAAAGGGCCTGGGAGGCCATCTGATTGAAAGTATAAGAGAAGCATGAAGCTCTTCTATAGCATTCATGATAAATGGCCATCTAGATTACACCTGCAGACTGTCAGTGATAGGGAGTTCCCTCATTCCAGAGATATCCTTCCATGTTGGGGATCTTTGAATTGTTTGGAAGTTTTTTTTTTTCCCTTCTATTAAGCTATCATCCGCATTGCCATAATTTTCCCATATTACTCCTAGTTCTTTCCTCTGGGTTCAAGTAGAACAAGTTCAATCCCATTTTTATATGATAGCCTTTCAAACATTTGAAGGTAACTATAATGTCCCCTCTAAAATCCTCTCTTTCCCATGTTGAACATACTTTGTTCTTTCAATTAAAAATCCTATAGCATATATTCCTTTTCTCTTCCTAACCTGATGGGACCCCTGTGGATCCCGCTTCGCCAACATCCCTACCAAAACATAGTCCCCCAAACTAGACCCAACACTAAAGATGTGATCCAACTGGGGAAGAGTGCAACGGAACTATTTCTCTTATTCTGGACAATACTGAGTACAACTGCAACAAAATCAGGGAGAGAATTTGGAAGCAGCAAAAGAACTGGAGAAGGGCCACGAGTCACCATTTCTAACCAATGGTCATGGGGCAATAGCCATGGTGATGAAGCTCCATGAGGAATAGAACACAGAGAAGTCATTTAGTTGTAGCAGACAGATCAATATCAAATTGACAAGTCCAAATCAGAGAAACAAAAGGGGATAATAGGCCTCTGGTTGGATTTGTGGGGTGCTGAGATTTTTGTTTGCTATTGAGAGGGGAGATTTTTCTAGAGGTGAGTTTGGGGATGACCATTCATGAAAGAGAAGGAAGCAACATTGTAGGTATTAAGGAAGATGATGTTTTCTTGCTAAATTATCATAATTTCACTTGAATACCACTCCCAAATCGTTGCTTAGTCTTTGAATAAACCACTTATGCTTGGTGCATCACCCACCAAGGTAAAACCACTGTCGAATGCATTAGATAAAAAATACGACTTTGGGACAAACCGATGATCTATCAGACTCAATAAGCCATTTCTGGGAAAGGAGAACAGTAATAGTTCACATTATGCTACGTTCACGGGTTAGCTTTATGTTCACGGGTCAGCTTTATGGCCCCAGGTCTCTAACTCCTCCACAGTTGAATTCCATTGTTGAATCTTCATTGATTTATTCAACCAGTGCTTATTGAGGACTTACTATGTGCTGGACAGTATGGAAGATTAAACGTTGAAGACATAGATTCTGTCTCTCAATTGCCAACATTCTATTAGAAAAGAGAATCAGTACACCAATAACTATAGGACAAGACAAGATGTGATAAGGGTCATAAGAGAAATAAAATTAAAGTTCTGTAGGATAGCTGAGGAAGGAGGTGCCATGTCTGTTTGAAGGGATCAGGAAAGTGCAATATGGGCAAGGGTTCTACGGGTGGGGTTGAGGTGGGAGGGAGATCTTTGTGTGAACTGAGGCATGGGGTCTGGAAATTCTTGGGGTACATTCACAGTGAATAGTTGGATTTAACTAGAACATAGGGTAGTAATGAGCAATAAGACCAATAAGAACAGTTGGGGCCAGAATATAACAGGTCTTGAGAGGCAGTGTGATATAGTGGAGAATGACAGACTTGGAGTCAAGAAAAACCAGGTGCCATATCAAATTGACAAGCCCAAATCATAGAAACACAGGAGGGTAATAGGCCTCTGGTTGGGTTTGTGGGTGCTGAGATTTTTGTGTTGGCTACTGAAAGAGGAGATTTTCCTGGAGATGAGTTTAGGGAGGACCTTTCATGAAAAAGAAGAAGCAGCATGTTAAATATTAAGAAAGGAGATTTGTTTCCTTGCTAAATTATTATAATTCCATTTAAATATCAGCTTAGACACTTAATACTATGTGACTATGGGAATGTCACTATCCCACTCTGAGCTTCGGTTAGCTCATATGTAAAATGGTCCTAATAAATTTTGTAGTTCCTATCTCATAAGGGTATTATAACTTCGTTTTTGAATACCAGGCATGTGAAGGGAATTAACAATGATAAGACGACTGGCTTTGGAGTCAAAGGACCCAAGTTCAAATCTCACCTTTGACATCCACTACATATGGTGCAATGGGTAGAGCAGTGGGGTCTTTGTGACCTGAGTTCAAATCCAGATCACTTCATAATTGTGTGACCCTGGGCCGGTCAATTCACCCAGTTTGGCTCAGTTTCCTCACCGATAAAATCAACTAGAGAAGGAAATGGTCAAGCACTCTAGTATCTTTGCTAAGACTACCCCAAATAATTGAATGTGGATCACAACATAATATTTTTACCTTTTTGTTGTTATTTGCTTGCTTGTTTTTCCTTCTCATTTTTCCCTTTTTGATCTGTAGCATGATAACTGTGGAAATATGTATAGAAGAACTTCACTTGTTTAACATATATTGGATTGCTTGCTGTCTGGGGAGGGAGTTGAGGGAAAAGAAGTGAGAAAAATTTGGAACACAGGGTTTTGCAAGGGTGAATGTTGAAAACTATCTCTGCATATATTTTGAAAATAAAAAGCTATTGTTATTTAAAAAAAAGAAAATCCCAAATGAGGTCACAAAGAGTCAGACAAAATAACAATAATAACAACAACCTATGTGACTTCTGGCAAGGCACTGAACCATTTTAGACGTGAGTTTTTTCTAGAAAATGAGAGCATTGGGCTTGATGGCCTCTGAGGTCTCTTTCAGCCCTGGATCTATAATCCTAGGATTTCATTCGGTAGGCAGTGGGGAACTACTGAGGGTTCCTAAACAGGAGAGGGATATGATCCAATCTGTGCTTTAGACAGATTGGTGGTGAGGGAAGGAGTTTAGAATTTAGCCCACTAGACAAGAGGTGCTGGGAGCCTCAACTAGGGCAGTGGCAATGAAAATAGAAAGCAAGCGCCAAATGGAAGATTCATCAGTGATAGCACCTGGCCACTGATTGGACTGCGGTGAAGTAGGTGAGGAGTACTGGGGTAATTTATAAGCTAGTTATGCAAACAACCGAAGGGCAAATGCTATTTGGAGAAATCGGTTAACTGGGACAACTTTGGGAAAGAGAGAGAAAGGAAAAGAAAAAGAAAGAAAATTTAGTTAGAAGTTCTTGAGTCCTTAGTTATGGGAAGTTCTTGAGGGGAAAGAACTGTTGTACCTTTGCTCAGTTCCTAGTACAGGGATTTATAACATTTGTGATTTTCCTTTGAGGAAACCCCCTCCACCAGTGGTGATCCACACTGGGACAGTTTCCAGGCACACTGACAGCTTTAGTGATGTGCCCAAGGCCTGATAGTTAGTGTGTCAGAAGCAGACTTGGAACGTAGGTTTGCCTGACCCAAAGATTGCTTTGCCACACGAGACTCTGCTCACCTATCACATAGGAAGCTCTTAATCCCTCCTTGTTGAATTTAATTTAATTTGCATTCTACTTCATTTTAAGCCCTGGTCAAGATATTATGAACGAACATTAGTATTTAACTACCTCATCATGTTGAAAGTGACTGGGACAAATGATCATTTGCTTTTTTGAAGTATAAGCCACCCTACCCAATGGGCTATTAGAGACCCTTGGGGAAAACTGGCCTCCAAGTTTCAAAGAGCTTGGTGCTACAAACAATGAAGCAGTTTATCAGAAGCCACTGGATTCACTCTGGGCAAAGTTCCTGAATGGGAACTCACAGTAACTCAAGGTCAATAGGCTGTTGGGAATATCTACCCTTCCCCCACCCCTCAACCCCACCATAATTACTTCCTATACAGAATCACTGATTCCTAAATGGAGAGCTCTTCTAAGCCAACCTCCTCATTTTATAGAGAAGAAAACAGGGTAAGGAAGAAGGGATGATAAGTGGTGAGGGGCACCTAGATGGGACAGTGGATAGAACATCAGCCCCGAGTTCAAATGTGACCTCAGACACTTAACACGTCCTAGCTGTGTGACTTTGGGCAAGTCACTTAACTCCAATTGCCTCAGGGAAAAAATAATAAGTGGTGGGGAACCCAGGTTCTTTAGCTCCCATTTTATTGTTTTTTCACTATAACACAGTGTTTTACTTATCTAGGTTACTGATCACAATGTTAAGTCCTATCAATCTCACTCTATGAGCACCCACTCAATATATATAGTCTTTTGTTAGTACCAAGTCCTTATTAATTCTCCACCCACCCATAGAAACATTCATTGTGGTATGGTCTAGAATTATATAACCAGGTTTATGTGGGAGCCAGCTCCAATGGGCTGAGAGCTAATTGCTATATTTTTAGTATAAGCATTAACACCTTGGGAACTGGCAAATAGTGAAAATTGGGGCTTGTTTTGTCAATAGATAAAACTTTAAGTGACGGGGAAAATGTTAATAATGAAAGTTAAACTTAGAAGTATGGTCTATATCCATATTTTCCACTGGTGAGCTGGTTGGTAAACACCACTGTATACAGAATATCTCTTGCTTATTAGAATTCAATGTGGCATCTATTTTTACAAAAGTACCTTGGTGTGAAGGAGTTTGCATTTACCTCAGGTGAAGGAGTATTCGTATCAAATAAACCATGCTGGAGGGCCGGAAGAGAAGGAATTCAAGAGGAAAAGGAGAAAATGGAGTAGAAGATCACAATTTTTAAGCTACAGCACTCGGCTTCTGAATCCAAAACTTAAAAAAGATCAAGTTCAATAAGAACAAATGTACAGTATTATATTTGGGTTTTAAAACATTAATTTCTCAAGTATAGGCTGTGGAATGAATGATTAAATATCAGTTTATCTGAAGAAGATTTGCCAGTCTCAGTGGCCCCCAAAGCCCAGTCTGAGTCAATGATGTGATGTGATAGCCAAGAAAGTGAAAATAATCTTGGGCTTGTGTCAGGAGCCATATGGCATTCGGGAATAGAGAAGTGACACTCCTTCTGTATTTTGCCTTCAGACCATATCTGGAGTGCAGTGGTCTGTTCTGGGAGCTACAGTTTAAGATGTACATTTATAAGCTTGAGAGAATGACAATAACCAATCAGGACAGAGAAATATCTTGTGTCCATGCTGTTTAAAGAGTGGTTAAAGAAAATAGGGATGCTTAACCTGGATATAAAAGACTGGGGAGAGGGAGGAGGATGATATCTACCTTCACAGATTGGAATGACTGTCATGTGGTAAGGAGCTTGGGTGTGTTCTATTTGGCCCCATAGAGAAAAACCTGGACCCCTAGGTGGAAACTACATAGAGATAGATTTAGGGTTGTCAAGGAACATTTCCTAATAATGAAAGCTATCTGAGAGTGAACGGGACTAATTTAGGAAGCCATGGAATTCCCCTCTTGAAGGTCCTGGCATAGATAATGGACTTGTTGGGTACGTTATAATAGACAGTTTTTTCTTGGTATGGATCAACTAGATGGCCATTAATAACCCTTCAATTTTCAGCTCTGATGACTCTGAGAAGAAAAGAGGAAACATACATGAAGCAGGAAAGTTTTATTTTAGGAGATTCTTTTTGAGAAACAACTTTTTTTTTCCTGAAATCCAGATTTCTTGCCCCAAATTTGAAAGTTGACCATCACTTACGACAGAGGCCACTGACTTTCTCACTCGTGGTTCAATTAAAAAATTACAATCAAGTACTGAATATTTCTTCTCTTATATCATAGTCATTTCCACACACACCTTCATCTCCATGACCCCATCTCCACTCCAATGCCCCATTCACATTTAAATGAAAGTATTAAAGTGCCTTCATCCTTAATGAGTCCTTTGGAATACACGGAGGCAAACAAAGAAGTTATGGAAGAGGCTATTACAATGGTGAGTTAAAAACATTTCAGGAAAAGCAAGTTTTCAAAATAAAACTTCATTTTGTTTTTGAAAATGTCAAGGTGAGGAAAAGCAAAAGTTCTGGCCTTTTTAATTACACGAGAATGTCAGCCTGGCATATATTTATAGTGCCTTTCTTTCTCATTACAGATAAAAATATTTTGCTCATTAGAATTATTCAGCAATCCCAGGCTTCGTGGATGTCAATGCAGAGGCGTGCCCTTCTCCTCACTACTTTTCCACAGAGACACCATCTTCATTCTCTGGAAGCAATCAAGAAATCAGATGGAGGAAATCTACCCACAAAAACATGTAGGTCAATCTGACCTTGCTACCTATATGATTCTGACCAACACATAATTTAAATCCATTTCAATTGTATTAATAGAAAAAGAAACACGACAAAAGACAAGTCTTCAGTGGACAACAAAGCTTCTATTGGGCTGTGACTAACAACGTGAATGAATGGAATCTGTGACAGTTCCATATTAACTGGCACTGGTCATGGGTCTCTTGGTGGCAGAGAAATATGCCGATTTAAATTCCCTGGGCTCACTATTATAGATTTGTTACCTGCATGGAAATATTGGGTTCGGATTTGGACACTAAATTTTGAAGAGTTACCAGAATGAATGTAAGTGTGTCTCATTGTCAACAAATTCAGGTCCGATCTATATACAGTAAATAAACTACTACTGCTCCTGAAAAGGGTATAACAGTCAACCATATTATCATATCCACTCACTAAGTCTGTGACATCTCAGACCATAACATCCCTCTCTGGCTTTCACTGTCCTATCTCCCCCTTCTATAAAAAAAGCTCTTTGAGGGTAAGAACCATTTTACTTTTGTCTCTCCAGGGTCTAGCACAGTGCCCAGTACTTGATAAATTTGCACATATACTTTATATTTCATACATACTTTTTTAATAAAATACTTAATAAATCACTCATGACTGATCATCTGATCAGACTGAATAAAGTGCTTCCAATGCACGATAATAATAAGATTTTATTTATATCTCTATCTTGCTAGAATTTGGCTATTGTATATTACTGCATGTAAATATAATCTACATACTACATATAATAATATATATAATACATAGTATATAATAATATGTAATACATATCATATCTATATTATACATACTATGGCTAGTGTACAAATTAAAATCATTTGCACTTGCATAAATTGCCATATCTCCGTGTAGGGAATGGGACACATTTCTAGTCTTCTTAGATTTTACTCCCCAATCTTTGATCCAGTGAAACTGTTTCATAAACAAGACAATCCATCTCATGGTTCTGGATATTATCTCTGGCTGGCCTCAATGCCTGCAGTGTTTTCCCTCCTCCATTCTAATTACTGACCTCTCTGGCTTCCTTTAAGTCACAACTAAAATCCTATTTCCTATAGGAAGCTTTCCCTAACCTCTCTTAATTCCAGCCCATTCCCTCTGTTAATCATGTCTTATTTTTCTTGTATATAACTAGCTTTATATATATTTGTTCGTGTACTATCTCCCCCATTAGATCATCAACTTCTGGAGAGTAGGAACTGTCTTTTGCAACTTTTTTAAAAATTCTGACTCACTTCCATTTAATTTTTAATTTATTTTTGATTTTAATAGTACTTTATTTTTCCAAATACATGCAAAAATAATTTTCAATATTCACCTTTGCAAAACCTTGTGTTCCAGTTTTTTTCTCTCTCTCTTCCCTCCTAGCCCTTCCCCAAGGCAGCAAGCAATCCAACATAGGTTAAACAGGTGCAATTCTTCTAAATGTATTTCCATATTAATCATTTTTGCCACTATTCTATATCCCGATTGCTTAACACAGGGCCCGATGCATAGTAGGCGCTTAATAAATGTTTGTTGAATTGAATTGACACATTTATTAGAAGTCTGACAACTGGATGGAGCTTCTGGCTGGAGGGGTACCCATCTACCATATGGTACCAAGTTGCCTGCATCATTGGGTATCTTACACTGAGAGTCGTGAAATTGATTGCTAATGCAGTGGCAATAAACTGAATATGGCATCAGAATATCTGAGTTCAAATCCTAACTCTGCTACTTGCAAGCTAGGTCACACTGAGCAAATGACTTCTCTTTGGGTTTCATTTTTCCTTCTCACTAAAATGAGAGTGATCTTTAAGGTCCCTTCCAGTACTATAGCCTTTGTCCCCATGACTGCTATTTATTCCACTTGTGGCTTAATTTTCTCTTTCCTCTGCCTTTAGCATTTCTTGCTCATTTCCTCTTTTCTTGATGCTAAGCAAGTCTCAGGTTGCTTTAGAATAGGATATTGCTTTTGGTGTTTCAATAGTTCATTCATTTATGCCTTATAAGGATCAAAAGGAAATCAATCAATGAAACTATAAGAATTGATTAAGTATCTACTATTTGTCAGATTTGGTCAGCTAGGTGGCGCTGTAGTGGATAAAGTGCTAGGCTTGAAGTCAATAAGACTTTCTTTTTCTGAGGTAATTAGGGTTAAGTGACTTGCCCAGGGTCACATAGCTAGGAAGTGTTAAATGTCTGAGGTCAAATTTGAACTCAGGTCTTCCTGACTTAGGGCTGGTGCTCTATCCACTGCACCACCTAGCTGTCCCAATCTAAGACATTTTGAGCTCAAATCCTCCTTCACATACTTATTAGTTGTGTGACCCTGGGCAAGTCACTTTATCCAGTTTGCCTCGGTTTCCTCATCTCTAAAACAAGCTGGAGAAGGAAATGACAAAGCATTCTAGCATCTTTGCCAAGAAAAGAGCAAAACGAAGTCATACAGAGTCAGGCACGAATAAAAAGCAAAAAAAAAAAAAATTGCCAGGCACCCTGCCAGGCTAGGGATTCAAAGGCAAAAATCAAAACAGTCCCTGTCCTCTAGGAACTTCAATTCTATAAGGGCAGTAACCCCCATGAGTTGCACCATATAGTCTTGTTCAATGAAATGCCACTTTCACATCTGTACTAGCTTCCTAATTTGAGCCACCCTTGTCTCCTTGCTTCTTATTTCTGCATTTATAGCTCCTATTATGAGGAGGCTTGTTCCCTACTCTTTTCTTGCAGGTATAAGCATATGGAAGTGTGAAAAGTTCTCTAAGCTCTTAAGAGCTGTTAAATGGCACTGAAGGTTATATAAAAACAGACTTGCATAAACACACACATGATTTTATCTACAAAGTGTCATATATTAGGTGGCTCTGTTTGGATAGAACCATGCTAACACTACATAGATGGCAGTTTCTCATGGGGTGTCTCTGAGTCCTCCTTTGCTTTTCCCCAAAACATCTTCCAAGCCCTTGTGATGGTATCTGAAATTTCACTTTTAATGATTCCTTACTTTGGGTTGAGAGTTGCCTGTTCTTGAAATGCAAAGATTGGTGACAAATATTGGGCAGTATTTGTTTACTAGGTTTTTGTTCCCTGACAAGAGAAACTTTGGGGTCACTCAAGAACTCCAAGTACCGAACATAGTCAGGGGTAGGCCATGGGATGAGAGAAAGAATTTGGCAAGTAGGATTACAGGATCCCTTGGCTTGGATCGAGACAAACAGAACGGAGACAACTGTGTCTCCCATGTAGTTGAAGTAAACAATCCTTTGCACATTTCAACAATGGGTAGAGTCTTGGATTCTCCATATAGCTGACCCACTTACTTATATAAGGGAGGTTCCTTTCAAAACGATGGTCCCCTAGTGAACTTCAGCTATGATCTGAGTTACACCTGGCTGTTTTATAACATAGCTACTGAGCAAAGAGGGATCGCCTTCCCATCACCCCCTCTGATTGCTAAGCTATAGGAAGTCAGCGGCTTAGCTCCCTCATCTCCCCAGTGTTGGAGATTTGGGGGATGGATCTTCTTTGTCTTCTTACTTCTAAGTTCACTTTCTATAATCATGTGTGCTTTTTAAGTTTTAAGTTTTATCATATCTGTACTTTCCTTTTTTAACCACAGAATAAATAACACTATACTTTCATAGCCTCAGTGACCCCACAGCAGAAAATGGCATTCATTAGCACAAAGCCTGCATTTAAAAAAAATATTAAGTATAGATGGGGGCTTGAAAAGTCTCTGAAGCTAGTTCTACACAAATGAAGATGCTAGAAGGAGAGAACATTGCAATCATAAACTGTCAGGGCACCAGAAGTCAGCTGGCAATGCTAAGAACCCTCTTGTGGAAGTTTTCTGGATTTAAAACCTAAGCAGAAGGACCAAAGAGCCTAATGTCAGCTCAGAGCTCAGAAGAGTAGAAGTTCTTGGTTGTATTTGCTTGACTTTACTCTTAATGATGTCCCATTAGGTAAATGTATTTGTCCTTACTATCTCCATCACATAAGGGATCACGAAGCCCAGAAGTAGCACTAAAAATCCATTCACTGCCAATGGCCTGGAGCCTTTCTGGGCACTAAGACTGCTGGGTGACATGGATAAAGTTCAGTGAAATGGAAAGACTCAAAATTACAAACTTCAGGGTAGGTTAGAGCATGGACGAACCACATAAGGATCAAAGAAGCCTATTCATTAATCTATCAAAAGCCAAAACAAACAAAATGGCGCTGTGGAAAGGGTAGATTTGAAGTCATGAAATCTGGGTTCGAATCTCAGCTCTGCTACTTAATAGTTATTGGGCAAGTAGTCGCAGGCTCCTCATCTTTAAAATGAAGGAGTTTAATGAGATCTAAGATATTTCTCTGTTCCTTAGTCATTTTCAATCATGTCCAATTCTTCACGACCCCATTTGGGGTTTTCCTGGCAGAGATTCTGGACAGGTTTGCTATTTACTTCTCCAGCTCACTTTATAGATGAAGAAAGTGAATCAAACAGGATAAAGTGACTTGTCCAAGGTCACACTGCTACCAAGTCTCTGAGGCTGGTTTTGAACTCAGGTACTCTTGATTCCAGGCCCAGCATCATTTAGCTGCCTAAGATCTACTTCAGTTTTAAATCTATGATCCTAATCGTAAATATAAATAATTCATGGTTTTCTGCTGCTGAGAGGCAGAATGGAATAGAAGAGAGGGTATTGGTCTTGGACTTATGATGAATGGGGTGCAAATCTGGCCTCCGATGCATACTAGCTGTTTGAGTTTGGCCAAGTCATTTAACTGCTCTTTGCATCAGTTTAGAGCAGCTAGGTGGTGCAATGGATAAAGTACTAGCTCTAGAGTCAGGAGGACCTAAATTGAAAACCAATATCAGATATTGTGTCTGGACACCTCAGTTTCATCTGTAAACAAATAAATTGAACAATGAAATGTCAAGCCACTAAAATGTTTTAAAAACATATGGAAAAAAGTTTTAAGTTTAACTGGGGGAAAATATTAAATATAGTGAAATAAAAAAAAATAAAATAGGGGGGAAATATATCTTTGAAGGCCAGTAAGTTTGACTTTGCTTCCCATAAAAATTCTAGGATATAATACAGAATACATTCTTAAATGTATCCTAGAAAAGAACCGATATGACTTTCTCTAGAACAAGTCATACCTAACTAAACTTATTACCCTTTTCACAGGACTATTTGCCTGTGAGATTCAAAAGAGTTACAGATATAGTCTACCTACAAGTCATCAAAGCATTTGACTAAGTTGTTAATGTTATTTTGTCTAAAAGACAGAATAGACATGGGCTAAATTATACTGCAGACAGTTGGATTTAGCATGGGTTAAAAGGCCAGACCCAAAGAGCAGTCATTAATACTTATCAGATAGCAATGTGGAAGGAAGTTTCTGCTAGAATTCCCTATATGACTTGGATTAAGTCATAAATGACCATTGATCAGATACCCAGATGTCACAAAGCTAAGAAGGAAAACTAACAAATTGGATGATCATATTTTTAGAGAGACATTGAGAAGCTGAGGAACAATTCAGAATAGGCTAATGGGCATAGGAATGGTCTTGAGATAATACTGCTTGAAGTGCCTTGAAAGGAACTAGGAGTATTAATGGTGGTTAATAGAAGACTCGGTGGTAGAGGGGATACAAGGCACAAGAGATGACGGGAATTTTTGTGTATTTAAAGGCCTGTCCCACAGAACAGAGATGGCTCTACATTCTTCAGCTTGATTGCAGAGGGCAGAAGCAGGAGGAAGGGGAACAAGTGACAAAGAGGCAGATTTAAGTTGATTGTAAGGATCTGTCTCCTTATAGTTGTGGTCTGATTTGGTACATGATACCTTTTGATTCATGAGTAAATTGGATTTAAGTTAGGTAGAGTTGCACAAAGTCATCAGCCTCGCTCTCTCTTCTAGAGTCATCACTGTTCTGGGGACAGGACAGAGTCAAGATGGCTGGTGATGGCTTGAAATACAATGGATGACCTTGGTGTCTTGGATGTCTAACCAAGCTCCAAGCATTCCACAGCTTCACCTGCCTTCGTGGGCTTTGGAACAAATTGTTCTTATCTACCAATTCTACCAGGCTTGGGGTAGATACCCCCTAAATTCACTATAGGGTTTGAGAACCCTTAATTACCCCCAACCCGGTTTAGCCCATCTGCCTAATTGATTTACCTGCAGGTGGCCCTTGCTCACACTATAGCTTCTTGGAGCCACAGATGAAAGGTAGATCAAGGTGGACACTGAAGGTGGAAAGCAACCCTGTAAAAGGCTCAGCAGCCCTCACCCAGAGCTATTCTCTGAACACACTACATCCTACCTCCTTATAATTAAAATTGCCCCAATGTGGAGTGGGTTGCCTCAGAAAGCAACAGCTTCCCCTCTCACTGAAAGTCTTTTAGCTAAAGATGGGTGGCCTCTTTTGGGGTACATGATATGATTTGGCCAGATGGTCCCTCGGATCTCATCCAACTCTGTGATTCTGTGAAATGATCTGGGAGTTCTATTAGCTACTGTGTGAAGTGGATGTGGGAGGCAAAGGATGTATGAATTAAACAAAATCTACCCATCCACAATGAAGAAATTTATCATCTTATATCTGTATGTCTCCATGTTGCCCCAACTCTAATAGAATACAGGCTCTGTGAAGGCAGGGACTGTTTCCCGATGGTCTTTCCATCTCTAGCCCCTAACACAATGCTTTGTACACGTTAGATGCTATAGAAACGTTGGATGAATTGGATGAGAACCTAGCCTTGCAAACAGAAGTATCCGAGGCATTAAAATACAAATCTTATTGTTATAAGGCAACAGCACTTGTAGTCTGTATGTTACTGGTACCTTGCCAGCCAGTCTCCCACTCTTGTTTCCTCCTCTCTTCTCCTTCTCTGCCCTGTCCTCTCCTCTCAGGTTTCACTGTGTCATTTGTTAACACCTCGCTCTTCCCATGCACCCTCTAGCCTGCTGCAGTGCTAATTGTATTTTCAGATTAACTTTGCATTTTGGCTTAATTGGTTCTACTTTAATTTGAAGTGGTGCACTTTGGGATCTGTCAACAATTTAAAACTCCTTTTCAAAGGTTTCAGTGGAAGACATAAAGAAATGCTCCAGGAAAAACTTGGCATCTAGTGTCTTAAAGTTTTATTTAAAACCTTATGTGAGAAACTCACTTTAGACCCTAGAGGATAAGGAGAGGAGGGAAGGTGGAGAGAAACACAATGGATTAAAGAAGAATTAGGAATGGATCTCACTGGAGAACATTTATCAAATCATCAGATATAACCAAGGTCCATAAAGAGAATCTTTCCAATGCCCATTTTACTGACAACTGGACTGGAAGCATCATGTGGTTTTCTACATACGGCCAGAAGACCCAATTTTAGGATTAGTCACCATTTTCTGGAGTTGAAAAGAACTCATTCGAAATGATAAAGTGCTACTCAGAAATCTAGGGTGAAAGAAACCAAACGGAAGATCATTTACTCTATAGAGCAAAGGGAGATTTGTTTGATGAGCCATTGAGGACAGACAAATCTGAACTTTCAGAAATGAGTACAATCAAGAGTTAGACGGGTCTTAGAAATCATTTCTTTCTTTCATTTTAGGAGGAAATATGCTTAGGAAGGGGAGGGGACTTATGCAATGTCTTATAGCTAGCAGATGGCAGAACCAGGAGTAGATCCTCAAGGTCTTGGCCTTTCAATACAGAACTTTCTTGACTGTACTGTTCCTTTCTCAGGAAAAAGAAGAGAAAAGAGATTTTATTTAGGATTATAAAAGAATCCAGGTTCTGCCACTTATTATTTGTATGACTGAGTTTTACTCTTCACTTCCCAGAATGTGTTTCCTCATCCTATAAAAACAAAGAAGTTGGAGAAGCAGAACCAAGATGGCGGATGTCTACCTTTAAGACTCAGCTCCAAAATTAGGCATGGACTAATACAAAACCAATGCAGACAAAATTAGAAGGAAAGCAGAAAACTGGAGGGAAAGTTTACATACAAGGTTTCTGATAAAGAGCTCATTTCTAAGATATGTAGGAAATTGACTTAAATTTGTAAAAATACAAACCATTCTCCAATTGATCAATGGTCAAAGAATATGAACAAACAATTTTCAGGTGATGAAATTAAAACCATTTCTAGTCATATAAAAATGTTCTAAATCACTACTGATTAGAGAAATGCAACTTAAGACAACTCTGAGCTCCCATTACACACCTCTCAGGTTGGCTAAGATGACAGGAAAAGATAATGATAAATGTTGGGAGGGGTGGAAATGTGGGAAAACTGGGACACTAATACATTGGAGTTGTGAACTGGTCTACCCATTCTGGAGAGCAATTTGTAATTATGCCCAAAGGACTATCAAACTGTGCATACCCTTTGATCCTGCTTTCTACTGGATCTGTATCCCTAAGAAATCATAAAACGGGAAAAGGACCCATGTGTGCAAAAATGTTTGCAGTAGCCCTTTGTGTAGAATGGCAAGGAACTGGAAACTGAGTGGATGCCCATCAGTTGGAGAATCGCTGAATGAGTTAGGGTCTATGAAAGTTATGGAATATGATTGTTCTGTAAGAAATAATCAGCAGGATGAATACAGAGAGGCCTGGAGAGACTGACATGAACTGATGCTAAGTAAAGTGAGTAGAACCAAGAGAACACTGTACACAGCAACAACAAGATCATGTGATGATCAACTGTGACGGACATGGCTCTTTTCAACAATGAGTTGACTCAAGACAATTCCAATAGACTTGTGGTGGAGAGAGCCATCTGCATCCAGAGAGATGACTGTGGGGAATGAGTGTGGATCACAACATAGTATTTTCACCTTCTTGTTGTTGTTTGCTTGCTTTTTTTATTTCTTTTTCATTATTTTTCCTTTTTGATCTGATTTTTCTTATGCAGCATGAAAAATGTGGAAATATATATACATATATATATTTATATAAGAATTGTACATTGGATTACTTGCTATTTAGGAGAGGGGAGAGGAAGGGAGGGTAAAATTTTGGAACACAAGGTTTCTACAAGCGTGAATACTGAAAACTATCTTTGCATGTATTTTGAAAATAAAAAGCTATTATTAAAAAAAGACAGCTCCACTGCTACCTTTATTATCATTATCTCCATTTTCAATTCTCCTGGTACTATATTTACCTGTATCCATGGTACAACCTCACAACAGAACATATGCTCCTTCAAGGGAGGACCCGCTTTTTTCTTTGTTTTTGCATGCCCAATGCCTAACACAGGGCCTTGCATACTGAAGATGGCAAAAAATGCTTGTTCAATTGAATTGAATCCATACCTAAAGTTGGTTACAAAATCTTGACTTCTACAAATGTAAAGCAAATGTATAAGCAACCATTTGTCCTGGATAATTTAGTCATTCAACTGCCTACAGTTAAAGAACTGGACCACATCCCTGGTCCCTTCCAGGTCCATAATCTATAAATATGTTTCTGTGAAATTCTACACACCTGCATGGCAACATGGGAATTGACATTTGCAGGACTTGTCTACTTTTACTGAAATGGCCTGATTTACTCATGGGGACTTAGTTAAGTTTGCTGTTGTAATCACTTAATAAAAGCTTGTCAGCTGACTGATTGATCCCCCCCTGCTGCTATAGTGGTTCCCTTTAAAATTAAAGTCCATCTATTCTTGTGTATATGCATGTTTGTATTTTGCCTGTCTGTATTTTGTACAAGTGAGCTCCCCCATTAGAAGTAAGCTCCCTGAGGGCAGGGATTCGGTTTACTTTTCTTTGTATCCCTAGAATTTAGCAAATGTTTACTTTGATTTAATGGTTAATTCAAGAAAAAACTACACTCACAGGCATTTTAATCTGCTTGGTCTCTGACCTGTCCTCCCAACAGCACCCCTAATAAGTAGGTATGCTGGTACCATTCAAAACCTTCAATGATAGTGATGTGGTCAGGATAGTAATATTACTAGATCTAGTATTACTAGATTACTAGATATTACTATCCAGTTCAAAATAGACATGTGACAAATTTAAAATGGCCATTCTCTATGGCAAATGTTAGATTTAGGAGCAGAAAAAATGAAAGGGTACAGTGGGGCAGCTAGGGGGCGCAGTGGATAGAGCCTCATCCCTGAAGTCAGGAGGAACTGAGTTTAAATCTGACCTCAGACACTTAAAACCTCCTAGCTGTGTGACCCTGGGTGAGTCACTTAATCCCAGTTGCCTCAGGGAAAAAAAATGAGGGGGTACAATAGACATTAGGAATGGTAAATGTGAAGGAGAATTGAGAGCAAATAGTTAGACTAAGGAAAAAGACAAGTTCCCCAGGGGAATTTACAATTAACCAGAAGAAAGAAAACCATGAGGTGGGAGAAAGCCATCATCTGGCAGGTTAGATTGACCAGAGTTGGCTAGTGTGAGGGGAATGGCGCCACTGGAAGGAAGTCACTATGAGGGAGAGAGAGTACCTCATGGTGGGCTTGGTCCTGAAGAGAATTTAGCAAAGATCTTCATCATAAGCAGATCTTTTATTGGGGAAGTTACCCATGGTGTTTCTCAAGGAGACCAGAAAAAAAAAGGTGAGAACTCAGAGGGAAGGGTGAAGAGCCAGACCTGGCAGACCTGGTCTAAACCTTACCTAAAGGTATGTAACTCACTTCCTTTCTAGCATCCGTGTATGAGATTTCTTCATTTGGATCTAAGTTCCTTGAAGTGAGAGCCTATTTTGTTTGCTTGTATTTTTATTCCAGCACTTAGTACAATGCCCGGAATATAAGCATTGAATGTGCGTTCTAGCTAGTTAATTTTATGAGGGACTCCTCTTTTAGCAGATTCCAATATGGTGGCCTTTTCTTTTGTTAGATGAGAGCTGGAAAATTCGAGGACAAAGTAGACTTGTTGATGAGTCAGAAGTCTTGGTTTTGAGTCTGTTAGAATATCCTGACAATTGCGGGACTTCTTAATTATTTAACTCTTTAGTTTAAATGCTGGAACAAGATCTTAGAATATTTCTTAACTAAATCTTTTGGGGTAGCGTCTAAGATGAACTGACTATATGCAGTATTTGACTATATGTAATAGTGAGCTTTCAATAAATTACTCCACTTTTCTACTACAGAAAAGTAATATAATATTAAACTTCCTGCTACCCATCATTCCACTGACACCCAACTCTCCAGTAGCCAACCCGACATATCTGTTTTACAAGGCATTTATTTGTAATAATGGTCATGAGGTACAGAAAAAAAATCTAAAGTGCTTGCTGAATTACAAAAAAGTTAATATTAGCAACTTTGATGAACTTTTGGTGCCAATAAAAAACTGAAATCAAAGTGGTTGTCCATTGACTGGGTCACGGTTAAACAAACTGCATTACATGGACATAATGGGCTATTTTTGTACTATTTAATCTTATTTTTTTTATTTTTGGTGAGGAAATTGAGATTCAGTGATTTGCTTAGGGTCACACTAACAGTAAGTGTTAAGTGTCCAAGTCCAGACTTGAACTCAGGTCCTCCTGACTTAGGACTGATGCTCTATCCACTGTGTTATCTAGCTGTCCCCGTACAATTTTTTAAATTGAAGAATACAAAGAATTCAGTGAATCATGGGAAGAATTATATGAATTGATATGGGATGAAATATGTAGAACCAGAAAAATAACATGTAGGGCAACAATGTGATTTGAAAGAACAATAATCATGAAATGGAATAATGTCTATTATACTGAATGAGAAGCTTGGTCCCAGAGAATGGTCAGAAAAAGGTATCTCCTGGTTTTTGCCAAGGTAGGAGATCTGGCCGAACTATTTTTTCTTTTAAGTCTTTTAATATTCTGCATTTCAAGGAAGGACTTGTTGAAGAGAGATATATTCAAAAATGAAGGAGATACAAAAACAAAAGACATCAATTAAAATTTTAAAACTATGCTTAGCATAACTCTCTTAATGAAGTTAAATAGGTTTCCAAAGGCCTTATTGCTCAGAAACATTAAACAGAAAGGTATAAAAAATAAGGGAGGAATAGGTGGAGGTATTCTCTAGGACATCTGATCCTCAGTGGTGAGAGAATGGAATAGTCCAGTTCAGGGATGTGAAACCTCTGACTCACAGGCCATTTTGACTACATGCAGTCTAACATCCTTAGGTGAGACTCTATGACACCTTAATCATAGTGTATCACACACCCTCTTTTGTCTTTGCATATGTGAATGTCTATTGACAAATTAGTGTTGGAATGAAAAGATCCAGAACTTAATCAGGTGAGATAAGTTGGAATGGGAGCTCTGACATTCCCTAACTATATGACCATTGTGCTTTTGGTTTCCTCATCTGTAAAATGGGATCATGATCCCTACATTTTCTATTTCCCAGGATTTCTATGAGAAAGTCTCTGTAGGGTCAAAGCATTACAAAAACAAATGTCCTTATTGAAAAGCTTTTTTGGAGCAAACGAAAGATTTAGATATTAGCTGTGTAAATAGAAAATTGCAATAAACTTGGAACAAAGATACATTTTGAGTTTGAATCTCCTGCTCAAGTTAATCAAATATCCTGGTTATACACCATCTCTAGCTTTCTGATTTTTAAAGGCTTAGGTGACAAAGACTTTCTTGTAATGGACTATTTTTTTCATTTTGGGCTCCTAGTGAATGAAAGTAAATTCTTAAGATTAAAGTGACAGGGTCCAAAATAGGAACAATGGGGAAAACAAAACCTTTCCATTGATAGTTCTTCTCTTTGGAGGATTTCAGCTCAGTCCAAATTTGGTTTTGGCCACTGGGGATGATAGAGAATCCCATTTGACATTGTAGCAAAGAAATTCACCTGACCAATTCTTCTTATTTGAAAGCTACAAAATCAATAATAAAGATTGGGCAGCGGGATAAAACAGGGTGGGAGGATGTAATGATACCATTCTGGGACCATCTGGCCCTACCAGCAGGCAGGCGATTTAACAGCAATGCCATCCGCATTTTCAAAAGAAATTATTTCTATTCCCAAGTAAAAAGGGGGAGGAGGAGTTTGTTAGATCAGAGCACGAGCAGGAAAGCTCAATTAGCTATTAGCTAATAACAGATTCCTTCTGCCGAGAGGGGAGAAATTTGACAAGCGGAGCTCACCTATAAGCTTGAACTATGGTTTCTCTGCCATTCCATTCCCATAATCAGCTTCCTCTAGAAATTTTGAACTTGGCTATGGGCCCCAAAATCAGGTTAACAAGCATCTATTAAGCAGCTATTATTTGCTAAACACTATGGATATCAATAGAAGTTAATGACACTTCTTGCTCTCAAGGAGATGAGAGAGATGGCACATAAGCAACCATGTACAAACACATATGTGTATGTATATATGTATGTAATATTACATGCACAGGATAAATTGATGATAATCAACAGAGGGAAGACATTAACATTAATTAAGACCCGGGAATGACTTCTTATCGAAAGTGAGACATTAACTGAGACTTCAGGGAAGCCAGGAGGTAGATGTGAGCAAGAGGAAAATTTTAGAGGTGAGGGAAAGCCAGTGAAAAACCCTAGTCCAGGACTGAGATCTTTTGGGCAGAACAAGCAAAGAAGCCAAATCACTGGATACATTGGGGGGCAGAGTGCAGTGTAAATGCATTATAAAAGTAGAGTGGGGAGCAGATTGTGAAGGGCTTTAAAATAAAAGAAAAGGTTTTATGTTGGATGTTGGAAGCAACAGGGAGTCAATGGAGTTGACTGAATAATCATGGTCAGATTTGTACTTTGGGAAGATCAATTTCACAAGTGGAAGCTAAATGGAAGATAGAAGAGAGTGGGGAGAGAAGTGACAGAGAGAGACCGATCAGTAGGCTACTGCCATGGTCCAGGTGATGAGAGTCTGTAGCAGAGTAGTGGCAGTATCAAGGGAGAGGGAGAAACATAAAAGAGATGGTATGAAGGTCGAAATGGCAGGACCGATGGGATATGGAGGTGAGAAACTGAGGACTCAAGGATAGCACCTAGATTATAAGCCTGAGTGACTGGGGAGATGCTAATACCCTGGACAACAACATGGAAGTTAAAAAGAGGGTAGGATTTGGGGAGAAAGATGTATTAGTTTTAGATATGTTGAGTTTAAGATTTCTACAAGGTATGGCTTCTGAGATGTTCAGTAGATAATTGAAGGATCTAGGTTAGGACTACATAAAGATATATGAGTCATCGGTATAGAAATGATCCGTGAGAATTATAGATATCACGAACATAAGAGAGCCCAAAACAGAACCTTGGGGAACACCCACAGTTAGTATGACCTGTATGAAGATCAAGCAAGTGAGAAGGAAAAGTCCAAGAAGTAGGATGAGAACTAGGATATGGAGAGCAGGGAGTATCATGGACAAAAGTGGAATCAGCTGTCATCAGAAAGGTCAAGAAAAGTGATGATTGAGAAAATATCCTTGGAACAGGCAATAAAGAAACCATTGGGGACAAGTTTCAGCTGATCTAAGAATTCTACACTAGTCAGTGAACAAAATCAGTTTCTGACTTTCGGGAACACAGAACACAAAAATATAAAATTTAGAAGTACAAGAGATCTTCAAGGCCACCAAATCCAACCCCTTCATTTCACAAGTGAGAAAACTTTTTCACAAACAGGTTAAGTGATGTGGCCAAGATCACAGAACTAATAAGTGTCTGAGACAAGATATGTCTTCCTTACCTTGAGTCCAGTGTTCTAGAGCCATCAATAAAGATCGAAAATTAGACCTTGGATCAAAAATAAACATTTGGCTGAAACAAGATACAAGGCAGTATGAGAAAATGTAATTAGGAAAGAGACCACCCAACAACTTTGTGTTTCTCTCCCTTTTAGGGGCAATTTTCTTTCTTAGCTGTCCAGCCAAAGCCAAAATGTTCTAATATACATAGATTCTGGGCACAGGCTTCCATTACATGTATATTCTCATCAGGGGCCTCAGGCCATAAAACAATAAACCAACCTTTTTCCAAGACAGAGTTATACCATGTGTAAATTTAATGTGGAATTGAATGACAATCAAGATTAATACTTGTGCTTTGGTTTTCTGATAGCTACTATTGCTCTCCATTACTCTGTATTAAACATGATGTTATTAAAAATAATACTCTCACAGCGATGAAACTAGTAACTCACCACTCGGGGCAGTTAATTCTAGAGATTTCAACACTTAAAAATGATTTCTTTAAGACCTTAATCTTC
Organism: Sarcophilus harrisii; assembly: GCF_902635505.1. Taxonomy (NCBI): domain Eukaryota; kingdom Metazoa; phylum Chordata; class Mammalia; order Dasyuromorphia; family Dasyuridae; genus Sarcophilus; species Sarcophilus harrisii. The sequence goes on from NC_045432.1 coordinate 32,246,629, forward strand.
AGTCTCCTAAAGGGAAGTTTCATATTGATCTAACTGAATTGGGCATGGCCAACCAGGTGTTCATAATAGGTAGGTTCTTTCCTCACTATAGGCTCAAAGAGGAGGTGTGAACTCCCTGAGGGAGATGTGAATTTCCTTAATCTGGGCCCTCAATCCCCCATTATCCTAACCATAGAAATGAGGCTCACAGAGGGAAGTTCACATCGAATTCATTAAAGAGGATGGCCAAAAGAAACTGGAAACTGAGTGGATGCTCATGATTAGAGAATGGTTAAATAATTTATAGTATATGAATGTTATGGAATATTATTGTTCTATAAGAAACGATCAGGAGGATGATTTCAGAGAGGTCCAGAGAGACTTACAGGAACTGTTGCTGAGTGATTTGAGCAGGACCAGGAGATCATTGTACGTGGCAACAGAAAGATTACGTGATGATTAATTCTGATGGACATGGCTCTTTTCAACAATGAGATGATCCAGGCCAGTTCCAATGGTCTTGTGATAGAGAGAGCTGTCTGCACCCAGAGAGAGGACTGCGAACTGAATGTGGATCACACCATAATATTTTCACCTTTTTGTGTTTTGCTTGCATTTGTTTTCTTTCTCATTTTCTCCTTTTTGATCTGATTTTTCTTGTGCAACATGATAATCGTGGAAATATGTATAGAAGAACTGCACATGTTTAACATATATTGGATTACTTGCCATCTAGAAGGAGAGGTGGGGGAAAAATTTGGAACACACAATTCTGCTTTTGCAGGGGTCAATGTTGAAAAATTATCAGTGCATATGTTTTGAAAATAAAACGCTTTAATAAAAAAGAGGATAGCCAAGTTCACATCTTCAAGCAGGTCCTACGGCTTGGCCGTGACAGGAGACCAGGACTTACTAGGAGATGGATACATAGATCAATAAGGAAGCGATAAAAAGAGTGAGAAAGAGCTACATATCTATATTTTCCTACCCACATATCTAAGAGGCAGGTATAGCACAAAGATGCCAAGGAATTTCAGGCACAGACAGGCCAGGCTCCAAGTATGCAGGAGGAGGCGTGAACATCCACATAGCAGAACTATATACATGTCACATATTGTGGTACTACCAGGTAGAGAGGGAGAAAGAGAAAGCAATGGGGAGAGAGAGACAGAGAGAAAAGATGATGTTCAAACTCACTTGTACACGTTGATTCACAGGTCATATCGTTTCTGAGGTTCTGGGAGCAGGGGAAGAATGGACACGGCAGAGCAACAGAGAACCATATACATCAAGGTTTGATCTAGATCTATCCCTTCCGGTATTGAGAGTCATTACAGGCATTATAGGTCTGAAGGAAGGGGTAGGGCCCAATGGAAAGAAAGGTTACTGATACCCTTGAAAAACAGGTAGAAAAATGAGATACACAGTTGTGGGCATGGCCAATGTAGAAATTTGTTTGCAAGATTATGTATGTTTTCACAAAGGTGTTTTCTTTTTTTTTTCCCAGTGAGAGGTGGTAGGGAGATAAAATATGAGTTTTTAAATTAAATACACACATATGTCAAAGAAAAAGAAATAGGGGGAACGTTTTAATTGTTGAGTGGTTAGGTACGAGCCTATCCTGTCTTTTTTGGTGGAATTATATAAAACTTGTCCTATGCTCAATGTCTTGTTAGCCCAAATGCCCGCAGGGGAGCCATGAGCCAAATTCTAATGTTCCCAGGAGAAACAATGAGTAGGGGTAAAAATGAATCACAGAGTTTATCATTAAGAAAGGTTCCCAAAGTTAAAGAATCTTGAGTGGAGAACCACAGATTATACAAACACCATATTAGAAATTTTAAAACCTTCATGTTACTTTCTTCTAAAGACTAATGCAAATACTTTTACCTGAGAAAGGGAGGAAAAGGGAAAGGAAGAAACAGATTTTATTTCTCAACAAAAATTTCAGATACTAAAAAAAAACCATTCTATTATTAGAAGCCAACATAGTAGTACTATTAAGTACATCTGATTTCCACTACATGTGGGATTTATAGTTGTCTAAAATTAAAACGAGTTGATTCAGTCTGTTGTCCCATTATGATATCCACTATCAATCCATACATTTTATCCAACAGATCATCTTTCATCTACCTACAGAGCAGTGCAAACTATAGAAGTCTAGCACTGGAAGGTATTTCAGAGATTTAATTTAATTTTTGTATTCTAGGGATGAGAAAGATAAAGTGACTTGGCAAGGCTTCCAAAGCATTCTTTGCTCTGATTACATATAAAAGCCCACCGTGGACCAACTTGTCTAAGGTTAGTCAAATAGACAAAGCAAGCAGGTGACAGTCATTTTGACCTTTTAATCAGTTGTCTTAAGTTTCGCTAAAGCCATCAGTGGTTATGAAGGTACCACTCTGAAATCAAGGAGAATCTTTATCTCTTCAATAAAATACTTACCGAATACTTACTATGTTTCTAGAGTTAAAATGGAAAACGATGTCGAAAGAAAAAAAGATTTCTGCTTGAAGCAGGACTAAGTAGAGGAGCAACCCCTCCTCAGGTACTCTACCTCAGTTTCCCACAAGTTGGTAGTGTGCAAATGGGTCTAAAATTGAATCAATCAAAAGGCAAACGGAGGCCCCCTCCTTTTTTATTTGCTGACTCATGAATCATTCATTAAGCACATATGAGAAAAAGAGCTAATATGGCTAATTAGCTTTCAGTGGGAGAGCTAATAATGCTAATAAATATCATCTCCCATTTCTGAAGTGCTTGAAAGTTTGCAAAATACTTTTCTCACAGCAACCCTATAAGTTTGAAAATACATGTCATATGATCTCTTTCCTGTTCTCTACTTAGCCTAGTTCTTTTAAAGTTGGGGATTTACCTTGTCACAGCACCGTAAGGTCTATCCACATATGAGTTCACAGATTTAGACCTGGAAAGACTCATAGAGATTATCTAGTCCGATCTCTTTGATATTTTATTGAAACCTAAGTAGCAAGTGATTTGTCCAAAGAGACGCAGCTAGGAAAGTAAATAATAGAGCACAGAAACTGAACTTGGCTTCTTGAATTTTTTTTCCTTCAGAGCCTTCCCACTATTTTATACTGCACCTCTGCACCTTCTTGGGGAGAATCCACCACTTGATTCCAGATCTTCTTGATGCAGACTTCCCTATCAGCTACCATATTTTGACCCGGTCCATTGTCTGTTAGGAGAACTTGCCTTTGGATTTCCCAGATGAAGATTACCTACCTACCTTTCTTTTTGGACTTGCTTTGGGAACTTGCGCCAGCAAGTCTGCCTTATGTCCAAGTTCTGTACCTCTAGCTGTTACCTTACTCCTTCTTAAAGTAAGTTCATTTAAAATGCAAAAAGGCACTGCCTTTAACCCCATGTTTGTTTTGTTGTTATTGTTTTACTTTTATTGCCCAGTTTTCTTATAAGGACAGAATCCACCCTGTCTCAGGCCTCCAAGGCCAATAATAGACTAACAGAAAAATCCCTGTTTTTTTCCTCTACTGAAATACAATACATTGCCCTCAAGGTCAACGAATTGCCTATTGTAAATTCAGCATGATTATGTATATTCTGTATCCTATATTTGTGAATCACTCTGATTCAGATGCCCACTTGCCACAGAGACGTGTCCTTCTCTATGAGCCAATTGATGCTTCTCCCTGAGTAGGCCTGTAGCTTAGTTATAGAATAAAACCTTTTACTAACTTGTCATTTACACTGTCGTAAAATAGATTTTTTTCCCTACTACAGTTTAAAGTGATCCTTACAAGTCTCCTGATTTCAAAAGGAGAAGAACATTCTAGTGGTGAAAAGAAATATATCTTTGAGGTTTTTCAAGAAAACTAGGCAATGATAGAGTGTTGAGTTGGGGGGTCAGAAAATTCTGAATTCAAATCATGCCTCAAATAATTACCAGCTGTGTGACCATGGGAAGTCACTTCAACTCTCTCAGCCTCAGTTTCCCCATCTGTAAAATGAAGAGTTGGACTTGGGGGCTCCAAGGTTCTTTGCAGTTCAAGGTCTATGATCTTCCAGGTGCTCTTCCCAATAATTGTACCTCTGCTTAAATTTCAGCTTTGATTCTTTTGAAGAAATTGAAATACTAATTAGTACCAGTTGCTTTAGAACTGTTTTTCCACCCCATTTGCTTCATGTATGCTTCTAGTGTTTAGTCTGAAGACTAATTCTGTCTGCCGGTGCTAAAACCAGCTTATTGGAGCACAAATGACTACAGATTTTGGATTGGCTCCTAAATAGTGAGTTCCTTCTCATGGCCAATATTTCATGAGAAATTGGGGTAGGATCAATAGCAGGGTGAGAGTAACCAAAAAGGTCAATGCTTGGGGTGGGGATCGTAGGAGTTTGAGTCCCACTGGATCACGGTTTTTTCTTTCAGCAAATAAGCTATTATAGTAATTAAACCGGGAAGCAGACTTTGACAATTGATATTCTTAGTTCTCCAGTGGGCATCAGAAATTACTGTTTTATTGAAGGAAAAAGAGAACAGAGTTCAATTAGGGCCCATATTTCCACCTGTAAAATAACGTTTCCCTTTAGGACACTATCGAGCAATAGCGAGGGCCTACATCCCAATTTGGGGACTTAAGATAATCTCAGAGAAGCACCCTTTCCAAATAACTAATACATCTGGTAATTAAAAGCCCAATTTGTATTTGAAACGTCATATTCAAAACCATATTATGGGGAAAATCATCCAAAATATGGCAGGGCTATTGGATTTTTAACGAGAAAATTATCCATGTGTGACAACCTGAGGTGTGTATTATAGAAAACCTCCAGTCTTTCTGTAAGAACAACTGGTCACTTTAAACTTAGTGTTTCGAATTAGCATTTCATTCTAGATTAATCAAGGACTTTGTATGTTAGTCAAATACCAACTGACGATTAAAATCGAGGGCTTTAACTGCTACAGCATTTAAAATACATTATACACTTATAAACCTAAATATACGTTAGAGTAATCAACAGGCATTTAATTATACATAGGAGGTCAAAACTGGAAACGAGTTTCATGATCTTATTCCCTACTGAATATTAGGCCACAAGACAAAACCGCTAGATAATTGCACACAATTAAGACTCTGATCAAAAAAAGCTACGGAATTGAAAGAGCAAATGAGGAACACTTCATTATGATTAGAAGGCATTGAGAAAGACACGTCAATGAGTTTGAAATAAATGCTTGAGTGGTGATTATTCACACAGCTTTAAAAAACCAGCAAAACTCAAAAAACCCTAAAGAGAAAAATATACCGTTGAATCTCGCCTTGTTTCCTCAACATTGACATGCTAACTTAAAGATGCACTCAGTAACAACCTATATAAATAAAGGGCCATTTTTTCTCAATTCCGGAGCTGGAATCAATGTTTCAATAAGTGGCAAATACCTCATTACCAACATAAAACGACTTGGCAAATGAAGGATGCTTGGTTTGAAGTTGAACACAGACTGAATAACTCTTAGAATTTAAAAACCTTACCATTTTGTACTGCCTCAAGCTGCCCAGAAGACTGATATGTGAATGAAGTATCTAATTGTTGGAGATCATTACTTAAAATGTTAAATATCACATTTAAAATAAAATCTCACTTTAGGGAACAATATCCATTACCAGTGGGAGGAACACAAGGAACAAACAAGACTCAGATGCTAATTGGATCCATCTTTCGAAGCAACGGGAAGTAGTGAGCTATAGACACAGGTAAAAAAGTAGGACTGTGAGTGATTGGGGGTGGTGGGGAGACACACAGTGCTGGAGTCAGAAGAGAGAAGGAAAGTTTTGCTGGGTCAGCCAATGCTCGAATTGAAACTTCAGTTCTCTCTGCTACTCTTGGGTGAGAATAGCAGTTAAGTTGACTGCCCACAGCAAAGTAAACTCATTAAGAGATGGAAGGGTTTTGGAGCCAGAGAATCTGGGCTTGCCTTCTAGTTTGGCTCCTCGCTCTATGAGTTTGGCTGAGTCATTTTCTCTTCTCAGTCCTCAGCTTCCTCCTCTTTATAATGAAAAAGTTAGACTGGATGAGAGACTGGATTGAAAGAACTCTACAATTAGAATCAGAGAACCTGAGTTTGAATGTCTGCCTCAGTTGCTCCACATTTATGTAACCCTCAGGTAAGTTACCTCCTGATCCTGTTTCTCAAGAATCTGTATAATGATAGGTTTTTGTACACAATAACAACAAGATTATGTGATGATCAACTGTTGATGGTGTTGGCTTTTCTCAACAATGAGGTGATTCAAGGCAATTCCAATAGACTTGAGATGGAAAGTGTCTTCTGCACCCAGAGAGAGAACTATGGAGACTGAATGTGGATCAAAGCATTTTTTTTTGCTGTTGCTGTTGTTTACTCGTTTTTTTTATCCTTCTCATTTTTCCCCTTTTCATCTGATTTTTCTTACACAGAATGACGAATATGGAAATAATGTTTAGAAGAACTGCACATGTTTAACCTATGTTGGATTGCTTGTTAACTTGGGGGCGGAGAGAAGAGGGAGAAAAATTTACAACACAAGATTTTGCAAAAGTGAATGTTGAAATATTATCTTTGCGGGTATTTGGAGCAATACTCTTAAAAATTTCAAAAGGAAATGAAAAGGAAAAAAAAGTAAGATTGGAAGAAATGGCCTCCCAAGTTTCCTTCTAGTACTAATTCTATGACACTCCCATCCAGAGCAGGGTTTTTAAAACTTTTTCCACTCGAGACCTCTTTTTGCCTGAGAAATTTTTATATAACCCTGGGTATATAGGTATATAAAATAGGTATCCAAACCAAACATTTACTGATAACAAATCATAAAGAAATGTATTTTAAAACAATTCTTTGATATATCTGTAATTTGACCATTTATTAAAGATGAAAGCAAATTTGTATACTAATGAGATGAATGTGCTTTAAAAAAAATTCTTACATAAAGAATTAAATCTTGGTAGAATATCTGATAGCTGTTGCCCTATTTTTACCATCCCCACATTCAGTTAGTGACCTCCTATGGGGTGTCAACCCACAGTTTAAGAAGCGTTAGATCTGTAAGGTGTCTTACACTGTTCCATCCTTTGCTTCCCATCCTCAGACCTACCAGGTCATAGCCCAATAAACCCAAAGAGGCACATGTGATCATTGGCTTCATGCCCTTGACCTCTCAGCCTCAGTCATCCCCAATAAAGAGACATTTCTCTCGATTTTTAAGGCCCATCCAACAACCCTGTTGGCAAATAAACCAGTGTTTTCAAAAGAGTTTTATTACACTGTTTGCATCGATAGTATTATTTCATGAAAAGGGGTGTTTATAAAACGTTTTAATTACAAGCTGTGCAGTCAACTTTATTATTAGGTTCTCTTGTGCTCCTTCAATTCAGTCCTTTCTCTCACGCTGATTGCTTCCTTTGTTAGATTTCGGTCTTTCCACATAGACAATATAAATCTCTATTGTTCCAAAGTTAATTACGTGGGAATCATAGAATTTCATTCTAGCATTTGGCTTTGCAGGCCTCCTGCACTGACTTCATGGAGCACAATAGGCTAGCTTTTATAAGTCATTCTTCTCACCAGGACCAAAAATATGTCCATGCATCACTGCCCATGCCCGATTTGGTTAATGGTTCATTGAGATGCAGATTTAAAATATAGACTTTGGCAGGCACTCTCTAGTAATAGAAGCAATGGGTGTGGGGGAAGGAGGAATAACAAAACATCTGCTCATGAAGCCATTCAACTCAGTTCAGTAAACATTAAACACCTACTATGTGCAAGGCAGAGATTCTACCAATGTGTGCTCTTTAGCTCCTATTGAATCACTCAATCACAAGTATTAACTAAGTGCAAATCCAGGGATGGGGGTTGGAAGCACAAAGACAAAAATTAACCAGTCCATACCTTCAGGGAGGAGGAGGAGACATAACACACAGATAAGTATATGAAAGTCAGTCAACAAGCATTTACTAAGCAATTACCAGGAAACAAATTGCCCTAAGTTTACATTCTACTGTGCTTAAAGCCCCCCAAATCAATTTAATGACAAAAGTCAATCAAATGAATTATTTGGAATCATATAATAATAGCCCAAACTGACATATAGCACTTATTAAACACCTATATGTACCAGGCACAGGACTATAACATATGAAATAGTTCCTACCCTCAAGGAGCTTGTACTCTATTTGGGAGTAGGAAACAACTGCATACAGAGAAATATGTGCAAAGGAAATCCAAAGTCATTTCAGAGAATACTTTGGGGGAGGTGGAAGCGAAGCACATAAACTCCTAGAGGGCAAAGAATCGTTCAATTTGTCTTTATATCTCTGGCCCAGCACAGCGCCTGGCATATCAAAGGAACCTAAGAAATGTTTGCTGGAATTGAATTTCTTTTGATCCTTACAAATGCCTTATGATGCACACAGATAGTGTGACATATGAGTAAACTGGGGCTCCCCAGCCCCACACAGCAAGAAAGTATTAGAGGTGAGACTTGAATTCAAGGCCTTCTGATTTCAAATCTTGTGCTTGCCCCACTCAACTACTCTAAGTATTCAAATGGGTCCATCTATCATCTCACTTTCAGGGGTATTTCCTTCAAGGGTGAGGGAATCACAATTCATCCATTCTGATTCCATCCCACCATGCTGTGTGATTCTCATCCATAGCCCATGTCCTCCCATATGCTCAGCAGAGATGGAGAACCCAACACCTAAGAAGGTTGCTTTGATTGTTTTTGTTGGCATTTTAAGCTTAGCAGTGGAGGACAAAGGCAGTCTATCATCATCCCTCTTTCTTGTTACTTGAAACTAAACCTTAATACCTTAACATACACACACACACACACACACACACACACACACACACACATAGTTATATATATATATATAACTAGATGGCCTGAATTCTTCATGATTTCCCCAGCCAAATATGAAGAGAGAGCCTCAATAAAATATAAACTATAAATTGGGAAACAAGACTATAAAAGATCACGGGAAGCCACTTGATTATTTCACTGTTATGGACATATGGATGATTTTTATCTATACCTCAACAGAAGAGAACAGTCTGGGAGACAGGGAATGAACACACAATAGTCCAATGACACGAAACTAGAGACAGAGTAAAGCTAATTTCCAATTTTACCTGTGATCCTTCTCTCTTTAGTGGCCTTAGACACTCTTTTTAACTTTGGGATCTTCATTTTTTTCCAACTATATCTCAAGCAAATGTTGTTATAGCAAAATCAATTATATGTCTTAAAACCCGACATGAGATGAGGACATTCGATACTGCCAGTTGAAGCAAAATTTCCCTATCACAAATTAAAGGGCATTAAGAATCTGCCTGCTCAGCCCATCCTTAGCAACACCATGGTAACAATGAACATCAAACTACCTTCTGTCTGGAATTATGGGAGGGGAGAGGTAGAAAAAGTTAGAATATGACATTACCCCTCATTCTCTTCCTCTGCTCCAGAAAGGATAACTGGTCTTAAGAATCAAGGAGTCCCTTCCAGGTCATGGACTGAGGGGGGGTGTACTTCTTTTTAGTAATAAGACTGACCCCTTCTTCAGAAAAGGGAAAACTATTGGCTGAATTTGGAAGGTAAAAGAAAAGATATTGCTTCATTTTCAAGAGAGGAACTGATAGGTCCTACTGGGTTTAAGTTAGGAAACCTGAGTTTGAATCCTGGATTTGCCACTTAGTAAGTAGCTGGATGATGCTGGGGAAACTGCTTCACCACTCTGGGCACCAATTTCTTTGCCTGTAATATAAGGAGGTTAGGCTTTATGGCCTTTAAGATCATCTGTGATCCTTTGGATCATGTGATCTGACTTAAGCAGTAAGAACTATGTCAGGCAAAAATGTTTGTGGCAGTCCTGTTTGTGGTGGCCAGAAACTGGAATCTGAGTGGATGCCCATCAGTTGGAGAATGGTTGGGTAAATTGTGGTATATGAATGTTATGGAATATTATTCTTCTATAAGAAATGAGCAGCAAAATGATTTCAGAGAAGCCTGGAGAGACTTACATGAACTGATGCAAAGCGAAGTAAGCGGAACTAGGAGATCATTGTACACGGCAACAACAAGACTATACAATAATCAGTTCTGAGGGATGTGGTTCTCTTCAACAACGAGATGATTTAAACCAATAGACTTATGATGAAGAGAGTCAACTGCACCCAGAGAGGGGACTGTGGGAACTAAGGGTGGATCACAACAGAGCATTCTCACTTCCTTTTGTTGTTGTTTGTTTGCATTTTATTTTCTTTCTCATTTTTTTTCTTCTGAATCTGATTTTTCTTGTGCAGCAAAATAATTGTGGAAAGACATATAGAAGAACTGCACATGTTTAACATATTATGATTATTTCCCATCTAGGGGAAGAGATAGAGAGAAGGGGGAGAAAATGTGGAACACGAGATTTTGCAAGGGTCAGTGTTGAAAAAAATTCCATGCATATGTTTTTTTTGTTTTGTTTTTTTATGAAGTTTTTTATTTTCAAAACAAATGCACAGATAACTTTTCAACACTGACCCTTGCAAAATCTCATGGTCCATATTTTCTCCTCCTTCCCCCCACTCCTCCCATATATGGCAAGCAATTCAATATATGTTAAACATGTTAAAATATACATGCATATGTTTTGAAAATAAAAAAAATACTTTAATAAAAAGAAGTATGTGGGGGTGGGAGAGACTTTATCCTCTAGGTCTTCCTATGTCTTTTGAGTTTTCTCTCTTTTCCTCCACTTGATCCTGATTAGAAATACTTGGCTCTGCTCTTCTGTGCCCTCCCTCTTCTCCACCCAGAGGCCAGAAGAGCAGAAATTTGAACTTTCTTTTGTCATTCCGACTTCCCTCCCCTTTCAGCTGAGGAAAACAGTACATGTGTGGCTCTGCTCCTTTAATTCTCCTTGGTGGGCAGAGAAGTGCCCTTTCCCCTTCTCAGATAATCACATGGTGGGGCCCGCTAGGCCAAAGACAAGTACTGATGGGCGATCTCTTGCCATTTGCTTTTCAGGAATAATTGTGTATTATATTTTTAGGACTGTGGTGAAGTATTCTATTCTCATTATACAGGAGTCATTTTTGATAGATTTGCATGGTTTGTACCAAGCTCAGAATTTCCCCTGACAGCCCATGAGCATGATAGGTCTCAACTAAGACTGGATTTATGTGTTCATTTTTTAGCCAAGAATTTCCCCTACAATCTATGTACATGGCAGTTCCCATTCAATATTCTTCTCTGGCCCCAAACTGTGTTTTGAATGAGTAGGGCCTAGCTTTCTATACTCTATTGGTCAATGCCTAGAAGGTCCCTAGAGTATTTGCTCCCAAAAGATTCAAGGCACAGCGGGCTTGGTAAGAGAGAGAGGGAAGATATGAATGACAATGTTATTAAAGATCTCTTCCTCTCACTCTCTCAAGGGAAGGTCCCCACATTCTCATGGGGACTAGAATCACTGACCAATGAATAGCTGAAAAGTATGGAGACGCTAAGTAGGGATGCCCCAAGTATAAATCATGATCACAGGAACAATCTGCTTATATCCACGGCAACTTTTTGCAAGCACAAAATCTACCGATGATGAGAACCTCTAGGTGTATGAGTAATGCTCAAACAGATACTTCAGTGGAACAATAAGTCAAGGCGAATTATGTGATGCAGAAGGTGCCATGGGATAGTGGAATGGATGTTGAATTTTGAGTAGGAAGACTTAGATTCATTTGGCGGCTTCTCTACTTACTAGTTCTGTATCCTTGGCCAAATACTCCTCTCCGTTTCAATTTTCTCCTCTTTAAAATGGAGTGAAAGGAGAGGGGGAGGGAGTAAGTGGTTTAGAGATGGATCCCAACTCTGTCGTTCAGTACCCTAGTAACCTTGGACAAGTTTCTTCCCTGCTCTGGGCCTCAGTTTCCTTATCTTAAAAATAGTGGTGACCTCTAAGGTCAATTACTAAAGGGACTTGAATCCTAATAATTTGATAATCACTCATATGTGTTCTATCTTTTACATTCTGTTGTAAGATCTGTTAATAATGAAGCACAGTGGGAAATACACACTATTTGCATACAGAAAGAACTTAAGAAATGGTTATCCAATGAATGAGTGAATGGCAGCCAAAACGTTCACTCGATTACTCTCTCTGTTGGTAGACTTCCAAAGCCTAAGATCTCTTGTTGTATTGTCACACAGCTAACACTTCTAATTATTTAGGAGGGATAAACATCTAGTACTTTCCTAACTCACACTTACAAAAATGGTTCCCTAAAGATATAGGGAATTTCTAAATCTCCCCCATCGGACCTACCATACAGATGTATAGAGGAACAGTGTAGACAAGCCAACAGAAGCGGAAGTACTGACTTTTGGTGACCAGAATACCGGCAAACTCTAAAGGACAAAACTTTGCATTTGAGGAAAGAGACTTTCCTCAGTACAATAGGTGCTCTTTGTTAATCAGTGAGACTTAGACCCAGGCTTTCTCTCCTAAAGTCAGCACTCTTTCCCGGGCTCTACCAGACCCATGTTGGGAGCTTAATCAGCAGTCTGTCCCCACATCTGCAGGTGGAGAACAGAAAGAAAAATCCATAAAGTCATTTCCTATGGCAAATCACAAACAATTTGGTTTAATTCTTACATTTGTTAATATCCTTGCTGTTAATGTGTGAATTTCATGGGGACAGTTGACAATCCTAGGAAAAATGTGTCCCGATCCCTGGAAAGGAAATAGAGGCTATTGAATCAGGATGCAGGAAAATAAGAAACGTTGGTTGGCAGCATTTGCTCAATCCATTATGATTCTTAAATTTTTTTTTCCTAGTGCTACCTTCTTCCTAAACAGAGAGCAGTTCTGTTTCTTTGGGGCTTGTCAGAAAAATGAGAAGAATATTTACACACATTGCAATGAACTTGAGTTTTCAGGCTCAAAACGGAGTGAAATCACCCACCTTATAGCACACCTGGAATTTGTCAGCTGGTAATTTGCATTTCCCAATGTGAAGGTGATTTCCTTAGGAGATGAGATTAGGAGGGTGTGTGTGAGGGAGAATAAACCCAAAGCCCCAGGACAGCCATTTCTACCTTATAGCCTGCTTTCTTTCTTATCATGTGGTTAGTTATATCTTACAGGAAACGTAGCTACAATCAACCAATACACCAATAAGCTTTAAGTATGGACTATGTTTCAGACACTGCTTGATGCCGGGGATACATATACAATTATACAATGAATAAGAGACTATTCCTGCTCACAAGTTTACATTCTAATGGGGCCTAGTTATATACAGATCAATCAATCTGTAGATCCAGATGAGCATAAACTGAACAAATACAAGATCCAAGGTAGTGTGGGACTGGGGACCAAGACAAAATTCAGGTGATACTGAAACTGAGTCTTAAAGGAACCAGACATTCTTTGAGGTGCAAGTGAGGGGGAATGAGTGACAGCCAGTCCAAAGGCTGGCATTTCTAAAGAGAAGGTGAGTCTGGTAAGAACCCCAAGCATGGGACTGAGAGTAGTGTCCAATGAGGCTAGAAATATCCAAAAAGTCAAGCTGTGAATGGTGCTAAAAATGAAACTGAGAAGATTATAGTTTATTTCAGAGATAATAGGAAACCACTGTGGTTTACCAAGTAGAGGAGTGTCATGGTCAGTTGTATATCTAATGGAAATCACTTTGGCAGCAAGAGGTACCAGAAGGGAATTGGGAGCAGGGCAGCTGCCTGGGACAGACAACTTATGGGTCCACTTTAAGTAGATCTCCAGATTTTTTTTCTTTTGTTTTTTTGCTGATTGATTTTGCTGATTTTTGCAATTGGGGTTAAGTGACTTGCCCAAGATCACACAACTAGGAAGTGTTTGCTAAGTGTCTGAGACCACATTTGAACTCCTGACTATAGGGCTGGTGCCCTTGCTCCAGATGTTAACATTATGTAGTAATACTTCTCTTGGAAGTGAAATAAATACAACTCCCAGATTTTTCAAACTATCCTGGAAGGCAAATGAGAATCATGTTGCTTGGCTTCCAGAAGAGAGTTTTAGAAGGATGTTAGGACCAGAAAATGGAGAGCTTTATTGAAGCACCAGGTTCTGGGAAAGGGGTTCTGAAAGTGAAAAAATAACAAGAAAGTATATTCATAGTCACAAGAAGTCCTTTATTGTGATAGAGAGACACATGGGCTAATCAAGATGATTAAACAGCAGGCTGTTAATAAAAGAATGATCATGTAAAGGTCAGAGGTGAAGAATAAGGGAGGAGCTGGAGAGTTAGGGAGAAATCAGGGAAGATCCTAGTAGAGAGCAAATTTGTCTGCGCATTCTGTCTGTCAGCAACCACACAATGGGATACCCAGAAGTGGGGTATTACCATACCATAATACAGGATAACGAAGGTGCTTTGGCCATAAAGGTTATCATCTGCAGGGAAAAAAAATGTGTCGAGTGTCCCTGCTCAGGGGTTCCTTATCTGAATTGAATAAGTCTTAGTCATGGTGGCAAGAAGGTCCGGAAATTTGGCTCTCGTTGTGTTAAAAGGTTGTCCGTGGAAATAGGATGGACTTGGTTTGAGTTTGCATCGTTCCCTACAATGGCTGCACCAAATCACTCCACCCTCAGAATCCCTTCATTTCCTATGTTGCACATGTGTGAGCATAGGTTTGTAATCTATATCATAATGCAAAGTGACTTCTGCTGACCAAATAGCCTGGTTCTTCCTCATAAGGAGTAAAATCACACCTTTTAATGTTGGAAGGTAAATAAATGGCAAAAAACTAAGAGTCAGGATGGTATAACAGAGAGAGTACTAGATTGTACTAGATCTCTCCTCTTTATTCCTTTGTGATTTTCCGCAAGAGGGATTTTGCAGAGATTATTGCTAAGGTCCCTTCCAAGTGTATATCCTATGATCTTATAAATCCATTAAAGATGGGTTAGTAAAAAAAAAAGGAAGATAACAGTTTACATCAATTCCAAGGGGGAAACAATGAGAAAGGCCCGAGGCTGGCATTTCAGAGAATAGGGTTACTTATCAGAGACAGAATCACTACTTATCTAACCTAGAAGAGCAGAACCTCCCATTAGGGATTCCACTTGTACCCTATAGCAAATAACATCTCAGCTGCTAGAATGATTTCTCCTGAGAAGCAGGGGAAATATAACAAAGCATGGCAGTAAAGTTGAAATTTCACAAATCCTACTTGCCTTTCCCTCTAGGAATGAAGTTTCTCAAGCTAATAGCTCTAATGAAGGCAGAAGACCTGGCTTAGAATACTGGGAATCTTGAGAATCAACAAGTAAACAGAAGCACAGTTCACATCAGCATTCCTATGTATGCATGGGCAGTCAGGCAACAATCATTAAACGACTTACTAAGGGCCCAGCCTTGTGCCAAGTACTAGGAATATAAAAGTCCTGACTTCAGGGAGCTCTTACAGTCTCATCATGTTTGAGGCAACATGTAAACAATAACGTTCATACAAACTATATATATATAAAAAGTAGATGTAAGGTAACGTTAAAGGAAAGGCACTTGCAGAGTAGGAGACCAGATAAGATCTCTTGGGGTAGATGGAATTTATTTTCTGACAGTCACCTTATCTCATCTAGGCTGGGAATACAGTAGCCATTCATAGGCCCAGTCCTGGTGCTGTTCATCAGGAAAATGTCAGCCTCCTCCATTTCCAAGCTGGGCTGTTCACCCTCATTAGGCAGTCTGGGAGCCACCCCCCACTCCCAGGAACCCACCAAATTGATGTATAACTTAATTTAGATAATGGATCAACTTTAGCCCATTGCAGAAGTCCCTAGTTCAAGTGATTAATCCTCCACCCTCAACTTTCCCATTATCAGGGAATATAGTTGTGTGGCTACCAGAAGGTGGGATTTCATTTGAATGTTGAAGAAAGCCAGGAGGTAGAGATGAGGAGGGAGAAAGTTCCAGGCCTAGTGGATACCAGTGAAAGAACATAATGTCAGAACATAAAGTATCTGGTGTGAGTTAATAGAAGCTAGTCATTGTTCTCCAATTGCTTTTGACATTGCAGTTTCGTCTAGCCCGTTTGACCATTGCCTCCTCCAGGACGGAGGCTGCAGCTTTTTTTTCCTATGGAGATCCTCACAGAGTCTGGGGTGGGGCTCCATATACACACCAGGTACTCCATAAATGCTTGATGGGTTACTGGCTGGGACAGCAAAAGGTAGCCATAAACTCCTAAGAATCTCAAACAGCTGCCAAAAATCAAGGCCTAAGGCAAAATTGCCATTTTCCTATTAATATAGTTGCAGCTTTGTCAGCAGACCCTTCCAATGAAAACCCGGTGCGGTCCATTGCCGGAGTGCTAGGGAGATAAATTTATGGTTTAGAGAAGATTTACTTCTTTTTCTGTTTTTTCCCCCAGATTGGCTTCGGACAGAAATGGAGATTCAAGATTTTTTTAAAGATGTTACAGAATTCATGAGGGCTTCGGACCCCACTAGTAGGCTTCTTAGAGATGTTTGGTTTGAGGATGCCCTATTCAACTTTAGGAATGAAGGAGCATTTAAGCCTTTAGAACCAAATGGCCCAGCTCCATAAATGTAGACGGTATCTCCGAAGAGGGCTGGCAAAGCCCTGAGTCAACAGCCATAGCTTCCCGCTGGCTGGTGACAGCACTGCGTGGGGCTCAAATATAGCATGTGATATGTCAACAGCCATAATACAACCATTCTCCAGCTTGGCTTGCCAAGATAAAGTTTTGATGGGACGTGGCTCTTTTCAACAGTGAGGTGATTTGGGCCAGGTCCAATGGTCTTGTGATGAAGAAAGCTGTCTATATCCAGAGAGGGGACTGATGGGAACTGAGTGTGGATCACAACATAGGATTTTCACCTTTTCAATTGTTTATGTTTTTTTTCTCAATTTTTTTCCTTTTTGATCTGATTTTTCTTGTGCAGCATGATGATTATGGAAATACAAACAGAAGAACTGTATATATTTAACATATTAGATACTTGCTGTTTGGAGGAGTGGGTGGGGGAAAGGAAGGAAAAAATTTGATACACAAAGTTTTGCAAATTATCTATGCATATGTTTTGAAACTAAAAAGCTTTAATAAAAAAAGATGAAGTCTTGATATCATGTGTCTATGTAAATAAGAGTACAATGAGGCTACTAGAAAAAGGCAAATGAATTGGGGTTGTACAGTGGATAGGACACTGGAGGCAGAAAGAACTAAATTCAAATCCTCTATATCTTTGCAAACTACATGCCTCTGGACAAGTCACTTAAACTCTCTCTGCCTCAGTTTCTTTATATGTAAAATAAGGGGACAAAGCTCAATGGCTTCTAGAATCCTTTCTACTTCTAAACCTATGATATTTCAGATGGTGCAGCCTGAATCCATTGCTGGAAGTAGACATTTACACAAAACAAATTTAATAATACAAGATAGTAATAGTAAGGCCAAAAAAAAATCAAGTCTTAGAATATTATGAGGCTAGTACTGAGTTTAAGTTGTTAGTACTGGATTCTTATTCCTCCAGCCAGGTAAAGGAAATCACTTTATTAACTGTGCCCAATGTCATTCATTAGACATGAAAACTATCACAGGATCTTAGTATAACTCCTTTATTATAAAGAGGAAGAACCTGGGCTCAGAGGGGAAACAGATTTTCCTAAGGTCACCTTAGGCCCCCTGGGTTGTTCACCCCTCATTAGGCAGCTTGGGAGCCCCGACTCGAAGGAGCCCAACAAATTGGTATATAACTGAATGTAGATAATGGATCGACTTCAGCCCATTGCAGAACTTCCCAGGCATTAAATAACAATGGTGGAATTTGAATCCAGGTCCTCTGTTACTTAATCCCCTGCTAAAGAACTGAAAAAGTTGGGGAATGCCTGGATAAGTTATGACATGTGAATGTAATGGAATATTATTGGGCTTGTTTGTTTGCTGAGGCAATTGAGGTTAACTGAATTGCCCTGGGTCACATGACTAGGAAGTGTTAAGTATCTGAGGTAGAGTTTGAACTCAGATCCTCCTGACTCCAGCGCTGGTGCTCTACCCACTGCGCTACCTAGCTGCCCCTAATATTATTGTTCTATAGGAAACAATCAGCAGGCTGATTTCAGAAAAGTCTGGAAAGACTTACATAAACTGATGCTGAGTGAAGTGAGCAGGACCGAGTGAACATTGTGCACAGCAACAACAAGATTGTGCAATGATCCACTCTAATGGATTTGGCTCTTTTCAACAATGTGGTGATTCAGGCCCATTCCAATAGGTTTGGAATGCAAAGTGCCTTCTGCTTCCAGAGAGAGAACTATAGAGATTGAATGTGAATTGAAGCATAGTATTTTCACCTTTTTTCTTGTTTACTTTTTTCTTTTTTGTGGGTTTTTTTTTTTTTTTTGCCTTTTGGTCTGATTTTTCTTGCACAATATGACAAGTAGGGAAATATGTTTAAAAGGATTGTACACATTTAACCTATACCAGATTGCTTGCTGTCTTAGAGAATGGGAAGGGAAAGGAGGGAAGGAGAAAGTTTTGGAACGCAAAGTCTTACAAAAATGATTGTTGAAAACTATTTTTACATGTATCTGAAAAAATAAAATACTATTGAAAATTAAAAAATTAAAAAAAAACCTAAATCCCTCCCTAGTTAGTTGATGATGGAGTGAGAGCTTAAAAATTCTTAGAGGCACAAACAATGGGCTGAATTTGTTTAGATTAAATTTGGGGGGAAGAAAACAAGCATTTATTATACATCTACCATGTGCTAGACACTGTACTCAGTCATTCTCCAGAACAATCCTCAGAGGCAGCTGCAATCATCCCCCCTGTTTTACAGGTGAAGAAATCCAAGCAGGCAGTGGTGAAAACCCTTAATATCAAGTCATAGTGATGTAATATGATTTTGTGTTCCCCTGACTTTAGGGAGCCTTCTGTTCTAACAATAAGTCAGTAATCCTAAAGCTTCCGGCTTTGGAGTCTGCCTCAGAGACTTCCCACACTTCCAATCTAAGAACAACAATCTGTCTGACTCCTCACTTCACTGCTGACTGTCAGACAGCTTCTGGCCTAAGGATAGTCCCAAGGACCAAACTGCTGAGACAATAACCATAGTCTGTTGGTCAGGGGGAACCAAATTCCAGAGACCACTCCTCCTTCTTACCTATGAGACATAGAATTACCATGTCAGTGACTGAAAGCTGGATAAATCTGTCTCCTTGCTTCTGTTTCGCTGCTAATTTCTTTTGGAAATTCAGCCCGCTTTGTAATGGCGTTACAATTGCAATACACTTTGCCCCTTGACTAAGGAGATGGTTTCAAGCCTGCAAAATTCTTTTGAGATTCCTCACAACACCGGTCATGGACCCCAAACTTTTGGGATCCCTTTCCCAAGCTCAACAATAGGAATATAAATTGGAGAAGAGAAGGCTTGGGGGCTTTACAAAGGATGAGAGATTGAATTGTTTGGTTTGGTTCTAGAGAGCAACTGTTAGAAGTTGATAAAATAAAAATAGAAGCTTAAGGAAACCTTCCTAACAAGATCTCTCCCAAAGTGGAAGAAGATAGGTGGATGGATGGACTATGCAGTCACTAGGAGGTCTTCCAAAAGAGGCTGGTCAACTTTCTTGGGAACATTGTAGAAGATATTCCTGTTCAGATCTGGGTTAGAGTAGAGAGTCAGATACTTGCTGACCACAGCAAGAAGCCCAGACAGACTTTCAACACACAACACCTGGCATCATGGAATCTATCCCTAGTGCCCTGCCTCTGATCCTAGGTTGTTAAGACAGCAGCAGTTTTCCCACTCAGTTTTCCTCACTTCTCCATAGCTTATTTATGATGTTCATCTTTTTTTATGCAGTTGCATTTCACTAACTTTTCATGAGTTTCCTTCGTGTCGAGATTTTGAAGGAAATGATCAGTGGAGAACAAAGCAAGGCTAATTAGCTTGGAGTCTGCCAGTCTATTGGGCGCCATAGGAAAAGTAAAGGAGGAACAATCAATGAAAGGCTCCACAATGACATGTCTCCACAAAACATTTAAGTAACTGGTGAGGTCTTAGCAGCCCCAACCAGGAATGGCCAACATTCAAAGATGGGGATAAGCATGAAATATAAATTGATTGTAATACAATCAATTTATTACTGGGGGTGATAACTTGGTTCATTAGCAGTCTTCAGGGTTATAAGTGCTATTAAATTCACTGCCCAGGCCAACTCAAAATTCATTTGGAGGATCCCAAGAATAATTATGCATACTCAAGATAGGAATTCCATAAATAAAATGTAAATGAAAAACTGAAGTAAACAGCAGTAAAAGGAATGGGATTTGAAGGCAGAGAGAACGGGCTAGCTCAGCAGTCTCTAAACTGTTTTGGTTGCCCACCCCGCATCAGTAAAACATATTATTTGAGCATGTATAACAAAGATGTGTATATTTTACTCATTTATGTTATATCAATATACAATTATACTAATAATTATACCCATTTTAAAACTTGGACAAAATAGAAAATGCCCCATTGACATCTGCAGAGCTGCTATTGTTGGTATCTGGGTAATTGTTTGTCCTTCCTTCTCCGAGAGAACAATGACATTGGGAAGATGATTCCATGACATGCAAGAGAACTGGATTGAAGTGAGGGAGGCTGGGCAAGGTCACCTGCCTCACTTTCCCTTCAGAGCCAGCTGGGTCCAGTGGGAGAGAGTGATCAGGATGACCGAAGATGGTCCTGGATGAAATGGAGACCTCGGCCTTTTTAAGCTAATGTCTTCAACAGTTCTGTTTGGCTGAAGCAACACCCATTCAGTGATAAAGGCTAGGGGGCAATTGAAGAAAAGAATCCCCTCTTTCACCTAGTCCAAAAAGACCCTTAATTAATTAATTAATGTGAGAGAGAAAGGCTCTTAGGGTTTCTGACCAAAGCAGAAATGATTGCTGCTTACATTCAATCTGAACCGATCAGGACCCAAAGAAGACCAAATGGGGCTTGGCCTAGGACCTATGTTTGGCCAATTAGAACCAAAAGAATGTTGGATAATAACTGACCTAAGGGACTTGGCCTGGTTCAGAATAAGGGAATTTGGGAACTTTGAAGTTAAGCTAGGGAGGTGGAGTGGGGAACTTGGGAGGTGGCAAGGATATGCATGGTTGTGTTGAATCAAGTCCCACTACCTGGCTATTGTGGGAAAGGTAAAAAACATTTTCTCACCCTCTGATTCGCTGATCACATATTCCTTGGCACAGTCTCTTTGGAGTAAGGCAGTGGTTCCCAGAAACCTTGGCTCCCATTTTAAAGACTACTAGTCTGGGCTATTGGTCAGCAAGCACCTCTTAACTGACCACTACTAGCCAAGTATTGTGCTAGTAGTTGCTTGCTCATATGACAAAAGTGAAAAAGTCATTAAAAAAAATCACTATCTCAAAGTAAAAATTATAACACATGATATTATTTTAATTCTTATTTTGCCTCACAGGCTCATTATCTTCATTTTCCATATGAGAAAACAATAGCTCAAAGGGGTTAACTGATCTGAGAAGAATTAGAAACCCAGGTTTCTTGGTTCAAAGGTCAACATTCTAAACACTTTGCAACAAAAGACCTAGGTGTAAATGCAGTTTTAGTATTTGCTTTCAGTGTGACTGTTGATCTTTTTAAGGCTCAGTTTCTTTATCTAGAACCCTAGGAAATAGAGTAGTAGAAACAATACTAATCTTGAAAATGAGGGAAGTGAGCTCTGCTTCTCTACCTTTGTGCCTTAGTTTCTTCCTATGCAAAATAAGGAGCCCAGACTAAAACAGGCAGGAATTCTCAACCTTTCTTGTGTCACGGAACTTTTTGGCAACCTAGAGAAGCCTATGGACCCATTCTTAGAATGACATTTTAAAATGCATAAATAAAATATGTAGTAGGAAATCAATTATATTGGAAACATAATTATCAAAACATTGAAAAAAATTACCTGGGCTCCAGCTCAAGAATCCCTAGTAGAGAATCTCAAAGGTCCTCTTCAATTCTGACAGTCGATAGTGATCCCTACGATGCTCTGAAAAGTAAATAAGAAATAAGCTGAGCAAGATGCATTTGACATCTAATAAAACTGTAAGTAAGCCAATGGAATTGAATATGTATAAGAATTGTAATTAATGAATTGTGTGATTGAATACTAAAGGGTGAGATCAAAGTATAATCAATTCCTTCATGCCTGCAGATAAGAAGACTGAAAAAAACCCCAAAACGATCCGTTGAACCCAGGATGCAGAGAGCAGTTCTTTGAATCCTGAGGAGCACCAGGTTGTGGCTCTCAACAAGAATCCTAGGGTGCAATATGAATGAGTTAGCAGCTACTTTTATTTGGGATCTGAGCATTCTTCCTGGGCTGGAGGTCCCATTTGCCCCATAGATGTTTTCCACACTGCAGGCTATTGCTCAGAAGGAGAGTATCATGGGAAAGAATTAAGATAGTAACAAGGGCAATCATGTTGATCACTGACACAGTGAGGTATTTTTTTCTTATTATTATAGCTTTTTATTTACAAGACATATGGATGGGTAATTTTTCAGCATTGACAATTGCCAAACCTTTTGTCCAATTTTTCCCCTCCTTCCCCCCACCCCCTCCCCGAGATGTCACATTGACCAATACATGTTAAATATGTTAAAGTATAAGTTAAATACAATATATGTTTACATGTCCAAACAGTTATTTTGCTGCACAAAAAGAATCGGACTTTGAAATAGTGTACAATTAACCTGGAAAGGAAATCCAAAATGCAGGCGGACAAAAATAGAGGGATTGGGGTAGTGGTTCATAGTCATTTCCCAGAGTTCTTTTGCTGGGTGTAGCTGGTTCAGTTCATTACTGCTCTATTGGAACTGATGATACAATGAGGTATTAAAGGAGATGTAAGGACATAAACGACATGGCCATTGTATTTGAAATACATTTAGATAAGAATGTAAAATATAGAGACATAAAAGTCAGTTAACACTGCAAGACAACATAAGCTGAGTGTAAGCAGGGTAGATATGGTAATTTAATGCTATAGAAATCAGGAGTGGGAGAAGCAAAGCGTTTTGCTCTAGGGTCACCAGAAAAGGCTGTAGAGGAAGAAGTGAGTTAGGTTTCAAAGGGTAAAAATCATTCTAAATGGAGGATGGAAAAGGGTATCTATCCCAGGTAGCAGGAATAATTTGAAGGAAGAAATTCTGAACTGCTAGAGAGAGAAATAAACAGAGTCAGAAAAAATATACATGGAAACAACACTTATGCAGATGAAAAGTTCATCTAAAAAGAAATGAACTATGGAGTAACTTCAAAATCAACAATAGTCCCAGAGCATGGATAATGAACCACATCACCTTCCTCTCAGTGAAGTATGAAGGAAGGACAGAATGATATCAACATTGTCAAAGCTGGTATTTGTTTTTGCTTTGTCTTTCTTATATTGGAAGGTTCCAGTCCATAGGCAGGAAGTACATGCATCTAGTATCGACTGGGATGAAACAATCAATAAAAGTTTCTTTTTTTAAAAGAGAGACCCACTCTGCCACAGGCAGTGGGTACATGGTCAGTTTTGGTGGTACCAAAAAGGCCTTCTGGTTCTAATATTGCAGAGCAATTTTCTTTGGTAATTCCTTGAAAGATGTGGTTGAGACTTTAAAAAAAAATGAGTTTCAGGTAGCCCGATAATTCTTATATTAGCTGTCCTGGATCTATTTTCTAGCTAAGTTGCTTCTCCAATGAGAAATTTCACATTTTCTTATTTTATTGTCTCTTGATGTCTCCGAGACTCATTTGTTTCCATTTGTTCAATTCTAATTTTTAAGGAATTATTTTCTTCAGTGAGCTCTTCTACTTCCCTTTTCATTTGGCCAATTCTATTTTTTAGGGAGTTATTTTCCTTGGAAAATTTTGGTATATTTTTCTTCATGCCATTGATTCTTGTTCAGGATTCTCTTGCATTATTCATTATCTTCTTTGGCTTCTTCCTCCTTCTTTTTCCTCCTTCTTCCTCTTTTTCTTCATCTCTTCCTTCTCCTCCTCCTCCTGTCTGTCTGTGTCCATCTGTGTCTCCTGTTTGTGTGTCCCCCATCTGTGTGTCTCCCTGTCTATCTATGTGTCCTCTATCTGTCTGTCTCCCTATTTATCTGTCTGTGTCCCCCATCTGTTTGTCCCCCTGTCTGTCTTTGTCTCTGTCCTCCTGTCCTCCTTCTCTTTGGCCTCTTATGGATGTGGGCTTTAGCATCTGGCCTCCTCCAGGAGTGGGGCACTGATTGCTACTGGATTACTATGATAACAGTCTTTCTGATGGCTGACCCTGGAGGAGACATCTTATTTGCTGTCTGCTCTAACGATGGGAATATTCTGATGGGAAAACAGGGCGTCCTTATAGGCCCCAGGAGTGGCTTCTCATTGTTTTCCAGCCCTGGGGCAGAGCTTCACTACTAGTTAACAACAGGGTCAAGGCCCTACTGGTGGCTTGTGCTGGGGGAAGGAACCTTGCTTCACTCTGCACAGACTAGCCTAGGGGTCTGCTGGTTTACAGAACAGGGCTTTGCTGGTGGATTTCCTCTGGTTCAGAGGCCTCCTTTAGGCCCCCTGCTGGCAGGCTGCCTGCTGCTGTTGTTCTTGGACCTTGCCCCCCCCATCCCAGTGAGACAGACCTTTTCTGTTGGGTGGGTAAACTGTTTCCCTGCTCCTAGATCAGTTCTGAGGTAGATTTTAGGTTATTTGGAGAAGGATTTGAGAGGGCTTCAGGGGGGTCCTTTCTCACTCTGCCATCTTGACACTAGAAGTCTGATTGCAATACTTAGAGCCCTAGATGTGAAGTCAGGAAGATCTGAATTCAAAATCAGCCTCATACACAGACTGTTTGGCTCCTGGACAGTCACTTACATTCTCTCAGCCTCAGTTTCCTCATATGTAAAATGGAAATAATCATATCATCCAAAAAGTAGGGTTGTTGGGAGAATCAAGGAAGGTAACACATAGAAAACACTTTGTAAATCTTGAAGTTCTGTGCAAGTGCTAACTAGCTGGATAACTAGCTAGTCACAGTAGCCTGCAATAGTGGTAGCCTTAACAGTAGTAGCAGCAGCTGCAACAGCAGTAATAGCAGCAGCAGTAGTACTAGTAGTTGTAGTAGTAATAGTAGTAGTTATAGTAGAAGCAGTAATAGTAATAGTAGTAGTACTAGTAACAGTAATAGTAGTAGTGGTGGTGGTAGTAGTGGTAGTAGTTATAGTAGAAGTAGTAATAGTTATAGTAGTAGTACTAGTAACAGTAATAGTAGTGGTGGTGGTAGTAGTGGTAGTAGTTATAGAAGAAGCAGGAATAGCAATAGTAGTAGTACTAGTAACAGTAATAGTAGTAGTGGTGGTGGTAGTAGTGGTAGTAGTAGTAGAATTGGAGAAAAATCTCATCTTAATTTTGCCTGACATCAAATTGAAACTTAGCATTGCCTTTAATTACCTTATTCTGAAAAGGCGATCATAGGATTTACCAGAATTGTCAAAAGGTTCCATAACACAAAAAAGTTGAAGAACTCCAGAGTTGGAGAGCTCCCTGGCACAATGAGAAGGTAAATGACTTACCCAGGGTTTCACAATTAATAACGATCAGAGACAGGATCTGAATCCAGCTCTGCCTGACTTTGAAGCCAATTCTCTATTAACTATGCCCCAACGTCTCTATATGTGCTAGGATGGAAAGACAAAACAAAGAGTTCTCATCTTCAATGAACTGATTATTAACTGGGGAGGCCTGTGTGGCACAGGATACTACAGGTGCACAGGCAAATAAAGGTCACTTGAGGATGAAGGAAAGCTCCAACAACCCCATGGTCGAGGGCAGGCTTCACGGCCAATGTGTCAGTTCCCTCTGTAAAATAAAGAAGCTGACAACATCACAGATGGGGGCCTGGAAGGAACTCAGCAAATGGTAATGTTCAATCCCCTCATGTCACAGAAGAGGAAACTGAGCTCTAGAGAGATATCTAA
This sequence comes from Sarcophilus harrisii, assembly GCF_902635505.1. Taxonomy (NCBI): domain Eukaryota; kingdom Metazoa; phylum Chordata; class Mammalia; order Dasyuromorphia; family Dasyuridae; genus Sarcophilus; species Sarcophilus harrisii. The sequence goes on from NC_045432.1 coordinate 32,272,621, forward strand.
TGGTCTGATCCTGTCTGATGCTGATTCCAGCACCCTTTCTACCATATTTCACCATTGCAACATCTTTGAGTTTCTCTGTATCTCTAACATCTTAGAATTTCAAACCTTCATGTGGTCATTTCTAAGCAAAAATCTTCAAACTAGACAATGTAAATAAAAAGAGATGTGACCTGAGCCGTCCATCCCTACCCATTTTGTTTACTTTTGAAAACTGAACAATACTTTTACTTACTTAAACTGTTTTAGAAACAGGAAAATATGACAGGTGAGTCAACGTTTGCTGGGTGAGAAATAACAGTGGAGATGCAAATCTCAGGGGATTCACTGTCATTTGGAGAGTTGTATTTCACACCATTCCAAGAAAACAGGTCTGATGAATACCCCGGAGATGAATTTCACATTCTGGATACCTTGAGGTGATTCAGGAGATCTGTGAGATGCACTGGGCTGAAATAATGATTTGATTAATAATGAATATGTAATAGCAGCACCTGCCCCACTTCAAGCATCAATCAATGACTTGATTAATGGGCTTGAGTGGGACTGGAAGCAAAGTTTATCAAAATGATCCAGTCAGTCTAATGGAGGTGTAAGGACTATAACTCGTGAGGTTACCAATTAAGTGACTTCTGGGCCCAGTGGAAGTGGGTATTTGTGTGTGATAAACATATAAGCATGTGTTGTATATAAAACAAATAAGTATCTGTATGCATGTATCACACATATGCAAACGCATGTTCATACAGGCTATATATCACATAGATCACGTCTATGTATATGTTATATACATATACACACAACATACACATGTACATGCCATCTGATATTGTCATTGAGACCATTTGTTTGTATCCACTAAAACAGGTTTAGAGGAACTTTGTCTCTCATCCTTTGGATTATAGAAGAAAGGATCAAAACATTTCTAGGTTGTTTTACTCAAATGAGAACTGATCAAATCTGAGGAAGCATTCTTCCCCTTTCATGGGAAATATGGTCAGGCCCAGGCTTAAAATTATAGCCTAAAGTCTATAAAGCACTAAAGGGTCTTGGATGGTTATCACATTCATCTCCTTCATTTTAGAAAAGGAAAAACTTTGATCCAGAGAAAGAAAGGGACTTTCCCTCATAGTTCTTTTGAAATCAATATATAATGGAAGACCATTATGAATTTATGCATATGTGTATGGGCGTGCATGCATATATATATATTTTTTTCATCCCAATTCCTTGCTGAGAGGCAGTGTAGTGTTGTGGATATAGTGTTGGATAGTATCTGGAATTAGAGTCAAGAGACACCCTATCCAGAGACATACTAGTTGTATGACCTTGGAAAGACCATTTGACCTTTCTGGGCCTCCATCTTCCTCATCTGCAAAATAATGGGATTAACTCAATGTCATCACTCTAAAGTTCTTAATATTTCTAAATCTATGGCCCAATGATCCTGCCTACCTATAAAGTGCTTTTCAGGTCTGAAAGCACTATCTAAATGTTATCATTACTCCAGTGCCACACAGTCCATTTTGAATCCATCCAATTTGAATTGGATGAATTCAAATCGAGGATTTCAATCTACTCTATGTTTCTATATCAGTTAATACAAAGATCATAAATAAATCAGGTTTGAAGCCAGATCCTAGTTATTTCTATGAAGTTTTTATAACCTGAGATATGACCAATTTTTAATAAAGACCCCATGTACCACTGAGAAAAAGCTATATCCCATTCTATTACCATTCAATTTTTTCCAGATGTCTATCATATCTAGCTTATCTAAGATTCTATTAATCTCCTTGACTTATTAGTTAGTATTAATTATTAACCTTGACTTTCTTATTTATTTTTGGTTAGATTAATCTAATTCTGAAAGGAGAATTCTCAACTACTAGAGTTCTATTTTCACCTGTAACTCATTATCTTTTCCTTTAAAAATCTGAATGCTATAGCATTTAGTGCATATATGGTTACTATTGATATTGCTTAACTATCTATGGTACCTTTTATCATCACGTAGCTTCTCTGCTATCTATTTTAACTAATCTATTAATTAAATCTATTTTAACTTTAACTGTCTGAAATCACGATTGCTACCCCTGCTATTTTTACATCACGTGAAGCATAATAAATTCTAATCCAGACCTTTATTTTTACTCTATATGTGCCTCTAATTTTTAAATTTTTAATAAACAAGATATTAATTGGATCTTGTTTTTGATCCATTCTGATATCCATTTTATGAACAAGTTCATCTCATTCAAATTCAAAGTCATGATTACTAGATGTGTTTTTCCTTCCATCTTATTTTTCCCATCCTCTCCATTCATGCCTCTTTCATATAAGATAATTTGCTGCATTTTAACTTTACCTACTTGAATTTATTTTTTGAATCATGCCAATATAACTCAAACCAAATCCTTCTATCTATGCGTATGCTTTTGAACAATCCTATAAATGATAACATTCTTAAGACTTACAAAAATCATGTTGCCATATAAGAAAACAATTTGCCCTTATTAAATCACTTATAATCAGTCTTTTAATGTAAAAGTTGCTAAATCTTGTGTTATCCTAATTTTTGCTCCATTCACATTTAAATTTATTCTTTCTAGCTATCTTTATGTCTTTCTAGCTCTCTAGCTGTATTATTTTCACTTTGGCCTGGGAACTTTGAAACTTAGCTATAAAGTTCCTGTGAGTTTTCATTTTATGATCTCTTTCATGTGATAAGGTGATCTTTCAGGTGATTTTTTTCGATTTCTATTTTACCCTCTAGTTCTATAAGTTCAGGACAATTATCCTTAATACTCTTGAAGTGTCCAGACTTATTTTTTGGTCCTAACTTTCAGGTAGTCCAAAAAATTTTATATTATCTCTCCTTGATCTATTTTTCTAATGAGATATTTCATACTTTTCTATATTTTCATTGTTTTTGCTTTTTTTTATTATTTCCTGATATCTTATGAATTCATCAGCCTCATCTTGCCTAATTCTAATTTTTAAGGAGTTATTGTTTTCGATATGTTTTTGTATCTCTTTTTCCAATTAGTTGATTTTCTTTTTATAATTTTCTTCCTTTATTGGCATTACTCTTATTGCTTTTCCCATTTTTTCCTCAACTTCTTTTCTTTGATTTTTAAAGTCCTTTTAAAGCTCTTTCAAAAACTCTTTAAGCTTTTGACCATTTGACATTTTTCTTTGAAGCTTTACAAGAAGATATTTTGTCTTCTTCTGAGTCTAAACCTGATCTTCTCTATCACCATAGTAGTTATCCATGATTGGGTTCTTTCTCTTTTGCTCAATCATTTTATTTTTAATGATTAACTCTGTTAGGGTCAGTCTGTGCTCTCTATATAGGGATGTCTCAGGCTTCAGGTTTTTCATGCTGTTGTTTTCTGAGTTCTCTCTGGAAGTCTCTGACTTCTTGTATCTTCCAATGTTCTATAATCCAAGATCAGATGTAGTCATTGCTTATACCTTAGTCTACAAGTGACCTTAGATATTCTTCTCTTTCCCTGAACTATGACCAGAGCTCCGAAAACTGCTGCCACCGCAAAAACTTTTGCTCCATGTCTCTATTTGGTGAGGGGGAAAGAATACTTGGTATGATACTGTAATGCTGGAGAAACTGAGGCAGGATAAAGATTAGAGAGTTATAATAATTTAATTTATTAGAGAGTTTAATTAATTGACTGGATCAGTCTCCTGTCTCCAAGTATCCAGTATGTGTGATTCCAGAGATTCTTTATAGGAATCTTTAACCCTTTTATAGGGTTTAGTAATTAAGAAGAACAGTGACAGGGTCGGGGAGGCAGAGTGAGCACTGGACATTCTGATAGGGTGGGAAGGTCTGGAGTCATGATGTCTAAGACAGAAGGTCTTTCTCCTTATCTGGATTAAACATTTACAATTTATAACCTTAGAGTAATTAGCCCTAAATTATATCAGTCTTAATGGTTAAGAGTGGGGATATTACAACCAGGCAGAACAATTCAGGGAAATTGAGGTAGAACAATTAGGGAAACTGAGGTAGAATAATCAAAGGAAACCGTGGCATAATAGTACAAGTATGCTCAAAACATACATAGCCATGAAGAACATGGGGATCATAAATTAGGAGTTGGAAAGCATCTCAGAGCCTGACCCGCTCACTTTATAGAGGAGGCAACTGAGGCTGAAAGAAGTTAAGTGACTTGCCAAAAGGCTCATATACCATCACAGGATTTTAGAGCAAGAGTTAGAAAGGGATTTCTGAGGAAATCTATTCTATCGCCCTCCTTTTACAAAGGAGAAAACTGACAACCAGAGAAGTTACATGTCCTGACCAAAGGAGGACTAAGTAATCACTACCACATAAGGAGAATTTGAATTATAAGGAGAATTTGAATTCAGTCCCTTCAACTTCTGTCATTAGTCTTTCTAATATACCACGCTGTCTCCCTAGAACTGATCTTTTTTCTTTGGCAACTAAAAGGAACATTCAACTGTTCTTGGAAAACAGCAAAGATAGTTGGCATAGCAGCTCCAAATTTATGTTGCTGGCAGTTAATTGTTATACCATGTTTTGGGGGGAAGTTTCTCCAGTTAATGAGTCTTTTATTGCTCCTCTGAATTTTATCCAAACTACTATGCTCCTCTATCTTATTAAGGTTTTGGGGTAGGCCCAGACATTATTCAAGGAGGAAATATCCAGTAGAGAGGGAAAGGGAGAAGAAATGAAACCTACTCAGATTTCATCAGGCCTTTTCCCTCATGCTCTTGTCTTTCTTAATTTAGGGAAGATTTTCTCACCATCAGTGTTCTTCTTGGCTAGTAAAGTAGCATGTACTGGATAGCACCCTCAATGCCTCAATGACCTCACTTAGTCTGCTGAGTTCTGTTGACAAGAATTCACAGCTTCCCACTGAGATTTGGTAGGAGGTAGCACGGGCAATCTCAAATCCCAGACAGCTTCTCGGGTCCCCACTGCCCTCATAAAGTCTCTTGCTTGGTATATACAGTCAGAGCATCCAAGCCTGCCCTTCTGATTTCAGACATTAGGCCTTTACTTAAGAACCCCACAACACTAGTTTTAGCAAGAGCTCCGTGACTCATTTAAAATGCATTTTCACAGACGTGTATGGCCCTAGGTAGAACTAAGTAAAATACGTAAGATGGGAAAGAAAGGGACTGAAATTCAGAGTCTTGATTCCAGCTTTGATTTTAAGGAATTATTGTCCAAAGGATTGACTTGCTGGGGACACTCACCACTAAGACTTTGGGAAAAGACAATAGAAGGGAAAAGGAGGAATGGATTCTAATATCCTGGAGTTCATATATGGTGCCATTTCCATTTAAGCATCTTGCAAGGGAGCTCTTGGAAAGTGTCTTTAACTATTATTACACTGTTGTTTTATCTTGGAGGTTTTCGATTCAGAGGGTGAAGGATTATAGTCTCCTGCTGTAAATTTGATGCAGCCCATAGATTTGGTATTTATAACTGGATGGCTCCTGTCACCTTCCATTTCACTGTCAGTTTGTCAGCTTTCTTATGCAATGAACAAAAGCTGCTTAGCCAACCATATTACTCACAAAAATAGCAATCCCCAAGCTTTAATAATCTACTGGTATGTGACTCCACAGCAATGTTTCTACAAATAAGCACAGATTTATATCAAGTTTGTCCAGAGGAGGCAGTGGGTCATTCAATTATCCCTATTAGGGTAGAAATGATAGAAAACTGAATTAGGAAATCACGAGAGAAATTTTAATAGGATATCACTTATGCTTATGCTTCTTTAATTTATATCATTACTATTTATTGAGTCAGTATAGAGTGGGTTGGCTGAGTGTCAATTAGGTCTTTCTTTTCCTGGAAGACATTGCTTTGTATGCTGAGATTCTTTGGTCCAGGGACTTCTTTTCATTGCCTTCAGAGAGAGGAACTTGGTTTGCTTTTTCAGGAGAGGAGGGCCAAATAAACAACATCTTCCATGAGCCATTTTGTTATGGTGAAGCCTGGGATTCCTCAATTTCTTGGCCTTTGAAAGGCAGCTCCTCAAAGTTTAAGAAATATATCCTCCCAAGGCATTTGAAGCAATCAGGTTGTTGACATAGGTCAATTAGCCCCTTTCTACCCAAACAAAACATTTCAGCTCTCCCTCTGGGCATGGGCATGGTACATGGAACTGAGAACATGAGAAGGCACAGTACATGGAGCTGAGAAGATGAGAATGAGCCTTTCTGTCTTTGATAGACTCATTTCTAAATTGAGTTAAGGGAGTCCTAGATCATGTGCAGAAATGGGACTACATGTTTAGTTAGAAAAAAAGCCAGGTGATTAACATACAGCTAACTTGGGAGGATCCCTGGGTGTTTAACCAGGCCATCTCTTGCACTGGCACATAATGAGGTCAAGGAAGGGAGTAAAAAAAAAAAAAAAAAAGGTGATTGAATGGAACTGTATTGAGTTGGAGCTTGAGTACAGAGTCTGCAAGTATTCCCTGTTTTTCACTGCTTTCAAAGTGATTTTCTGAAGATTGTTTCCCATTTTCAATCACTCTCACTTGTGCTGTACGTTTGATAAGCTGGACTTGATTGTACTTACCTGCAAAACGTCCATTGAAAGGAGTCAAAGTCTAATCAATGTCTTTGACTCGTGTCTCTATGCGGTCTGAGGGGAAAAAGTCAGTGAGAGCTCCCTGGGATTGAGAAGAGTGGGCTGATGGAAATGTGATAGCTAGATCCAATTCCTCCCACTCACCTTGTTGTGTCTGCTCTTTCCAAACACTGCTCCGATTTCTAATAAGTAAAGCTAGACAACTATATCTCCTTTGGGCAGCAGAAAGAGGCAGCTATTAAATGGAAAAGTTCAGGCAGAAAGCAAGCATTTCCTACTTTGGTGTCCATGGGAACACAAAATGGAGATTTTTCATGGCTAAAACAACCAAAAAATGATCAGGAGTTGGAGGCAGTAAGAGAAACAGAGAGAAGAGTGATGGCCCAAAGGAAATGGGCTCATCTTGATGATTTGGGAGCTCTAGATGACTTTAGTCTCTCCCAAGCTGACTTCAACACATGGTGTCAGCCCCGGGCTCTTCTGCTAGCCTATCAGACAAGAGTATCGTTGATTCCATTCATATCATTTCATTAAAAAGCTACAGGCAATTCTTTCTTTCCACAGGAAATACAAAACAGTGTTAGCTATTCAAGAGGAATAAAATAGCTCACAATGGTATCAGTGGGGGATTTTTCATTTCAGTTTCAATTGGGAAATAGAGAGAATTTGTTTTGATTTATCAGCGGAAGAATTGATAAGGCTGTGAGATGCACACATGGGAAATAATGATGGAGACCATTTGCTGATAGCAACATTCCTGCTAATTGCTACAATCCACAGGAAGCAGCAAGCTTTCCAAATGTTCCAGCTTCTTAGACAAAGTCGCCTTTTTTAATTAGTAGCGACGCAAGATGAGGTGACACAAGGTACCCTCTTTGGATCAGAGGAAGGAGCAGTTCCAGTCTAGCTGTAATGGCAGAGTTGCTGCCATCACTTGCTGTCCCAAAGGGATGAACGGTTTTTGGAGAGTGAAGTAATAGCTGTTACAGCGTGCAAAATGTGGCATCTGGCGGCCCTTTGGAAATAGCACAATCCATTTGGGCTTACCTTTGCATTCTGGCGTTGTTCTCAAAGTGGACGTGGGTTAGGTTTGAAAGAAAGTTTGAAAATGACTTCTCTTAATGCGAGCTGAAGTCACATTTTCATGATCATAGTGGCCTTCCCCTCAAATACATCCAAATCCCACATGTTTTCTCTACTTCTCTTCATCCCTTCTCAAAGCCCCTTTGATGACCTTTGCCGTGACTCCCACAAAAATGGATATAAGCTCCGAGATTGGAAAGAGCAATTATAAAATACAGGAATCATTTTTAGGCTTAGGCATTTCAGTTTCACGGGTTGAATGGTAGCCATATTTTATGCTTTGATTAGAGTTCTTTCAATGTGCAAATGAGCCTAGCTGTTTGGTATGAGATGCAAGGCTCCTGGAAATGTAAACATATTTAAGAAATGCAAACATATTTTCATTTATTAATGATCACTCAAGGTTGTAGTCATGCCATAGCCAGCTGGATACTGAAACCCATTGCTTTAGACTGAAAAAATTGGCTCATTCATTTGCAAGATGAATGAAAATGATCCTTGATATTCATCCATGCTACCAACATTAGCTAGCAATTGTCAAGACACTTTCATTTAATGTACTTAAGTTTGTCATCATCACTTTAAATATTCATTCAGGAACATGTTTTTCTAGTCAAAAGTGTCATGGCCCAGATTTCGTGAAAGAAACAAGGAAAATGTGTGCCTTTGTATAGAATGTGCCATTCTTATGAAAAATGTCCCCATCATCTCCAAGACATGGATCCTGGGACCCTGTTCTATACACTGGGAAAATTGGTCACCGGTAGGGCAAGGGCTTGGCTCAATGCTCTACATGAAGATGAGATCAAGAGTTAAGTGTGGGACTAAGGTTAAAACAGGAATTCTCAATTGCAGCCTTTGACTTTCTGTATTCGCTCAACTTCCTTCCCCATGATGAAAAAAAGTTTTCTTAAATGGAGAATACTCCCTCCACCTCTCAGACCTCAATAAGTCATATTTTCTACCTGAATTACTCTTTGTTTCTCATCACAACATCTTTTGAATTTCCCATTTTGTCTCTTCCCTCATGTCACGGTCAAGCTCACTATAGGCATTTATTTGAGGTTGAGACAATAACATAATATTACATGACTGATAGAAGTGAACATAATTCATTATAGTACTTCACACAAGCCTAGGAAATCAGATCAGATGGAGTTGGAGAAAGCATTTTTCATATGAAGCTTATCTCTGTCCTCAGTTGTTAAATATGCATCGTGCTTTGGCTACTTCCTTGAAGGTTTTGTAGAAACTGAGAAGGCCTTTAGAATTTTCTCTAGTCAAGGACTGCCACTAAAGGATGCCAGTGAAGCTGCAAGGGAGCTCCTCCAGGGGATCAAAAATGGTGGCAAATCCTATCAAGCTGGAAAGGTTGTGAGGACAAGACAGGAATCGATGACATCCAGAGTATTCAAGACTCAACCAAGTTACGAGGCAAGAAATGTATCACCAGAAGATTGGCCATAACTGTATGAATTATTTTGGCCATAGAAGCACCTAAATATGGTAGCCCAGACCATAGAGTAAGATGGTACTTGTATCAGTGGAGGGATCAGCCAGGAGAATGAAATCGGGGATCTATTTTATTTTGTCTTGTTTATGCTGAAATACTTTCTTAAAATCAAATGTTACTTACTCCCTGGTTTTTTTTTTCTATTTTTAGGAAAAGAGAGATTTAACTTCTGAAACATTACAAAAATTGGAGATAGACTTGAACCCATATTCACAAAATCTCCAAATCAGGAGAGGCTTTAGGGACTATCTAGTCCAACCTTGAACCTTTACTAGAACAGCAACAGCAACAAGAATTCTCAATGACCACCACAGCCTTTATTTGAATATTTCTGATTAAGTGTATATGTGTGTGTTGGGAGGGACAACTCATTTCCTGCTGAGGTGGTACATTATATCTCCTGATAACCCAGCAGTATTTTCATGACATCAAGCTTCAATGCTTCTTTTGCATCCTGTTCTTAGTTCTATCCACCCAAGCAAAACAAATCTAGTCCCTCTTTGGCATGAGAGCCTTTTAGTTCAATTCAATCCATATGTGCAAGACAAAATGAAACAAAATGGACAAAACCATCCTTATGGAGGTTACGATTTGTTGTGGAGACAGATACATAAGCTACCTCTTCTCTAGGTCCTCTGTTTTGGGGGTAGAATTTTTATTTTGCAACGAAATAATGTAAACGACCACATATTTATGAGGGTAACCAATTGATTTCTTGGAGAGACTTTTCTTAGGGCATGGAATCGGTGAGATGCATTGGGTCAGACTGACTAGTGAGAAGCCAGACTGATTGGAACCTCATTAGATAGTTTTATATCTATATCTGTCTAGTCTATATCTATCTAGAAAGGGACAGAGATCTACCTAGGTAGAGATCCATATATCTAGGGCTATAGAACTCTTTAGATAGATATAGATATCTAAACATAGATATCGATATACAATGTCAACATAACATAGGGAGTTATTAGAGAAAGCTGAACATGGAGAACAGATAGAGATTGCTCTCTGTACTATACTAATTCATTAATTAACTATAAGGTTGAACTTGGAGAACAGATAGAGAGATTACTCTCTGTGCTACACTAACTCATTTACAAACATCATAACCATGGTATTTATTATTGGCCTCTGTTGGAAAAATTACAAAAGTCCTTTTGGCAAGCTGTCTAATTAACATTAACATCTAGATGAATAGAAATTTCAAAAGGCACGAGATAAGAAAATTGAATTCTCATAAGAATAATTGTATTGGTAATTATGGCAGACTTTTTTTTTTTTTTTTTTTTTTTTTGCTGAGGCAAGTGGGATTAAGTGACTTGCCCAGGATCACACAGCGAGGAAGTGTTAAGTGTCTGAGGTCAGATTTGAACTCAGGTCCTCCTGACTGACAGGGCTGGTGCTCTGTACCATCTAACTGTCCCACATGGCAGACTCCTAATGCTTGATCATTCCTAATGGAGAACATGCCGTGATATAAGGAAGGTCAGGATGAATGAAATTGGAGAAGACATACACAAGAACAGCATTTCTGCCACATCCAGGCCACTACTAGGAAATCCTGTTGACTTTGGGTTCTATCCATATTACCTCCAAGACAACCAATTTCTCTGGTCATCTTATGGAATCTGAGTTGGAAGGAACCAACTAGCATCCACCCTGTAAGTCAACAGCAACTCCCCTCTGCATTGTATTCAACAGAGGGGAATTTACCTTTTGTTGGAAGACTTCCAGTGAGGAGCAACCCACAATGCCCTGAGGAAGGACATGTGGCAGTTAGGCCAAAATCAGTTTCTCCAATATTCCTACCACATTCTTCCCAGTCTTCCTCTCTGCAGTAGAGCAAAACAAGGCTAATCCCTCCTCCACAGGACAGCCCTTCAAATACTTGAAGACAGCTGTCATGTTCCCGGGAAATCTTTTCTCCAGGATAAATACCCATAGTTTCTTTGACTGATCCTCATATGGCACGAATTTGAGGCCCTTCCTCATCCTCATCATTCTCAATCCCCTGGAACTGAATACAATAATCCCTGAATTGAATAGAATATTTCAGATAGGATCTAACTAGGGCAGAGTATATAGCAGGCCTATTGCTCCTTCAAGGTCCTGAGCCTCTCCTAATGCTGCTTCTGATCCTACTAATTTTTTGAGCTGCAATACCACAATTTTGACACATGTTGAAATTACAAACCACTGCAGCCCCTAGATCGTTTTCAGATAGACCATTTTCCTCCCCCATACAGTGCTTTTAAAATGGATTTTTGAACCCAGGTGCAAGACTTTATTTTGTACATTATGAAATTTCATCTTATTTATCTGAACCATTATTCTAGTCCATAATGATCTTATTGCATCCTCAAGCTGAAATGCACTTGTTTGCTGGGACTCTCAGCTTTATGACATAGGCAAATTTGATAACTAGGCCATCTTAGCCTTCATCCCAGTCATTAAAACAAACTTTCAATCAGGGATGTGTAAACTTTTTTCTGCCAAGGGCCATTTGGATATTTATAACATCATTCGCTGGCCATACAAAATTATCAGCTTATAGAACTCAACCAGTGGGAGGTTGTACCTAGCTTTCACCTCATCATCACCTGTGGTTGCCTTAGCGAATGATTTTATGGATCTTATACATTCCCCACCCCTGCTTTAAATGGACAGGGCCAAGCACAGATTCCTGTGGAGATCTTCCAAGCTGACATCAAACCATTATTGACTACTCTTTGGATCCCGAGATTCAAGCATTTCTAAATACACCTCTCTGTCCAATCATCTAGTTTAAAACTGTCCATCTTTCCAACAAGAATAGCATTAGAGAGATTTTTATAAAGTACTTTGCTAAAATCTAAACAAACTATACCTCCCCTGAAAGGACCTCATAATCTTGTCAATAAAGGAAATTAGGTTAGTCAGGCTTTAAGGAGCCATGTTGTCTTTCTGTGATCAACACTTTGTCCTCCAGATGTTCACTGAACTGTAAATTATATGTTCTAGAACTTGGGTTTTTAAATCTAGATGAGTAAACTTTTTTTTAATAGCCTTTTATTTACAGGTTATATGCATGGGTAACTTTACAGCATTAACAATTGCCAAACCTCTTGTTCCAATTTTTTACCTCTTACCCCCCACTCCCTCCGCCAGATGGCAGGATGACCAGTAGATGTTAAATATATTTAAATATAAATTAGATACGCAATAAGTCTACATGACCAAACTGTTATTTTGCTGTAGAAAAAGAATCAGACTCTGAAATATTGTACAATTAGCTTGTGAAGGAAATCAAAAATGCAGGTGGGCATAAATATAGGGATTGGGAATTCAATATAGTGGTTCTTATTCATCTCCCAGAGTTCTTTCGCTGGATGTAGCTGGTTCACTTCATTACTGCTCCACTGGAAATGATTTGGTTGATCTCGTTGCTGAGGATGGCCAGGTCCATCAGAACTGGTCATCATATAGTATTGTTGTTGAGGTATATAATGATCTCCTGGTCCTGCTCATTTCACTCAGCATCAGTTCGTGTAAGTCTCTCCAGGCCTTTCTGAAATCATCCTGTTGGTCATTTCTTACAGAACAATAATATTCCATAATATTCATATACCACAATTTATTCAGCCATTCTCCAACTGATGGACATCCATTCAGTTTCCAGTTTCTAGCCACTACAAAAAGGGCTGCCACAAACATTCGTGCACATACAGGTCCCTTTCCCTTCTTTATAATCTCTTTGGGATATAATCCCAGTAGTAACACTGCTGGATCAGAGGGTATGCACAGTTTGATAACTTTTTGAGCATAGTTCCAAACTACTCTCCAGAATGGTTGGATTCGTTCACAACTCCACCAACAATGCATCAATGTCCCAGTTTTCCCGCATCCCCTCCAACAATCATCATTATTTTTTCCTGTCATCTTAGCCAATCTGACAGGTATGTAGTGGTATCTTAGAGTTGTAGATGAGTAAACTTTTAAAAAAATGATTTGTTTTTAACTATGATTGGTTCCCTTTGTAATCCTTTCTGTGCTATTTTATGCATTTAAAAAGATTATTCTGAGGAGAGGTCACCAGACTATCAAGGAGGTTCAGGACACCCCAAAGGTTATGAACCTCTGCTGTAGAATTTGGTTAGGACTTGCTGGCCAATTTGTATGCCAGTTCTCCACTCTGCCTGTTTATTTTTTTCCCTGAAAATTTCCCTGTGTTCTACATTGCAGTATCTCTCCAATTCTCCTTGATCTTTCAGAGATGATGAACAGTGGCTTAGTAATCACATCTACCGATTCTTTCAGGACCCTTGACATAGGTCACCTGGACCAGGTGACTTGAACTCATCGATGGATTAATTCATCGAAAGATAATCGATCAAGGTGGCTCTTCGCCTCCATCAATAACCTGCTTAACTGAATTGACTGTTGCATTTAATCAATTATATCAATCAAGAAATGATATATAGTGAGTACCTACTGTATAAACAAAACTATGACACTTTTGTGAAAAGAAGAGAATTTTCTGGCAGGGTCTCTGGCTATCATCGAGGACCTCCTGCAGGTATTGGAGATACTTAGATCTGTATCTAAATTATGTTATATAAATTATGTTTAAATTATTAAAATCTGTATCTGTATTAAAGTGTTCCTTTAATTAACCTAAAATTAAGCCAGATGTGGAAACCTCTGACCACTTCTACCCTATTGACAATAATTATACATAAAAAGGAACACTCATGGAGTCATTCAGATATCCCCTCCAGCATGCTTTTGCCAAGGGTACATGGCAACAAATTAGTTGCCTCCTTAAGAATTAATCTTAGGTGCTCTCACTTTGGAGAAAACTTTCCAAGCTATTTCAGGTGAACTGTCCGATGCTTAATTCTATCCCATTTCTGCTCCTTTGTCTCTTTTCACTGGCTATCGTTTCCCCGGCCTAACACGTACAATGCAGGTTAGTACATTTCTTCACGGCAGTGGCCATAAGAGAAAATTGGAATAAACTGAAATGAAAAAATGATGAGACTAATTCACAAAGCAAGTGACACAAAGACTAATGGCTATTATATTTGATGTTTATATGAGTCATAAGTTTCATCACTGACTATTATTTCTCTAAGAGAGTTTTATTAGCATCTTTTGAGGCGCAAGACATTTTATCCTAATTCACACTTTCCCAACAGAAGATAATAAAAGCTGATTTTTATGCAACAAAGCAATACTTTGTGGTTTCACACTTTTCCTGATAGGGTCTTCTCTGTCTCCTTAATGCTTTTTTTGCCTCCCACTATACAAAGAAGAGATGAATAAATTACTTTCAAATCAAAGGAATATGCGCCCAAGACCATAAGCCATTCTTCATTGCCACTTAGGCCAAAAAAATCATGCCATGCTGAAGAATGAATTTTAATATGATGGTGGTATTATACTGGCTTCATTTTCTCACACTGGATCAGGTCAACAAACTAAGAAAGATAGAGGCAGGTGGGAAATAATCTCAAGAGTCTTACCTGCCACACCAAACTCTGGGATAGGGGACTAGACCTGTGATTTTATTGGCTTAAGTCGTTCCCAGGGTAGAAAACTCCCTATCCAAGGCAGATGGGATTCTCTTTTACAACTTAGAGCATTAACAAGCTGCCTGGAGCCCTAAGAGAGAATACTGTAGTGATCTGCCCAGGGTTGCGTAGCCAGCAGATGTCAGAAACAGGATCTGAATCTAGTTCTTCTTGGCTCTGGGGCTATTCTCTGTCCACCATGGCCTGCTGCCTCTCACCAAGCATATCGACCATGACTCGTTGGCAGGAACATCAATCAGTCGTACCAAATGGCAATGAAACAATACTGATGTGAATCAGTCAGTCCATCTTGGAAAACTATTTGAAACTAAGCCCCCCACAAAGTTTCAAAAACATGTCTATCCTTTGATGTAGAAATAACACTATTAGGCTAGACCTCAAAGAGATCAAAGGAAGAGGAAAAGGACCCAGAAGGAAAACAAAATTTATAACAGCTCTTTTCATGGGAGCCCCAAAATGAAAACTAAGGAGGCGACCTCCTTTTGAAGAACAGCTAAACAAATTCTGGTATGTACAACATTATTTTGCCATAAGAAATGACAAAATGGACAACTTCAAAGAAATCAAGGAAGACCCGTATGAACTCAGACAGAGAGAAGTGGGCAGAAAGTAGGGTGAAAATTGGACAAGGCTAATGTGGGACTTTTTTTTCTTAACTATACTTGTTTGTTATGATTTTATGTGTATGTTTATGCTTTTTGTTTTCAGTTGTAGGGTAGAGAGAAGGCCAGGGAAAGGGTCCCACCACCATATTGACATTCTAAGAGAAGGGAAGCAAAGTCAGAAGTAATCACAGACAAGCAGGAAAGTTTTGAAAATTATATGTTGTATACTGGATTTCTTGCTGTCTAGAGGGGGCTGGAGGAAGGGAAGGAGTAACCTTTGGGAGCACAAGGTTTTGCAAGGGTGAATGTTAAAAACTATCCTTGTGCATATTTTGAAAATAAAAACTATTATTTAAAAATGATATGTTGAATTGATTATGTACTTAAAAAGAAAAGCGAATACTACATGACAGAGATTCCCAGTTTCATGTGCAATAATACTCTCTTATTCTACAATGAAGAAGGAAATGCTTATTTTATTTCATCTTTGCTTAAATTCAGAATAAAAAGAAACAAATAAATCAAAGGGGGAAAAAAGTAAACCTAAAGGCTATCTTTAAAAAAAATAGACTATTTGTCAAAGTTACCTTTCCAATCTACTTAGGTATAATTATACTAAAGAGAATGGAAGAATGTGTGTTAAGAGCTTTTGAACTCAAAGCCAAATCTTGTAAAGCAATTCACTGTAGTAACAGGCTAGCATATTGCATATTAAAAATCTTTTTAAAATTTAAAAAAGGTAAAGTTTTATGGTACAAATCAATTTATTTAACTTTGTCGCAGTTGATTTACATGACTCTATAGGATTTGAGAGCTAGAGAGAAAAGGGGTTTAAGGATCCTTTAGATTAAAAGTGCAGACAGGGACCTCTGGCCACATGCTGGCCCATAATACTAGCGATGCAACTGAACCTGATTAAAATTTAATTGGAACATATTTAACAAAATAAATAAAAATACAATAAAATATAGTAATGTAAATATGTGCTATTCCAAGCAATTTTCACCTATGGGGATCCTTATGTATGGTTTAATAGGCCTTTTTCTATCTGAGTTTGAATCTACTGATTTAGATGAACTCTCTTATTTTCTGGAGAAGGAACCTGAGATCCTGAGAGGCCAAATTACTTTTTCAAGATTACATATAGAGCATAGATGCAGAGCCAGAAGAAACCCATCTTGTCTAACCCCATAATGGAGGCCCAAAGAAACCTAATGAATTGTCCTAGTAACCATCAGGGATGGGATTGGTTCCCATGTGCTCTGACTCCAGAGTAAGTGCCCTGTCCACTGGACCACATTGCTTCCTCATGCTTGCTGATCCTACAGAAAGCTTCCCATTCAGTAAATGGTATTCTGCTTTGGACAAAACCTAAGGATCAATACAGAACTAACAGCAATCAATTCTTTCACACACACACACACACACACACACACACACACACACACACGCACACGCTCAGATGTCAGGGAAACAACAAACAAATTCTTCCTGTTGGGGAAATACAAGAGCCTGTGCAGGCTTCCCTGCCTCTGCTTTCCCCAAGGGCCTGGCTGATGAGATGGAAAAAGGAAGACAGGAATTTGCACAGACATTAACACTCATGTCTCTGAGAAAGAAAAATTGCCTCAGAGCATGAGAGATGAGTGAACTTTCAGAAACATTATAATACATGGCTTCCGAGCACCCCATAGTAAGAAACATCCATGTGTCTCATTAAGACAAATTACTTCTTCTTTTCTCTAACTTGTGGCCTTTTGGATTTATTAAAGGAGCCACTGGCCAGAAGCTTCTTCTTCATTATTATTACTCCCATATGTTCTTAAAGTGACAACAAATGCTCCTCAGTACTTAGGACTGGGGTTCCGCTTGGTTCCACTGAAGCAACAGAAGATCAGTCGCCAAGCTAGTGAATACAAAGGAAATCTGGGATGAGTAATATCCCAAACCAAATCCCAAGTCTTACTTGGGCAGGATGTGACAGTTCCTCATCGGACATTGATCGGCAATTTCAACGGCCTTCTCTAACCTACTCAACTTTTCATTTCGTCTGGAAATATGCCATTTGGTTAACATCCCCAAGATTTGGACAATGACACTGAAATTGTAAAGAGGGCTCCAACCAGAGACCTGCTTCGGATTTAAAGTAACAGCCAGAGAGAATAGAACCCTCAGGTATCTCATGCCCTTTTTGACCTCCATACTCACTCTCCATCCCTTTGTATTAAGTTATCAATGAATATGAAAACTGACTGAGAAAATGTCAATATATAACTTGGGACCTTAACTATTCTTTCTTGCAGTCTGAAGGATGGAAAAACTAGAGTGCTGGACTTGTGATCAGGCCTGGGTTTGAATCCAGCCTCAGGTATTTAATTAGTTGTGTGAGCCTGAGGAAGTCATTATATTTTTGATATTCAGTTTCTCTCAGCCACAAAATAGTAATAATAATACTCAGTTCATGGTGGCAGTGTGTATCAAAAAATATAAGGGCTCTTTGCAAACATTCAAGCACTCTAGGAATGTTAGCTATTGTTAGTTGAGTTTTTATTGTATTTTTAAAATTTGAGATTTTCATTAGTTACATTCAAAACACTTTTTTTCATTTGTTTTTGAAATTGGGGGGTTCTAGGTTCCCTCTCTTATCCCCAACCACAGTTAAAAAAAACCACATGTGAAGTTAGGCAAAACTTCACATTTCCCTAAAAGTCAAGTTGTGAAAGAAAACAGAGATTTCCCATCTTAATGAAAATAAAAACCCTCCCTCAAGAAAAATAAATGAGGGAGAGAGAGAGAAAACGAATGAATGAATGAATGAATGAATGAGAATGGTTCGATCTATATTCAAACTCTAGCAGTTCTTTATCTGGGTATGGATAAGATTTTTCATGGTAAGTCCTTCAGAGCAGTTATAGATGATTGTACTACTGAGAATAACAAAGTCATTTTACTTCTGATCATCCCAGAACACTGCTATTAGTTAGCTGAGTTTTTATAGATGAAGAATATAAGATCTGGGCAATCCAACTTCTCTGAATTCTAATGATTTCCCTCTGTTAATTATTTCCTATTTTTTTCTGTATATAGCTTGCTTTGTATTTATTTGAATGTTTTCTCCCTCACAAAACTGTAAGCTTCTTGAGGGCAGTTTCTTGTCTTTTTCCTGTTTGTATCCCTAGCACTTCGCCAGGCAAATACTGGGCATTTAATAAATGTTTATTGATTGACCAAGATGTCAGTGTTTTTATTAGCCTTTCTTTCTAAGCACATGCAATATGAAGCACTTGGCAAGCCCTTAAAGTGCTGTATGAATGTCAGCTGCTGTTATTATTCCAACCCACGACTGTTGAACATCCATGGGTGGGCTGGCTTTCCTCAGAGGACTATTGAGCATTTGTCAAACTGGCTGCCTTACCCCCCTTGACTTCCTCCTTGTCTTTGTTCCTGGGGAGAAAAAAAATGTCTTTCTCAGATGAACGTACTTTTAGACCTCCTAATTGGCAAGTGCTCAATTCCTAAGGCAGAGAAGTCCTTTTCTTTGCACTGAGAGCATGCTGGGTTGGCAAAGCCCACGTCAACAATTAACCAAACCTTGGTATTGTTCTGTTCTCTGTTAGCTTA
Source organism: Sarcophilus harrisii (assembly GCF_902635505.1). NCBI lineage: Eukaryota > Metazoa > Chordata > Mammalia > Dasyuromorphia > Dasyuridae > Sarcophilus > Sarcophilus harrisii. Next base: position 32,291,611 of record NC_045432.1, read on the forward strand.
ATCTCCCTAGTTACATAACAAAGAAGCTATAAAGGCACCTAGCATCCTAGCTATTGAATACTGAGTGTTTCTCTTAGTCTTTGTTCAATCCTTCAGCACTATCAGTCTAGGTAACCCCATGGATCGCAGCACACGAGGTCCTTCTATCCTCTAAAATGTATTGAAGTCTGTCCAAATTCATGTTCCTTGTTTCCAGAACGCTATTTATCCATTGCATCCTCTGTCATCTCCTTTTCCTTTTACCCTCAATCTTTCCCGTCAGTGTTTCTCTTATTATCCAATTTAATGCTGTACCACAGTTCTCTTCTAATTGTCCTGACTCAGTTTCCCCAAATTGTTCTGCCTCAATCCCCTTAGTTG